>NW_027315724.1:4545483-4637983 GCF_026437365.1 Eucyclogobius newberryi
CTACATTCTGGCTATTTCCCTTTTCTAAAATTAAAAAAAAAATTGTATTCTATGGCCCTCAAATGTACCAAAAATGCATTGAGAGATGGGAAATGACCCAAAAAAATCGGATCGTAGAATCATGAAATTTGGCGCAGAGGTAGATGGTGACAAGAGAAGTAAAAAATATTATTACGACAACGCCGTCCGCCCAACCAAATGTCGGCCATATTGCTTCAAAAATGGCTAATTATGACTTCGGAGTTTTTCCAAACGTCGTACTTTTACGAACTCCTCCCAGGGCATTGGCTCTAAAAAGCTGAAATTTGGTGAAAATGCTACTGAGGAGTGGGACATCAAAAGTTATCCAAATTACATTGATACTTGTCACGGTCTCTGTGCGGCGAAGCCGCAAACTGTAGCAAGAATTTCAGAAATCTCCCAAATTTAACATTTCTGCCGTTTGCGCAGATAAAGTCCGAATTGCGTCAAATTAGAATCAGTTGTTAAACTCTTTGCCCTAAACCTACTTGAAGTGAAATAAATTAATTTGGAGCCACAGCGCCCCCTACAGATCTTGTATGGAGGTTAAATATTTAGTTTTGAGAAATTTTATGAAATTTGACACACAACTCAATTTTGGCATCCCCATCAAAAAAGTCAATGAGACCCATGTCATAATTGTTATGGCGTTGCCGTAGCGATGACCAAAACCTCCCATGTTATTCCAATGGGGAAATCGCCAGAACATGTTTACACTTTAGACTTTCACAAACTCCTCCCAGGGAGGAAATTTGGTGAGACTCATCTTCAGGACCATCAAAAGTTATCCACATTTTTATTCAAAGAGTCACGGTGTCTGTGCGGCAAAGCCGCACATTTTGCCAAGAATTCAAAATAAAATTGCTTTTTGATGGTAAAACAAAGGGGACAGCGTCACAGATTCAGCAGTAGGCGTAATAAAAGGACAATTGGGGCGTGTTAGCGCCCCCTCCTCTTGCGGCAGTGTGGCGGCGGCGTGGCGAGGGCCGATCATTGCCGCTTGCGGCTATATTTATTATTATTATTATTATTTTAATTAATTATTATCATTATTTTTTTAAATAACTATTTATTTATTTTACTTTTATTTATCCCTTTTATATTCACTTTCTCTTGTCCCCCTTTTACAAAAACATAAACTAAACTAAACTCAAACTCAAATGTACTTTATCTTCAGCACCAGTTTTAGAACCTGGACAATTTAATACAACTGACTATTTTGAATATAAAATATAGTCTCCATAACGAGGCTTAATCATAAAAGGATGAGCTTAAGCACCTCGCGTGAAGCTCTAACTATGATGATGAGACGAGCTCCATGGTAACGCTGAGGGGAGGGGCTCTGAGAGGAGGGGCTCTGAGGGGAGGGGCTCTGAGGGGAGGGGCTCTGAGAGGAGGGGCTCTGAGAGGAGGGGCTCTGAGGGGAGGGGCTCTGAGAGGAGGGGCTCTGAGGGGAGGGGCTTGAGATGGGCGTGTGAAGGACAACAGAGTGAACTACCTGTCTCGTCCTGCTCCCCAGTCTGTCTGCACTAGAGCTGATATCAGCCTGTCAATCAACTGTAAAAGGAGAATCTGATTGGTCAATGTCGAAATGAGTGAGAGGTCCTTAAGGTTTAGTTAATAACAATTTGTAATAAAGGTTTACAGTGTGGCTGTATCAGGGCTACTTCTAATGAACCGTCAGGTGCAGAAGGCGGCATCTGATATAATACACAAATAGTGCATTTATAATCATTACTAGAAGGATTTACATCCTCTCATTTTTTTATATAACATAAAACTTACCAGTTACATATCACACAACAGTTATTGAAGAGCTGGTGGAATTTCTATAAAAACATCTTTAGTCAGAACTTTACCAGAGATGTAATACTGTGCCTATAAATATGATTATTGTTTATAGTTGGACAGTAAATGTATCACCAAAAAATAACGTTCTAGTGCCATATGTATTCATTCATTTGAAATGAGCACAATAGACTCCGGGATGATGGCGGCTTCGTGTGGTCATGGCGGTTTGTCTGGCTGCGGTCAGACAAGCTAGCTTGGTTCCCACCGGTGCTAGCCAGATGCACAAGTCACTGCCCCGGCCCCGGTCCTGGCTCAAGCTACTATATCACACGATCAGTCTAACTCCTGCTCCAGATCAGATTCATCTGCAGAGAAGACCTGGATCGGGATGGACCTGGTGTTTATGGCAGGATTTCGGGAGATTACTGACAAGATTACAAAGACAAGACGAAGATCTGACGAAGTATGCCGACAAACAGGTGTGTGTGTTTTGAAAGACAAACTGGACGACCTGGAGAATCGAGAGCGGAGATGTAATATGCGGATTGTCAGCATCCCAAGGACCCTGAAGGTAAAGACGTGGTCAAGTATATGGAGACCTCAATCCATCTCAAACTTCCAACAAAAGCTGGGAAAATGAAGATTCGTGCACATCCCTCCGTGGCTCCGAAACATACTCCGAAACTGGCTCCGAACCAGCATCCAAGACCTTTATACTTCTGGTGAAATCCCTCCTGAGAGAGAAGATGGAATATGCTCTGCTGCCTCCTGCTGCCACATCCTCTCCAACAGTCTGCCTCCTGCTGCCACACCCTCTCCGACAGTCTGTCTCCTGCTGCCACATCCTCTCCAACAGTCTGCCTCCTGCTGCCACATCCTCTCCGACAGTCTGCCTCCCGCTGCCACACCCTCTCCAATAGTCTGTCTCCTGCTGCCACACCCTCTCCAACAGTCTGCCTCCTGCTGCCACACTCTCTCCAACAGTCTGTCTCCTGCTGCCACATCCTCTCCGACAGTCTGCCGCCTGCTGCCACATCCTCTCCAACACTGCCTCCTGCTGCCACATCCTGTCCGACAGTCTGTCTCCTGCTGCCACATCCTCTCCAACAGTCTGTCTCCTGCTGCCACACCCTCTCCGACAGTCTGTCTCCTGCTGCCACATCCTCTCCAACACTCTGCCTCCTGCTGCCACACCCTCTCCGACAGTCTGTCTCCTGCTGCCACATCCTCTCCAACAGTCTGCCTCCTGCTGCCACATACTCTCCAACAGTCTGCCTCCTGCTGCCACATCCTCTCCGACAGTCTGCCTCCTGCTGCCACATCCTCTCCAACAGTCTGCCTCCTGCTGCCACATCCACTCCAACAGTCTGCCTCCTGCTGCCACACCCTTTCCGACAGTCTGTCTCCTGCTGCCACATCCTCTCCAACAGTCTGCCTCCTGCTGCCACACCCTCTCCGACAGTCTGCCTCCTGCTGCCACATCCTCTCCAACAGTCTGCCTCCTGCTGCCACATCCTCTCCAACAGTCTGCCTCCTGCTGCCAAATCCACTCCAACAGTCTGCCTCCTGCTGCCACACCCTCTCCAACAGTCTGCCTCCTGCTGCCACACCCTCTCCGACAGTCTGCCGCCTGCTGCCACATCCTCTCCGACACTCTGCCTCCTGCTGCCACATCCTCTCCAACAGTCTGCCTCCTGCTGCCACACCCTCTCCGACAGTCTGCCTCCTGCTGCCACATCCACTCCAACAGTCTGTCTCCTGCTGCCACATCCTCTCCGACAGTCTGTCTCCTGCTGCCACATCCTCTCCAACAGTCAGTCTCCTGCTGCCACATCCTCTCCAACAGTCTGCCTCCTGCTGCCACATCCTCTCCAACAGTCTGCCTCCTGCTGCCACATCCTCTCCAACAGTCTGCCTCCTGCTGCCACATCCTCTCCAACAGTCTGTCTCCTGCTGCCACACCCTCTCCGACACTCTACCTCCTGCTGCCACACCCTCTCCGACACTCTGCCTCCTGCTGCCACATCCTCTCCAACAGTCTGCCTCCTGCTGCCACATCCTCTCCGACAGTCTGTCTCCTGCTGCCACATCCTCTCCAACAGTCTGTCTCCTGCTGCCACACCCTCTCCGACAGTCTATCTCCTGCTGCCACATCCTCTCCAACACTCTGCATCCTGCTGCCACACCCTCTCCAACAGTCTGCCTCCTGCAGCCACATCCTCTCCAACAGTCTACCTCCTGCTGCCACATCCTCTCCAACAGTCTGCCTCCTGCTGCCACATCCTCTCCAACAGTCTGCCTCCTGCTGCCACATCCTCTCCAACAGTCTGTCTCCTGCTGCCACACCCTCTCCGACACTCTACCTCCTGCTGCCACACCCTCTCCGACACTCTGCCTCCTGCTGCCACATCCTCTCCGACAGTCTGTCTCCTGCTGCCACATCCTCTCCAACAGTCTGTCTCCTGCTGCCACACCCTCTCCGACAGTCTGTCTCCTGCTGCCACATCCTCTCCAACACTCTGCATCCTGCTGCCACACCCTCTCCAACAGTCTGCCTCCTGCAGCCACATCCTCTCCAACAGTCTACCTCCTGCTGCCACATCCTCTCCAACAGTCTGCCTCCTGCTGCCACATCCTCTCCGACAGTCTGTCTCCTGCTGCCACACCCTCTCCGACAGTCTGTCTCCTGCTGCCACATCCTCTCCAACACTCTGCATCCTGCTGCCACACCCTCTCCAACAGTCTGCCTCCTGCTGCCACATCCTCTCCAACAGTCTGCCTCCTGCTGCCACAGCCTCTCCAACAGTCTGCCTCCTGCTGCCACACCCTCTCCAACAGTCTGCCTCCTGCTGCCACACTCTCTCCAACAGTCTGTCTCCTGCTGCCACATCCTCTCCGACAGTCTGCCGCCTGCTGCCACATCCTCTCCAACACTCTGCCTCCTGCTGCCACATCCTGTCCGACAGTCTGTCTCCTGCTGCCACATCCTCTCCAACAGTCTGTCTCCTGCTGCCACATCCTCTCCGACAGTCTGTCTCCTGCTCCCACATCCTCTCCGACACTCTGCCTCCTGCTGCCACACCCTCTCCGACAGTCTGTCTCCTGCTGCCACATCCTCTCCAACAGTCTGCCTCCTGCTGCCACATACTCTCCAACAGTCTGCCTCCTGCTGCCACATCCTCTCCGACAGTCTGCCTCCTGCTGCCACATCCTCTCCAACAGTCTGCCTCCTGCTGCCACATCCTCTCCAACAGTCTGCCTCCTGCTGCCACACCCTTTCCGACAGTCTGTCTCCTGCTGCCACATCCTCTCCAACAGTCTGCCTCCTGCTGCCACACCCTCTCCGACAGTCTGCCTCCTGCTGCCACATCCTCTCCGACAGTCTGCCTCCTGCTGCCACATCCTCTCCAACAGTCTGCCTCCTGCTGCCACACCCTCTCCAACAGTCTGCCTCCTGCTGCCACACCCTCTCCAACAGTCTGCCTCCTGCTGCCACATCCTCTCCAACAGTCTGCCTCCTGCTGCCAAATCCACTCCAACAGTCTGCCTCCTGCTGCCACACCCTCTCCAACAGTCTGCCTCCTGCTGCCACACCCTCTCCGACAGTCTGCCGCCTGCTGCCACATCCTCTCCAACACTCTGCCTCCTGCTGCCACATCCTCTCCAACAGTCTGCCTCCTGCTGCCACACCCTCTCCGACAGTCTGCCTCCTGCTGCCACATCCACTCCGACAGTCTGCCTCCTGCTGCCACACCCTCTCCGACAGTCTGTCTCCTGCTGCCACATCCTCTCCAACAGTCTGTCTCCTGCTGCCACATCCTCTCCAACAGTCTGCCTCCTGCTGCCAAATCCACTCCAACAGTCTGCCTCCTGCTGCCACACCCTCTCCAACAGTCTGCCTCCTGCTGCCACATCCTCTCCAACAGTCTGCCTCCTGCTGCCAAATCCACTCCAACAGTCTGCCTCCTGCTGCCACACCCTCTCCAACAGTCTGCCTCCTGCTGCCACACCCTCTCCGACAGTCTGCCGCCTGCTGCCACATCCTCTCCAACACTCTGCCTCCTGCTGCCACATCCTCTCCAACAGTCTGCCTCCTGCTGCCACACCCTCTCCAACAGTCTGCCTCCTGCTGCCACATCCTCTCCAACAGTCTGCCTCCTGCTGCCAAATCCACTCCAACAGTCTGCCTCCTGCTGCCACACCCTCTCCAACAGTCTGCCTCCTGCTGCCACACCCTCTCCGACAGTCTGCCTCCTGCTGCCACATCCACTCCGACAGTCTGTCTCCTGCTGCCACATCCTCTCCAACAGTCTGTCTCCTGCTGCCACACCCTCTCCAACAGTCTGTCTCCTGCTGCCACACCCTCTCCGACAGTCTGTCTCCTGCAGCCACACCCTCTCCAACAGTCTGTCTCCTGCTGCCACACCCTCTCCGACAGTCTGTCTCCTGCTGCCACATCCTCTCCAACACTCTGCATCCTGCTGCCACACCCTCTCCAACAGTCTGCCTCCTGCAGCCACATCCTCTCCAACAGTCTGTCTCCTGCTGCCACACCCTCTCCAACAGTCTGTCTCCTGCTGCCACACCCTCTCCGACAGTCTGTCTCCTGCTGCCACATCCTCTCCAACACTCTGCATCCTGCTGCCACACCCTCTCCAACAGTCTGCCTCCTGCAGCCACATCCTCTCCAACAGTCTGCCTCCTGCTGCCACATCCTCTCCAACAGTCTGTCTCCTGCAGCCACATCCTCTCCAACAGTCTGCCTCCTGCTGCCACATCCTCTCCGACAGTCTGCCTCCTGCTGCCACATCCTCCCCAACAGAGTCTCTGAGTTGAAAGTTCAGATTTATTTGCTTTAATGAACGTTTCAGTCAAAAGGCTTTGATGGTCGTCATTCTTTTTAATTTCTTGGTTATAATAACTCTACAAAAGTCAGAGGATTCTTTCAGCTCATCAAATCTCTTCTGATGATTCTCTTTTCAAATCTGGTAAAAGACCTTTAAACCTTTTCGTTGTCCAGACTTTGATCCTTGAGTCTGAGCTGTAGGTGTGACATTTTAATTGTAAGCCAACCTTTTTTGTTAAGTTTGCATGTTTTGATCAGCTCCTTTTGTTTCGTAAGAACAGATTCTCCACCTCCTCAAATGACTGTTTGTTGTCTGATAGTTTAGTAGTAATTATATGTAAACTATGAAGTGGAAGTTATGATGGCAGACGTAGACACCACCCAACCAGAGGCCGGTGTCGAGTCAGACCTTCAGGACGAGGTGGGGCTGTGCATAAACGGTGTGGCTGCATTCCTGTCATTGTCAGATGGGGCAGCTCTGATTGTGAGTCATCACAGGGCGGGGCCGTTGGACCGGCTCGGCCTGTCGACTGTGGCCCCGCACACGCCACAAGACACACCCAGTTTCTCTACACTCACTGGAGGAAGTGCTCTGGTTACACAAAGTGGAAAGACTTGATACATTTTATGTTTACTATTTTTTACTGTCCATAAAACAGATTAAAATGCTATTAAACCTCATGTTTGGACATATCCTCCGCTAACAGAACCTAAGAATAAACTTAGAAAATGACCATTAAGATGCTACAAGAGGGTGCACACTTGGTACGATTAGGAAGAGTCCCAGGGGCGATATAAGTCTAATGATCGACACATATTAGTTGAATCCAGATCCGATAAACTCTGACGATATTGATCATTTTGTAAAAGCTTTATAACCTTAAAATCCCAGTAAAGCCACTGACTGGAACTTTTATTTTTCTTTCAATTCCTATTTATTTATTCTATTTAATTAAAAAAAAGCACTACCTGAGAGCATTGCATATTTAAATGAGAGTGAAAAACATTTAAAAGAAGCTCTAATGTCAATTCAATTCAATAGATTTTTGTAACACCCGAAATCACAACAGTGGATTCCTCAGTGAAAACAGATTAAACAATGTTCATAGGAAATCAGCAAATGTCCCTGGTTGAAAATGAAGATGTTAAACTGAGAGAAGAGGAGCTGTCCAGTACTGGAGACGAGGATAAACCAGTGCATTTGAATTGAGTTTTGAAAGAGTTTTAGGCGATGAATTGTGAAGATGTGGAATAAGCCGGCAAGTTCCATGAAGTTGGCCGTGCGGTAAAACCATCTCAGGTCATTTGTGGGTAAAAGATGCAAGTGCCGGGGATGAATAAGGTGCGAGAGTGATGGGGTCAGGTCAGGTAAAACTGTGGATTATGTGGTGGAGTAGCCTTGTTCCGGAGGAGAGAAAAGGGTTGAGGAGAGTGAATACTTAACATTGTTATTGGACTTGACGACCTGCAGATAGTAATGAGTTCACCATGAGCGATGGATGAGGGAACTTATTGGAAAGCTGAATGAGATTGAGAATGAATGGAATGAAAGATCGATGAGAGGGTAGTCTGATTTAAGATGGATCCTGAAGATCCAAGAAGAGGAATTAGGGCGATCATCGAAGTTTGGTGCACAGCGACAGAGTTCGGGACAGTGAATCGTAGGAGCTGATTATGGTGACTTGAGTATAAGCGATGCGGGTGATAGAGGGGAGTAGACTAAGAGTCTAGAGAACTATGAGGTGCGGCATAATAGAATATCCTTTACAGATCTACTTCTGACTAATCGAACCCCTAAAGAATATGTCTGGAATGATGGTATAATGCAAACGGACTTGGACCCGTAAGAGAGAGAGCGAAACCAGCTGCCTTCCCTTGAGAGAAAGAATCATTCTAGTGATGGTCGCATTAAGATATATATATTATATATATTTAAATGTGGGAGTCTGCTACTTCTGTGTGTTGACTTGAGAGGTGCACTAAAGTTCCTCATCATAGGATGGAAACGAGAAGCAGATTCTTTGTCTGAAATGAAGAAGGGCTTGCCCTGTAGGATGATGTGAATTCCTAGTAGAGAAGTCTAAGTGCTTGAGGACTGTCTAGTACGTATGGCAACTGGACTCAGTTGGAAGGGGCTGGAGAGCGCTGGATGCATGATGGGTTGAGGTGCATGCTGAGTGATGTATCTGAGAAAGAAGCAGGAAACGAGGAAAAGAAGATTTGAAAGGCAAATATCAGCAGCAGCAGCAGCAGCAGCAGCAGCAGCAGCAGCAGCAGCAGCAGCAGCAGCAGCAGCAGCAGCAGCAGCAGCAGCAGTAGCAGTAGCAGTAGCAGTAGCAGCAGCAGCAGCAGCAGCAGCAGCAGCAGCAGCAGCAGCAGCAGCAGCAGCAGCAGCAGCAGCAGCAGCAGCAGCAGCAGTAGCAGTAGCAGTAGCAGTAGCAGTAGCAGTAGTAGTAGTAGTAGTAGTAGTGCACCTCAGACTGTGCCACACCCGGAAGTCCCCATTTGTTTTTAATATGGCTCTTTTTTTTTACAGGACATGGAGATCAGCCCCGACGAGCTGAAGAAGATCCTGGACAACATCTGTAGAAAGCGTGAGTTACAATGAGACACTGGTAGAGGGCCCTGTGAGCCTGTAGAGGGCCCTGTGAGCCTGTAGAGGGCCCTGTGAGCCTGTAGAGGGCCCTGTAGAGGGCCTGTAGAGGGCCTGTAGAGGGCCCTGTAGAGGGCCCTGTAGAGGGCCTGTAGAGGGCCCTGTGAGCCTGTAGAGGGCCCTGTAGAGGGCCTGTAGAGGGCCTGTAGAGGGCCCTGTGAGCCTGTAGAGGGCCCTGTAGAGGGCCTGTAGAGGGCCCTGTGAGCCTGTAGAGGGTCCTGTGGGCCTGTAGAGGGCCTGTAGAGGGCCCTGTGAGCCTGTAGAGGGTCCTGTGGGCCTGTAGAGGGCCCTGTGAGCCTGTAGAGGGCCCTGTGAGCCTGTAGAGGGCCTGTAGAGGGCCCTGTAGAGGGCCCTGTAGAGGGCCCTGTGAGCCTGTAGAGGGCCCTGTAGAGGGCCTGTAGAGGGCCTGTAGAGGGCCTGTAGAGGGCCTGTAGAGGGCCCTGTGAGCCTGTAGAGGGCCCTGTAGAGGGCCTGTAGAGGGCCCTGTGAGCCTGTAGAGGGTCCTGTGGGCCTGTAGAGGGCCCTGTGAGCCTGTAGAGGGCCCTGTGAGCCTGTAGAGGGCCTGTAGAGGGCCCTGTAGAGGGCCCTGTAGAGGGCCCTGTGAGCCTGTAGAGGGCCCTGTAGAGGGCCTGTAGAGGGCCTGTAGAGGGCCTGTAGAGGGCCCTGTGAGCCTGTAGAGGGCCCTGTAGAGGGCCTGTAGATGTTTGAAAATGTGGTGGAAAGTACAAATTTAAAGTACAGACACCTAAAAATGTGACTTTTTTTTTAGGTGTCTGTACTTTAAATTTGTACATTTTACAATTTATAATGGACAATGATTTTTTTAGAATCTGTACTTTCTACTACTTTTTTTTTTTAAAGTACTTTTTATACATTTTAACGCGTTCATTATTTGACATTCCAACTTTGAGCAAACAAAAAAATACAAATACAATGGGCCATGGGGTCATTTGAACACATGACCCTTTTGGTTCATTTGAAAAGGAACGATGACAAATGGATGTCGCTCTGTACAAAACAGTTATTTTCATAAAGTTGGATTTGGAATGTGGTGAGATAAGATGACCATTGGCTGCAGTTTATGAACGGAATCACAGACTGTTTGATAATGATCTTAATATCATTGTATTGTATTCTTTTGTCTAAGTTAAGCCACGACAGAGTGGAATACATAGTTTATTTTGAGCAATTTGTATTTTTGTGAGATCTTTTTGAGACGCAGAAGACCATCACAGTCCTGTAGTTTACCAACAGGTCAGGGTCAATATTAGGCTTTTTCAATAGTGGTTTACAACATAATGACTTTTAGAGGACATAATGGCGGAAGTTCTCCCTCTTGATGAACAGCTGAACCTTTCTACATTTACAGGTGGATTTATATGTGACACTAGTTTTACAGCTTGGGCTTGTTCAGGGCGAATAGTGGGAGTCATTTCATCTCATTTATCTCTAATTGTTTTTATTTTATTGTTAAAAAATAGGAGGAAATCATCAGAGCTGAGAGAAGATGGGAGTGAGGGCTCTACTGCTGTGACAGTTTGTTACCATGGTTACAGCGCTGAAAATAAATCTAGTGTTACTTTAGTTGACTTCTATTAGATGTGAATAGTCTCTGGTTTGGGCCTCACACAGAGCTGCTGATAGGACAGAAGCAACTTTTCCTGCTTTTAGAGATTCTTCTGTGTGGGAGGAGCCAAATGATCCTTCTAATGTTCTCTTTGTTTGTGTGAGTGCAGTTCTTGGTTGTACCAGGAGGAGGCGCTTTGACCTAATGACCTTCTGTTATAACAGAGCTGCAACATCAAGAGCAGACTTCAGAGAATTCATGGTCAAGTCGACAGATCGGTCACTTACACTGGACTAAAGCTGTTCACAGCAGGATCACATGACATGATCACATGACATGATCACATGACAGGATCACATGACATGATCACATGACATGATCACATGACAGGATCACATGACATGATCACATGACATGATCACATGACATGATCACATGACATGAACACATGACAGGATCACATGACAGGATCACATGACAGGATCACATG
Organism: Eucyclogobius newberryi; assembly: GCF_026437365.1. NCBI lineage: Eukaryota > Metazoa > Chordata > Actinopteri > Gobiiformes > Gobiidae > Eucyclogobius > Eucyclogobius newberryi. The sequence goes on from NW_027315724.1 coordinate 4,556,852, forward strand.
ACATGATCACATGACATGATCACATGACAGGATCACATGACAGGATCACATGACAGGATCACATGACAGGATCACATGACAGGATCACATGACAGGATCACATGACATGAACACATGACATGATCACATGACATGATCACATGACATGATCACATGACAGGATCACATGACAGGATGACATGAAAGATCACATGACAGGATCACATGACAGGATCACATGACAGGATCACATGACAGGATCACATGACAGGATCACATGACAGGATCACATGACAGGATCACATGACAGGATCACATGACAGGATCACATGACATGAACACATGACATGATCACATGACATGTCACTGAATAATGGCTCTATTATTTTTTTGAACTTTGAGAATTGTCAGAAATTGTCCTCTTCATTATAACTTCATTCTGTGGCTGGATAAACTTAAAATGAAAGGTAATTAGGAAATAATCTGACAATCTGGAGTTATGAGGGAAGACAATGAGGTCACTAATCTCTGTTAGATTTAGCCTTGGAGCATTGTTTCTTTGTATACGCGGAGAGCTCGCTTTTCTAAACCCAGACTAAACCCAGACTAAACCCAGACTAAACCCAGACTAAACCCAGACTAAACCCTGACTAAACCCTGACTAAACCCAGACTAAACCCAGACTTAAACCCAGACTTAAACCCAGACTAAACCCAGACTAGACTAAACCCAGACTAAACCCAGACTAAACCCAGACTAAACCCAGACTAAACCCAGACTAAACCCATACTAAACCCATACTAAACCCAGACTTAAACCCAGACTAAACCCAGACTTAAACCCAGACTAAACCCAGACTAAACCCAGACTAAACCCAGACTAAACACAGACTAAACCCAGACTAAACCCAGACTAAACCCAGACTAAACCCTGACTAAACCCTGACTAAACCCAGACTAAACCCAGACTAAACCCAGACTAAACCCAGACTTAAACCCAGACTTAAACCCAGACTAAACCCTGACTAGACTAAACCCAGACTAAACCCTGACTAAACCCAGACTAAACCCAGACTAAACCCAGACTAAACCCAGACTTAAACCCAGACTTAAACCCAGACTAAACCCAGACTAAACCCAGACTAGACTAAACCCAGACTAAACCCAGACTAAACCCTGACTAAACCCTGACTAAACCCAGACTAAACCCATACTAAACCCAGACTTAAACCCTGACTAAACCCTGACTAAACCCAGACTAAACCCAGACTAAACCCATACTAAACCCAGACTAAACCCAGACTAAACCCAGACTAAACCCAGACTAAACCCAGACTAAACCCATACTAAACCCAGACTAAACCCAGACTAAACCCAGACTAAACCCTGACTAAACCCTGACTAAACACAGACTAAACACAGACTAAACCCAGACTAAACCCAGACTTAAACCCAGACTTAAACCCAGACTAAACCCAGACTAGACTAAACCCAGACTAAACCCAGACTAAACCCAGACTAAACCCATACTAAACCCAGACTTAAACCCTGACTAAACCCTGACTAAACCCAGACTAAACCCAGACTAAACCCATACTAAACCCAGACTAAACCCAGACTAAACCCAGACTAAACCCAGACTAAACCCAGACTAAACCCATACTTAAACCCAGACTAAACCCAGACTAAACCCAGACTTAAACCCAGACTAAACCCAGACTAAACCCTGACTAAACCCTGACTAAACCCTGACTAAACACAGACTAAACCCAGACTAAACCCAGACTAAACCCTGACTAAACCCAGACTAAACCCAGACTAAACCCAGACTAAACCCAGACTAAACCCAGACTAAACCCAGACTAAACCCAGACTTAAACCCAGACTTAAACCCAGACTAAACCCAGACTAGACTAAACCCAGACTAAACCCAGACTAAACCCAGACTAAACCCAGACTAAACCCATACTAAACCCAGACTTAAACCCAGACTAAACCCAGACTTAAACCCAGACTAAACCCAGACCCCCAGACTGCTGCGATGACCTGCATTAGTCCCGGTGCAAGGCCTCTGAGCCCCCGGTGATGGTTGTCACCCTGTAGAGATGTGTGTGTGAACATGTGCGTACCCGTGTGGCACTTGCCCCGCCCTGAGCTCAGTCCCAGTTTCCCCGGTGTTGGAGTCTATGTCCTCGAGATGAGTCGCGTGCAGCACAGCACCGTTACACACAGCTGGACACCTGAATGCTCAGTGAGAAGCTGCATGGTCCTGAGGGCAGGAGCACACACTGTGGTCAGCTCCGTCTGACGTACATGCTGATCTCATGCTGTGAGTCTGTGCCAGATTTACGCAGACTGGGACAAAGATTTTGGGTGAATGTGAATCTGTTTTCCAGTTTCCCAAATAGAGCTTCCTCTCTGAGCTGGACACCTGCAAGTCTGTAAGGTCCAGTCTAGTCCAGACCACGCAGTACCAGGTGTCTTAGCACTGTCCAGCAAAGAGCTTTAAGAGCCGAGTGCGTAACAGCTGTTTATGTGAGTGGGAGGGGAAAAATAACTTTTATTTTTGTTTTATTACGATTATCTCGTCCATATGGGGACAGTAACACGACTCCAGTGCACTAGTTTTGAAGTTTATTAGTTACAATTCTGGCCATTCCCAGAATGCACCAGACCACACCCTCAAGTTGCTTCACTCCACCTCATATTTTGGCATAATCACACCTCTTGTTTAGAATTCCATGCCCTGCGCTGTCATCCATTGCACCAAAGCAACATGTCAAGGACATGACAGGAGCGTCTTACACCGCTGCTCTGCGCCCGGGGCTCACTTCTGGCTCACTTTAATGTATCCGTCTAACGCACTCCAGTTGTCAACAAAGACTACTGCTCTTGTGGCACCATCTCGATAACCAGCGGTTGAACGCTGAAAAGCGGCTGGACAGTTCAGCATTGATCCGATAACTGGCGTTTTCCTCCAAACTGTCACAAATTGCTCTTTGTCTTTTTCAAGCCTTTCAAGGATTTTGGTCTGTAGTTTATCAACAGGTCAGGATCAACCCCCTCCAACCTATGGAAATGACTTTCTATTTTTCAGTCTAGTTCAAATATGGAGTGAGCAGAAAGTACAAATAACAGCTCTCAAATGTAGTGAAGTAAAAGTAAAAAGTATCCACTGTAAAAAGCACCTACTTTTACTTTTGTACTTGTTACTTTCTATCGCTCTTCACACAAAACCCGGACTAAACCCGGACTAAACCCAGACTAAACCCAGACAAAACGTTAAAAATATCCATTGTAAAAATGTCTTAAGCACGTAGTTACAGTACTTTTACTTTAGTACTTGTTACTTTGCCATAGTAAAGTGTAAAGTGTGATTGTGTCTTTGCTGCTGCAGACGGGCTGGAGATCGGTAACGAAGGCTTCAGTATCGAGACGTGTCGCAGCATGGTGGCTGTCATGGACGTATCCTTCTGTACACGGCCCCGGGGCCCCTGATGTCCCCCGGGGCCCGGGGACATTGTTCTTTGTGTTGTTGTCGTGTGGTTCTTTGACTCTCCTCTCAGAGCGACAGCACCGGCAAACTGGGCTTCCACGAGTTCAAGTTCCTCTGGGGCAATATCAAGAAATGGCAGGTGAGTTTGTCTGTGTTTTGTGTGTCAGGGAGTCAGAGGAGTCAATGTGACAGGGAGTCAGAGGAGTCAATGTGACAGGGAGTCAGAGGAGTCAATGTGACAGGGAGTCAGATGAGTCAATGTGACAGGGAGTCAGATGAGTCAATGTGACAGGGAGTCAGAGGAGTCAATGTGACAGGGAGTCAGAGGAGTCAATGTGACAGGGAGTCAGAGGAGTCAATGTGACAGGGAGTCAGATGAGTCAATGTGACAGGGAGTCAGAGGAGTCAATGTGACAGGGAGTCAGAGGAGTCAGTGTGACAGGGAGTCAGATGAGTCAGTGTGACAGGGAGTCAGAGGAGTCAGTGTGACAGGGAGTCAGAGGAGTCAATGTGACAGGGAGTCAGAGGAGTCAATGTGACAGGGAGTCAGAGGAGTCAATGTGACAGGGAGTCAGAGGAGTCAATGTGACAGGGAGTCAGAGGAGTCAGTGTGTCAGGGAGTCAGAGGAGTCAGTGTGTCAGGGAGTCAGAGGAGTCAATGTGACAGGGAGTCAGAGGAGTCAGTGTGACAGGGAGTCAGAGGAGTCAGTGTGACAGGGAGTCAGAGGAGTCAATGTGACAGGGAGTCAGAGGAGTCAATGTGACAGGGAGTCAGAGGAGTCAATGTGACAGGGAGTCAGAGGAGTCAATGTGACAGGGAGTCAGATGAGTCAGTGTGACAGGGAGTCAGATGAGTCAATGTGACAGGGAGTCAGATGAGTCAATGTGACAGGGAGTCAGAGGAGTCAGTGTGACAGGGAGTCAGATGAGTCAGTGTGACAGGGAGTCAGAGGAGTCAGTGTGACAGGGAGTCAGAGGAGTCAATGTGACAGGGAGTCAGAGGAGTCAGTGTGACAGGGAGTCAGAGGAGTCAGTGTGTCAGGGAGTCAGAGGAGTCAATGTGACAGGGAGTCAGAGGAGTCAATGTGACAGGGAGTCAGAGGAGTCAGTGTGTCAGGGAGTCAGAGGAGTCAGTGTGACAGGGAGTCAGAGGAGTCAATGTGACAGGGAGTCAGAGGAGTCAGTGTGACAGGGAGTCAGAGGAGTCAGTGTGACAGGGAGTCAGAGGAGTCAGTGTGACAGGGAGTCAGAGGAGTCAATGTGACAGGGAGTCAGAGGAGTCAGTGTGTCAGGGAGTCAGAGGAGTCAGTGTGACAGGGAGTCAGAGGAGTCAGTGTGACAGGGAGTCAGAGGAGTCAATGTGACAGGGAGTCAGAGGAGTCAATGTGACAGGGAGTCAGAGGAGTCAATGTGACAGGGAGTCAGATGAGTCAATGTGACAGGGAGTCAGAGGAGTCAATGTGACAGGGAGTCAGAGGAGTCAATGTGACAGGGAGTCAGAGGAGTCAATGTGACAGGGAGTCAGATGAGTCAATGTGACAGGGAGTCAGAGGAGTCAATGTGACAGGGAGTCAGAGGAGTCAGTGTGACAGGGAGTCAGAGGAGTCAATGTGACAGGGAGTCAGAGGAGTCAGTGTGACAGGGAGTCAGAGGAGTCAATGTGACAGGGAGTCAGAGGAGTCAGTGTGACAGGGAGTCAGAGGAGTCAATGTGACAGGGAGTCAGAGGAGTCAGTCCACGTGCTGTTTAGACTCTTTTATACTGATTACATACTACATATTACATACTACATACTACATACTACATATTACATATTACATATTACATACTACATATTACATACTACATACTACATATTACATACTACATATTACATATTACATATTACATACTACATATTACATATTACATATTACATACTATATATTACATACTACATATTACATACTACATATTACATACTACATATTACATATTACATACTACATACTACATACTACATACTACATACTACATATTACATATTACATACTACATACTACATACTACATACTACATATTACATATTACATATTACATATTACATACTACATATTACATATTACATATTACATACTATATATTACATACTACATATTACATACTACATATTACATACTACATACTACATACTACATATTACATATTACATATTACATACTACATATTACATATTACATATTACATACTACATATTACATATTACATATTACATACTATATATTACATACTACATATTACATACTACATATTACATACTACATATTACATACTACATATTACATATTACATATTACATACTACATACTACATACTACATATTACATATTACATACTACATACTACATACTACATACTACATATTACATATTACATACTATATATTACATACTACATATTACATACTACATACTACATACTACATATTACACACTACATACTACATATTACATATTACATACTACATATTACATATTACATACTACATATTACATACTACATATTACATACTACATACTACATATTACATACTACATATTACACACTACATACTACATATTACATATTACATACTACATACTACATACTACATATTACATATTACATACTACATATTACATATTACATATTACATACTACATATTACATATTACATATTACATACTATATATTACATACTACATATTACATACTACATATTACATACTACATATTACATATTACATACTACATACTACATATTACATATTACATACTACATACTACATATTACATATTACATACTATATATTACATACTACATATTACATACTACATACTACATACTACATATTACATACTACATACTACATATTACATACTACATATTACACACTACATACTACATATTACATATTACATACTACATACTACATATTACACACTACATATTACATATTACATATTACATACTACATACTACATATTACATACTATATATTACATACTACATATTACATACTACATATTACATACTACATACTACATATTACATACTATATATTACATACTACATCCTACATACTACATACTACATACTACATACTACATATTACATATTACATACTACATACTACATATTACATATTACATACTACATATTACATATTACATACTACATACTACATACTACATACTACATATTACATATTACATACTACATATTACATATTACATATTACATATTACATACTACATACTACATACTACATATTACATATTACATACTACATACTACATATTACATACTATATATTACATACTACATATTACATACTACATATTACATACTACATACTACATACTACATATTACATATTACATACTACATACTACATATTACATACTATATATTACATACTACATATTACATACTACATATTACATACTACATACTACATACTACATATTACATATTACATACTACATACTACATACTACATACTACATACTACATACTACATACTACATACTACATATTACATACTACATACTACATACTACATACTACATACTACATATTACATACTACATACTACATACTACATATTACATGTTGGTCTTTACTAAAGCAGATCCGATGCTTCTGCGGTTGCATTAATTAGGCTTCTTACCCTCAAAATGTCAATTATTTAACGCCTCCTTCTCTTTTTTAATTTGTCTTTGTAAAATGATGTTAGATGTTGTGAAATATGTGACATTTAGATAATAAATCATCATCATTAGCTCTAAGTTCATTCACAACATTCTCCAACTTTTACATTTCAAATAAAGAGGCAGCTCAGGTTCTGGTTCATATCTGTCATTCCTGAATGACTTATAAACATCTATACACATGAAACATGTTCATGTGACATGTGTGTGTAGTTGTAACGTGTGTGTGTGTGTGTGTAGTTGTAACGTGTGTGTGTGTGTGTGTGTGTGTGTAGTTGTAACGTGTGTGTGTGTGTGTGTGTGTGTGTAGTTGTAACGTGTGTGTGTGTGTGTGTGTAGCTGTAACGTGTGTGTGTGTGTGTAGTTGTAACGTGTGTGTGTGTGTGTGTAGTTGTAACGTGTGTGTAGTTGTAACGTGTGTGTGTGTGTGTGTAGTTGTAACGTGTGTGTGTGTGTAGTTGTAACGTGTGTGTGTGTGTGTGTAGTTGTAACGTGTGTGTGTGTGTGTGTGTGTAGCTGTAACGTGTGTGTGTGTGTGTGTGTAGTTGTAACGTGTGTGTGTGTGTGTGTGTAGTTGTAACGTGTGTGTGTGTGTGTGTGTGTAGCTGTAACGTGTGTGTGTGTGTGTGTAGTTGTAACGTGTGTGTGTGTGTGTGTGTAGTTGTAACGTGTGTGTAGTTGTAACGTGTGTGTGTGTGTGTGTAGTTGTAACGTGTGTGTGTGTGTAGTTGTAACGTGTGTGTGTGTGTGTGTAGTTGTAACGTGTGTGTGTGTAGTTGTAACGTGTGTGTGTGTGTGTAGTTGTAACGTGTGTGTGTGTGTGTAGTTGTAACGTGGGTGTGTGTAGTTGTAACGTGTGTGTGTGTGTGTGTGTGTGTATGTAGTTGTAACGTGTGTGTGTGTAGTTGTAACGTGGGTGTGTAGTTGTAACATGTGGGTGTGTAGTTGTAACATGTGTGTGTAGTTGTAACATGTGGGTGTGTAGTTGTAACGTGGGTGTGTAGTTGTAACGTGTGTGTAGTTGTAACATGTGTGTGTAGTTGTAACATGTGGGTGTGTAGTTGTAACGTGGGTGTGTAGTTGTAACGTGTGTGTAGTTGTAACGTGTGTGTATAGTTGTAACGTGTGTGTGTAGTTGTAACGTGTGTGTGTAGTTGTAACATGTGGGTGTGTAGTTGTAACGTGTGTGTGTAGTTGTAATGTGGGTGTGTAGTTGTAACATGTGGGTGTGTAGTTGAAACGTGTGTGTAGTTGTAACATGTGGGTGTGTAGTTGTAACGTGTGTGTAGTTGTAACGTGGGTGTGTGTTTGCAGGGCATCTTCAAGAAGTACGACGGGGACAGATCTGGCTGCATCTCGTCTCAGGAGTTGCCCGGGGCCTTGGCTGAGGCAGGTGAGTGTTTGTTATTCTAGAATCTATAGATTGTAGTTCACGTTACAGTTGTTGACCTGGTTTATGGTTCATATGGTTCCTATGGTTCCTATGGTTCATATGGTTCATATGGTTCATATGGTTCCTATGGTTCCTATGGTTCATATGGTTCATATGGTTCATATGGTTCATATGGTTCCTATGGTTCCTATGGTTCATATGGTTCATATGGTTCATATGGTTCATATGGTTCCTATGGTTCATATGGTTCATATGGTTCATATGGTTCATATGGTTCCTATGGTTCCTATGGTTCATATGGTTCATATGGTTCATATGGTTCCTATGGTTCCTATGGTTCATATGGTTCATATGGTTCATATGGTTCATATGGTTCCTATGGTTCCTATGGTTCATATGGTTCATATGGTTCATATGGTTCATATGGGTCATATGGTTCATATGGATCATATGGTTCATATGGGTCATATGGTTCCTATGGTTCCTATGGTTCCTATGGTTCATATGGTTCATATGGTTCATATGGTTCATATGGGTCATATGGTTCATATGGATCATATGGTTCATATGGGTCATATGGTTCATATGGATCATATGGTTCATATGGTTCATATGGATCATATGGTTCATATGGTTCATATGGATCATATGGTTCATATGGGTCATATGGTTCATATGGATCATATGGGTCATATGGTTCATATGGGTCATATGGGTCATATGGTTCATATGGTTGTTCATATGGTTCATATGGTTCATGGTTCATATGGTTCATATGGTTTTTATCTCTGGTGTTACTGGGACTATCAACATGAAATAAAAGCTGGGACAAAGTTCATGTTCTGTTCTGCAGAAATAAACTCCAGTGTTTTGGGGTTTTCACAATAACAATAAGAAGTGATGCCATAACTCTGCTCCAAAGACATAATTGTATCACTTTAAAGGACTTTAACCCATGAGATGAATATGACAAGTTTGTGAAGCAAATCCCAAACTAATAATGATAAAGTATCTATTTCTATTTGGAAGATTTCTCTCTTAGAAATCTCCCATGGTGTTACATAGGCCCCGCCCTCCATCTGAGATTAGGACATCATCAAATTCTAGACCATCAGAAAAGTTAGATTTGAAAATGTAATGAGATTATTATGATTATAAAGTGTATTTGCAGTAAATAAGAAGCAGTACATAGTGTAATACTTTAACCCTAGTATCTGTCCGTTGCAGTAGCAGTACTTTTCTAGTATCTGTCCCTTGCAGTAGCAGTACTTTCCCCGCTCTCTCTCTTTGGGCAGGTTTCCGTCTGAATGACCCGAGGAAGGCCACAGACAACCTCTACAGCCTGATCGTGCGGCGTTACGCTGACCAGCACGGAGACATGGACTTTGACAGCTTCGTGGGCTGTTTGGTCCGCCTGGACACCATGTGCAGTGAGTGACCCGCCCGAGCACACTGCGCCTCCTCTAGTCCTGCTCCTGCTCTTGTGTCTCCTGCTCCTGCTCTTGTCCTGCTCCTGCTCCTGTGTCTCCTGCTCCTGCTCTTGTGTCTCCTGCTCCTGCTCCTGTGTCTCCTGCTCCTGCTCTTGTGTCTCCTGCTCCTGCTCTTGTGTCTCCTGCTCCTGCTCTTGTCTTGCTCCTGCTCTCCTGCTCCTGCTCTTGTGTCTCCTGCTCCTGCTCTTGTGTCTCCTGCTCCTGCTCCTGTGTCTCCTGCTCCTGCTCTTGTCCTGCTCCTGCGTCTCCTGCTCCTGCTCTTGTCCTGCTCCTGCTCTTGTGTCTCCTGCTCCTGCTCTTGTCCTGCTCCTGCTCTTGTCCTGCTCCTGCTCTTGTGTTTCCTGCTCCTGCTCGTGTGTTTCCTGCTCCTGCTCGTGTGTCTCCTGCTCCTGCTCTTGTGTCTCCTGCTCCTGCTCTTGTGTCTCCTGCTCCTGCTCTTGTCCTGCTCCTGCGTCTCCTGCTCCTGCTCTTGTCCTGCTCCTGTTCTTGTGTCTCCTGCTCTTGTCCTGCTCCTGCTCTTGTGTCTCCTGCTCCTGCTCTTGTCCTGCTCCTGCTCTTGTCCTGCTCCTGCTCTTGTGTTTCCTGCTCCTGCTCGTGTGTTTCCTGCTCCTGCTCGTGTGTCTCCTGCTCCTGCTCTTGTGTCTCCTGCTCCTGTTCTTGTGTCTCCTGCTCCTGCTCTTGTGTCACCTGCTCCTGCTCTTGTGTCTCCTGCTCTTGTGTCACCTGCTCCTGCTCTTGTGTCTCCTGCTCTTGTGTCTCCTGCTCTTGTGTCTCCTGCTCCTGTTCTTGTGTCTCCTGCTCCTGCTCTTGTGTCTCCTGCTCCTGCTCTTGTGTCTCCTGCTCCTGCTCTTGTGTCTCCTGCTCCTGCTCTTGTGTCTCCTGCTCCTGCTCTTGTCTTGCTCCTGCTCTTGTGTCTCCTGCTCTTGTGTCTCCTGCTCCTGCTCCTGCTCTCCTGCTCCTGCTCTTGTGTCTCCTGCTCCTGCTCTTGTGTCTCCTGCTCCTGTTCTTGTGTCTCCTGCTCCTGCTCTTGTGTCTCCTGCTCCTGCTCTTGTGTCTCCTGCTCCTGCTCTTGTGTCTCCTGCTCCTGTTCTTGTGTCTCCTGCTCCTGTTCTTGTGTCTCCTGCTCCTGCTCTTGTGTCTCCTGCTCCTGCTCTTGTGTCTCCTGCTCCTGCTCTTGTGTCTCCTGCTCCTGTTCTTGTGTCTCCTGCTCTTGTGTCTCCTGCTCCTGCTCTTGTCTTGCTCCTGCTCTTGTGTCTCCTGCTCTTGTGTCTCCTGCTCCTGCTCTTGTGTCTCCTGCTCCTGCTCTTGTCTTGCTCCTGCTCTTGTGTCTCCTGCTCTTGTGTCTCCTGCTCCTGCTCTTGTGTCTCCTGCTCCTGCTCTTGTGTCTCCTGCTCCTGCTCTTGTGTCTCCTGCTCCTGCTCTTGTCTTGCTCCTGCTCTCCTGCTCCTGCTCTTGTGTCTCCTGCTCCTGCTCTTGTGTCTCCTGCTCCTGCTCTTGTGTCTCCTGCTCCTGCTCTTGTCTTGCTCCTGCTCTTGTGTCTCCTGCTCTTGTGTCTCCTGCTCCTGCTCCTGCTCTCCTGCTCCTGCTCTTGTGTCTCCTGCTCCTGCTCTTGTGTCTCCTGCTCCTGTTCTTGTGTCTCCTGCTCCTGCTCTTGTGTCTCCTGCTCCTGCTCTTGTGTCTCCTGCTCCTGCTCTTGTGTCTCCTGCTCCTGTTCTTGTGTCTCCTGCTCCTGTTCTTGTGTCTCCTGCTCCTGCTCTTGTGTCTCCTGCTCCTGCTCTTGTGTCTCCTGCTCCTGCTCTTGTGTCTCCTGCTCCTGCTCTTGTCTTGCTCCTGCTCTTGTGTCTCCTGCTCTTGTGTCTCCTGCTCCTGCTCTTGTGTCTCCTGCTCCTGCTCTTGTCTTGCTCCTGCTCTTGTGTCTCCTGCTCTTGTGTCTCCTGCTCCTGCTCTTGTGTCTCCTGCTCCTGCTCTTGTGTCTCCTGCTCCTGCTCTTGTGTCTCCTGCTCCTGCTCTTGTCTTGCTCCTGCTCTCCTGCTCCTGCTCTTGTGTCTCCTGCTCCTGCTCTTGTGTCTCCTGCTCCTGCTCTTGTGTCTCCTGCTCCTGCTCTTGTGTCTCCTGCTCCTGCTCTTGTCTTGCTCCTGCTCTCCTGCTCCTGCTCTTGTGTCTCCTGCTCCTGCTCTTGTGTCTCCTGCTCCTGCTCTTGTGTCTCCTGCTCCTGCTCTTGTGTCTCCTGCTCCTGCTCTTGTGTCTCCTGCTCCTGCTCTTGTGTCTCCTGCTCCTGCTCTTGTGTCTCCTGCTCCTGCTCTTGTCTTGCTCCTGCTCTCCTGCTCCTGCTCTTGTGTCTCCTGCTCCTGCTCTTGTGTCTCCTGCTCCTGCTCTTGTGTCTCCTGCTCCTGCTCTTGTGTCTCCTGCTCCTGCTCTTGTCTTGCTCTTGTGTCTCCTGCTCCTGCTCTTGTGTCTCCTGCTCCTGCTCTTGTGTCTCCTGCTCCTGCTCTTGTGTCTCCTGCTCCTGCTCTTGTGTCTCCTGCTTCTGTTCTTTACAGCTGCAATCGACCTGAAACCTCAGTTTGAATGGTCATAATTTTCAAAATCGAATCGAAAAGCCTGCAATTAGTGAACAGAATTTTCCTGCAATCTTGTCTCACTAATTGGAGCTGCCATGAATAATCAGCTAATTGTGACTAAACTATAAGAATGAATCGTACTTTGATAATCATAATGGTTCTCTATGGTTCCCATGATCTGCTTTATGGAGGTGAGTGCTCCAACCACTCTGCCACTGCACACAACTATTCTACCATTAAAATGTAATCACTAGGCTTTTCAGACAAATCGCAATTAAATATTTTTCCAAACTCGTTCAGGCCAAGTGTCCTCCATGTCTCCAGGCATGGGCCATACTGACAAAGAAAATAGTATAATTATATAATTAGAGGTGGTCGCACTGTCCCCTTATCATGATGGGGCCCATCGCTGCAAAGATCATATGATCAGCGATCTGCAAAATGGACATGAGCCTCTTCAAAGTGTCCACACTGCAGAGGAGGAAAGCTCCAACGTCCACTCTGTTTGACTCGACGTCCACTCCGTTTGACTCAATGTCCACTCCGTTTGACTCGACGTCCACTCCGTTTGACTCGACGTCCACTCCGTTTGACTCGATGTCCACTCTGTTTGACTCAATGTCCACTCTGTTTGACTCAATGTCCACTCTGACTGAGCCAGACGCAGTATTCATTCAATCACACTCTGTTGATCCTATAAACGAGATCCATTTGGTCGATCTTCATATCATCGAAAGCCTTTTTTCTTATAAATTACTTATATTTATTATAATTAGAAAAACATGTTTTGACTTTCAATGTGATCTGTGCCTGTCTCTGCACCTGTCTCTGCTCCTGTCTCTACACCTGTCTCTGCTCCTGTATCTGCACCTGTCTCTGCTCCTGTATCTGCACCTGTCTCTGCTCCTGTCTCTGCACCTGTCTCTGCTCCTGTATCTGCACCTGTCTCTGCTCCTGTCTCCAGATGACTACAACTGAATCTTGTTCCACAATGTGCTCTTAATGTTTGTGACAGTTTTGCCTTGTGTGTTTTATAGTAATAATGATACATAACACTTTTCAGGACACCTAAAGACGCTTTACACTTGAGAGACAGACATAAAACAACAAAACAAAAAAGTATAAAGAAGAATACAATTATTGAAAGGCAGTTTTAAAAAAGATAGTGAGTGGCAGAGTCCTTGATGTGTTTGGACAGGGAGCTCCAAGGGGGGGGCAACAGAGAAGGGTCTTTTCTCCCAGGTCTGAAGTTTTGTTTTGGGGGGAGACGTGAGGTTGGCATCAGCGTGTGTGGGTGTGGCTCACAGAGGTAGTCTATGGAGGGACTTGCAAACAATGGTGAGGAGCTTGATGTGTATGCTCTGATCTGAGGACATCCCCATGCCTTCACGGGAGGATGGAGGTCTCTGAGGACATCATGCCTTCACGGGAGGATGGAGGACCTGAGGACATCATGCCTTCACGGGAGGATGGAGGACCTGAGGACATCATGCCTTCACGGGAGGATGGAGGATCTGAGGACATCCCCATGCCTTCACGGGAGGATGGAGGACCTGAGGACATCCCCATGCCTTCACGGGAGGATGGAGGACCTGAGGACATCATGCCTTCACGGGAGGATGGAGGATCTGAGGACATCATGCCTTCACAGGAGGATGGAGGACCTGAGGACATCATGCCTTCACGGTAGGATGGAGGATCTGAGGACATCATGCCTTCACAGGAGGATGGAGGACCTGAGGACATCATGCCTTCACGGTAGGATGGAGGACCTGAGGACATCATGCCTTCACGGGAGGATGGAGGACCTGAGGACATCATGCCTTCACGGGAGGATGGAGGTCTCTGAGGACATCATGCCTTCACGGGAGGATGGAGGATCTGAGGACATCATGCCTTCACGGGAGGATGGAGGACCTGAGGACATCCCCATGCCTTCACGGGAGGATGGAGGACCTGAGGACATCATGCCTTCACGGGAGGATGGAGGACCTGAGGACATCCCCATGCCTTCACGGGAGGATGGAGGTCTCTGAGGACATCATGCCTTCACGGGAGGATGGAGGACCTGAGGACATCCCCATGCCTTCACGGGAGGATGGAGGACCTGAGGACATCCCCATGCCTTCACGGGAGGATGGAGGATCTGAGGACATCATGCCTTCACGGGAGGATGGAGGATCTGAGGACATCATGCCTTCACGGGAGGATGGAGGACCTGAGGACATCCCCATGCCTTCACGGGAGGATGGAGGATCTGAGGACATCCCCATGCCTTCACGGGAGGATGGAGGTCTCTGAGGACATCCCCATGCCTTCACGGGAGGATGGAGGACCTGAGGACATCATGCCTTCACGGGAGGATGGAGGTCTCTGAGGACATCATGCCTTCACGGGAGGATGGAGGATCTGAGGACATCATGCCTTCACGGGAGGATGGAGGACCTGAGGACATCATGCCTTCACGGGAGGATGGAGGATCTGAGGACATCATGCCTTCACGGGAGGATGGAGGTCTCTGAGGACATCATGCCTTCACGGGAGGATGGAGGTCTCTGAGGACATCATGCCTGCACGGGAGGATGGAGGATCTGAGGACATCATGCCTTCACGGGAGGATGGAGGTCTCTGAGGACATCATGCCTTCACGGGAGGATGGAGGATCTGAGGACATCATGCCTTCACGGGAGGATGGAGGTCTCTGAGGACATCATGCCTTCACGGGAGGATGGAGGATCTGAGGACATCATGCCTTCACGGGAGGATGGAGGTCTCTGAGGACATCATGCCTTCACGGGAGGATGGAGGATCTGAGGACATCATGCCTTCACGGGAGGATGGAGGTCTCTGAGGACATCATGCCTTCACGGGAGGATGGAGGATCTGAGGACATCATGCCTTCACGGGAGGATGGAGGATCTGAGGACATCATGCCTTCACGGGAGGATGGAGGTCTCTGAGGACATCATGCCTTCACGGGAGGATGGAGGATCTGAGGACATCATGCCTTCACGGGAGGATGGAGGTCTCTGAGGACATCGTGCCTTCACGGGAGGATGGAGGTCTCTGAGGACATCATGCCTTCACGGGAGGATGGAGGATCTGAGGACATCATGCCTTCACGGGAGGATGGAGGTCTCTGAGGACATCATGCCTTCACGGGAGGATGGAGGACCTGAGGACATCATGCCTTCACGGGAGGATGGAGGATCTGAGGACATCGTGCCTTCACGGGAGGATGGAGGTCTCTGAGGACATCATGCCTTCACGGGAGGATGGAGGTCTCTGAGGACATCGTGCCTTCACGGGAGGATGGAGGTCTCTGAGGACATCATGCCTTCACGGGAGGATGGAGGGGGGCGGCAGAATTCTGGATATACTCAGTATATTCAGGAGTTTGAAGAGTGAACCATAGAGTAGACTATTGCTGTAGTCAAGGCGGGAAGATGAGATAACCTTTATTTGTCCCACAATGAGGAGATTCCAGTGTTGCAACACAAATTAGGCACAGAAGTATGATAATAAAAAAAACTTTAAAAAAAATTAAATAATTCTTATAAAAAACCTCTTATACTCTTAATAAAAATAATAATCTTATTTACAGTTGTTATATGGACAGAAAATATTGCACCGGGATGATTGACATTATGTCACAGTATTGCACATAATTATGACAGTAATGCACATGATTATGACAGTATTGCACATGATTATATGAGGGTCGGTTGGGCTGATGGATGGGCGTGTCAGTCTGTGCAGGTGGACATGCATATCCTGTAAATCACACGCTCATTAATATGCACTGGCCATTTTATTCTAATAAACAGATCAAATGCATAGTTAGTAAATGACTCCATTTGTGCAGAGGAGATTAAAACTGTAGATTCTAACCTGCTTTTTGTTTTTCCTCAAGGAGCGTTTAAGACTCTGGATAAAGACAACAATGGAACCATCGACCTGGGCATAGAGGAGGTAAGAACATATCACACATATGTATACAAATGTATACATTTGGATACATTTGGATACATTTGGATACATTTGGATACATTTGGATACATGTGACTTTCTTCTTCAGCATTTACATTAAAAGTAAGTATAGGAACGACTGAAGTTTTGGTTGTTGTTTGGATGTAATTATTCTCAGGCTGTTGTTGCTTACTTAAAATGATGGAAAAAGTACTTCAAATAAGAGCATCAAGAGAGTATTTCAAAATGTACACTAGTAAAAAAGTTAAAGTAATAAAGTACCTGTTTAAAGATGTACTTTTGGTCAACAATAGCGACTGAATGTTGTATTTGTATATTTTTGGTAAAAGAAGTAGAGTAAAAAGTACTTTTAACTGCTCTCAGATGTTGGAAATGAAAAGTACCACTGTAAACATGTACTTAAAGGTTGAATGGACGAGTCTTATTTCCTGGTGGCGTGGACGGCCCATTAGTCCTGCCACGTATCAATCATAAAACACACCTACTGCTCACCTGCAGCCGCGTGTGGCTCGTCCCCCGAGAGCAGCACGTTTCCCTGTGTCTAAGCGCATTGATCTATCATAATATAGTTCCCTCAGTGTATGGGACAAAATTAGGACGGAGAAAGACAGTTCGAGCTCAGAAGAGACGGAAATCTACGGGAGACGAGAGATGCGATGTGATCCGTCGCGCTAATAAACATGAGCACGGGGGAGTGGCATGTGCACGGGGGAGTGGCAGGTGCACGGGGGAGTGGCATGTGCACGGGGGAGTGGCAGGTGCACGGGGGAGTGGCATGAGCACGGGGGAGTGGCATGAGCACGGGGGAGTGGCATGTGCACGGGGGAGTGGCACGAGCACGGGGGAGTGGCACGTGCACGGGGGAGTGGCACGTGCACGGGGGAGTGGCACGTGCACGGGGGGAGTGGCACGTGCACGGGGGGAGTGGCACGTGCACGGGGGAGTGGCACGTGCACGGGGGGGAGTGGCACGAGCACGGGGGAGTGGCATGCGCACTTCCGCCTGAGTTCTCAAATCGCCGAAAAATCGTCCATTGCGCCTTTAAGTACAGATACTTAAAAAATTATAGTGCGCTTTTGTACTTTGTTACTTTCCACCACTGCCTACTTGAATACAAACCTACTTGAGGATATTTTGATGTTCTGAACATTCTTGTGTGTTTGTGTTGGACAGTGGCTGCAGCTGACCATGTACTCTTGAGCCAGCTGACCATGTACTCTTGAGCCAGCTGACCATGTACTCTTGAGCCAGCTGACCATGTACTCTTGAGCCAGCTGACCATGTACTCTTGAGCCAGCTGACCATGTACTCTTGAGCCGTCTCCAGGATTACACTTCCACATTCCACCATGGACCAAATTCTTGCATTTTCTTTATGAGAGAAACTCATAATAAAGTTTTGTCATGTTTTAATTTTGATCTCTGGTGTTTTTATACATTTATAAAATTTAAATATAAGATAAGATATTCCTTTATTGTCCACACATTAGGAAATTTCATTGTTGCAACACAGTAGATACAGAGGAAAAGGACAGATAACTTATTGGAAGTTTAAAAAACACTCTTAATAGAAGAACTCTTATAAACAAAAACTCCTATAGACAAAACCTCTCATTTCTTAATAAGGAATAGAGGGGGACAATAAAGATAAAATTAAATAAAAACAGCTAGCGTAAGACAAAATAATACTAATAATAACTCTTTTTTCATCAGTTGTATGCACATGAATGTGACATTAATTGCATGTGAGTACGACAGTAATTGCACATGAATATGACAGTATTGCACATGGGTATGACAGTATTGCACATGAATATGACCGTATTGCACATGGGTATGACAGTATTGCACATGGGTATGACAGTATTGCACATGGGTATGACAGTGTTTGTTATAAAGTCTGACAGCAGCAGAAGGACAGACTGTGAAACGTCTCCTTCACACAGCGAGGGTGGATCAGTCACTGAAGCTGCTCTCCAGAGGGGACAGAGTGTCCTGCAGGGGACAGTGTCCTGCAGGGGACAGAGTGTCCTGCAGGGGACAGTGTCCTGCAGGGGACAGAGTGTCCTTTAGGGGGCGACACTCATGGTCCAGCATAGATGTGAGTTTAGCCAGGACCCTTCTGTCCCCCACCTCCTGCACCGAGTCCAGAGGACAGCCCAGGACGGAGCTGTGTCCAGCTTCTTATGTCACTACTTATGTCACCATACTATACATGTCATTTATGGCCACATCATACAAATTAAATGCGTGAACACAATGAACAATAAGACATGCTGTACAACAAGTTGCCTAAAGGAGGCGCCACTGCGTACGTGAGGTGCGCACTGCGCATGCGCCATCCCCCATCACTCGGAAGTTTGGAGAAACCAAAGATCTGCGTCTGCAGCTCCTGCTGCTGCTGCTGCGGGGACAGACTGTGACCGTGTCGCTGCATCGTCCTCTGGAGCGCGTCTTTCCAGGGCCACGGTCCAAGGGCCATCGGAGGAACGCGCCAGAGCGTCGTGAAGCACGCGGCAGCGACAACAAAGCACTGTGGGTAAAGACATGTCTGGAGTTTAGCTAAAGCTGAGACAGAACAAGAGACAGAGACATCTGGGTCCGGGCCATGGTCTGTTTGGACTGTGTGCGTGTATATGCTGTGTATACTGTGTATATGCTGAGTATACTGTGTATATACTGAGTATACTGTGTATATACTGTGTATACTGTGTATACTGAGTATACTGTGTATATACTGAGTATATTGTGTATATACTGAGTATACTCTGTATATGCTGTGTATACTGTGTATATGCTGTGTATACTGTGTATATGCTGTGTATACTGTGTATATGCTGTGTATACTGTGTATGTGCTGTGTATACTGTGTATATACTGTGTATACTGTGTATATGCTGTGTATACTGTGTATATGCTGTGTATACTGGGTATATGCTGTGTATACTGTGTATATGCTGTGTATACTGTGTATATGCTGTGTATACTGTGTATATGCTGAGTATACTGTGTATATACTGAGTATACTGTGTATATACTGAGTATACTGTGTATATACTGAGTATACTGTGTATATACTGTGTATACTGTGTATACTGAGTATACTGTGTATATACTGAGTATATTGTGTATATACTGAGTATACTCTGTATATGCTGTGTATACTGTGTATATGCTGTGTATACTGTGTATATGCTGTGTATACTGTGTATATGCTGTGTATACTGTGTATATGCTGTGTATACTGTGTAAATGCTGTGTGTGTATACTGTGTAAATTCTGTGTATGTGCTGTGTATACTGTGTATATACTGTGTATACTGTGTATATGCTGTGTATACTGTGTATATACTGAGTATACTGTGTATATACTGAGTATACTGTGTATATACTGTGTATACTGTGTATACTGAGTATACTGTGTATATACTGAGTATATTGTGTATATACTGAGTATACTCTGTATATGCTGTGTATACTGTGTATATGCTGTGTATACTGTGTATATGCTGTGTATACTGTGTATGTGCTGTGTATACTGTGTATATACTGTGTATACTGTGTATATGCTGTGTATACTGTGTATATGCTGTGTATACTGGGTATATGCTGTGTATACTGTGTATATGCTGTGTATACTGTGTATATGCTGTGTATACTGTGTATATGCTGTGTATACTGTGTATATGCTGAGTATACTGTGTATATACTGAGTATACTGTGTATATACTGAGTATACTGTGTATATACTGAGTATACTGTGTATATACTGTGTATACTGTGTATACTGAGTATACTGTGTATATACTGAGTATATTGTGTATATACTGAGTATACTCTGTATATGCTGTGTATACTGTGTATATGCTGTGTATACTGTGTATATGCTGTGTATACTGTGTATATGCTGTGTATACTGTGTATATGCTGTCTATACTGTGTATATGCTGTGTATACTGTGTAAATGCTGTGTGTGTATACTGTGTAAATGCTGTGTATGTGCTGTGTATACTGTGTATATACTGTGTATACTGTGTATATGCTGTGTATACTGTGTATATGCTGTGTATACTGGGTATATGCTGTGTATACTGTGTATCTGTTGTGTATGTGCTGTGTATGTTGTGTGCATTTCCTGTATATATGTTGTGTATTTGCTGTGTATGTGCTGTATATATGTTGTGTATTTTCTGTGTATTTGCTGTGTATGTGCTGTATATATGTTGTGTATTTTCTGTGTATTTGCTGTGTATGTGCTGTATATATGTTGTGTATTTGCTGTGTATAACCTATGATCTCTTTCACAGAGGTCATACTCTTAAAGGGGTGTTAGGCCTCTCAGTGCCTGGGTCTTGGTGACATACGGGATTTGCTAAATTGATCTCAAGCAGAAAACCTTGTTCTCGACATTTGATGTCTAGATATGGGTGAAAGCTATAAATAATTGTAAATGAATACATAATATTACACATTTACACATATATAGGGTTGATCGATATCTGGAGAGAGATGAATCCTAATACACATTTCCCCAACCCACATAAGATCTATGCTAGAATAAAATCACAGAGCTAGACATAGGTACAATAGATTTAAGTGATTACTGTAGATCTGGAACAGATACCAAACAATACACATTGGAGATTTAATGCTAGTTTACTCAAAGACCCACAAATTGTACAAAATATGACAAACTGAGTCCAGATGACTACAACTGAAGCTTTTTCTACTACAAAATATGACAAAGAACATTGAGACTTATGTAGAGGAAAAGGACAACGATAAATCCCTGGGGAGTGACGGGTTCACCTCAGAGTGGTATAAAGCTCTAAGACTGCCCCGCTTTTACCCTTCAGTCACGCACCGACTCCATCTTAACGTCATGTCAAGTGTGAGTCCTAACTATTCTGAAGGAGCTCTGAGTAGAGCCTCTGCTCCTTCACAGAGCAAGGCACAGCTGTGGTGGCTCCTCCTGGAGGTGTTCCTCCTGGAGGTGTTCTGGCCCTACTGGGAGCAGGCCCTTGCCCCTGGGTCAGACCTTGTACATAGTGGAGGGTCCTGGGGCAGCTGGCAGAGTGCAAGGAGAGCACTCATGAGCTCAATGGTCCATTTAGCCTGGACGTTATGGTCAGCATGTGTCACGTGTTACTTTATGCACTACTCAGTGAGGAGCCCAGCAGAGATGGACCGGCCGGAGGACATGTTTCCTCCAGATGAGGACTCACTCAGAGTGGATCCTGCGCAGATGGGAAACAGGGCAAAACCACGCTTCTCCCACACGGAGGTCAAGGTCCTGCTGGAGGCCATCAAGAAGAACCGCTACGTCCTGCTCCGTGAGTACCTGAGCCTCAGGTCCTCTGACACTCAACAGCTCCAGAGGGAATGTTGTCGAACATCAGACTTAGAAACTGCTCTTTCTGTGGTCGGTGCTGAAGTAGTTGTGATGTTCCACAGGGAAGTTCAACCGGGGCGTGTCTGCTGAGGCCAAGAAGATGATGTGGTGTCGGATCACGGACCAGATCAACAGTCTGGGGGAGAACCAGAGGGAGGTGAGGCTCTGTGGCTGCTTCTGGTTGCTTTGTTGGACAGTTTGATTGTTTTTAGCCTGCCTGACTCCAACATGTGTCACATTTAGTCTGTAACCAGGCACCTGTCATTTTTAACATGTAAAGCCCCTCCCACTGATCACGCCCCTCCCCGGCCCTTTAACCCTGCTTGCTGTTTTAATATTCTACGTACAACTTAATCACATTTTCAAAGTGGCTTAATGTTTCTTAATGTTAATTTTATAATTGTGTTCACTGTTTGTTTATGTAGTTGTTTTAAAGTTTTACTGTGCAATTTGACCTCTTTCCAAACTACAACTTTACATATAATGGAAAATATTGAACTAACATTTATTTATTTATTATAATTCATGTTAAACTCTTAACCTTGTTAACCTCCTTGTCCTCTTGACCCCATGTGTGGGCCTGAACATGTCTTTCTGCTTTACACTATGGGGTCAGGTTTTCAGATCCTCCTGCTCCACTGTCCTCCTGCTCCACTGTCCTGCTCCACTGTCCTGCTGCTCCACTGTCCTGCTGCTCTACTGTCCTCCTGCTCTACTGTCCTCCTGCTCTACTGTCCTCCTGCTCCACTGTCCTGCTCCACTGTCCTCCTGCTCCACTGTCCTGCTCCACTGTCCTCCTGCTCCACTGTCCTCCTGCTCTACTGTCCTGCTCCACTGTCCTGGTCCACTGTGCTCCTGCTCTACTGTCCTGCTCTACTGTCCTCCTGCTCCACTGTCCTGCTCCACTGTCCTCCTGCTCTACTGTCCTCCTGCTCCACTGTCCTGCTCCACTGTCCTCCTGCTCCACTGTCCTCCTGCTCTACTGTCCTGCTGCTCTACTGTCCTCCTGCTTCACTGTCCTGCTCTACTGTCCTCCTGCTCTACTGTCCTCCTGCTCTACTGTCCTCCTGCTCTACTGTCCTGCTCTACTGTCCTGCTCTACTGTCCTGCTGCTCCACTGTCCTCCTGCTCCACTGTCTTGCTCTACTGTCCTCCTGCTCTACTGTCCTCCTGCTCTACTGTCCTCCTGCTCCACTGTCCTGCTCTACTGTCCTCCTGCTCTACTGTCCTCCTGCTCCACTGTCCTGCTCCACTGTCCTCCTGCTCCACTGTCCTCCTGCTCTACTGTCCTGCTCCTCCACTGTCCTGCTCCACTGTCCTCCTGCTCTACTGTCCTCCTGCTCTACTGTCCTCCTGCTCTACTGTCCTGCTCTACTGTCCTGCTCTACTGTCCTGCTCTACTGTCCTCCTGCTCCACTGTCCTGCTCCACTGTCCTCCTGCTCTACTGTCCTCCTGCTCCACTGTCCTGCTCTACTGTCCTCCTGCTCCACTGTCCTCCTGCTCCACTGTCTTGCTCTACTGTCTTCCTGCTCTACTGTCCTGCTGCTCTACTGTCCTCCTGCTCCACTGTCCTGCTCCACTGTCCTCCTGCTCTACTGTCCTCCTGCTCCACTGTCCTGCTCCACTGTCCTCCTGCTCCACTGTCCCCCTGCTCCACTGTTCTCCTGCTCCACTGTCCTCCTGCTCCACTGTCCTCCTGCTCTACTGCCCTGCTGCTCCACTGTCCTGCTCCACTGTCCTCCTGCTCTACTGTCCTCCTGCTCCACTGTCCTCCTGCTCCACTGTCTTGCTCTACTGTCTTCCTGCTCTACTGTCCTCCTGCTCTACTGTCCTCCTGCTCCACTGTCCTGCTCTACTGTCCTCCTGCTCTACTGTCCTCCTGCTCCACTGTCCTGCTCTACTGTCCTCCTGCTCTACTGTCCTCCTGCTCCACTGTCCTGCTCCACTGTCCTCCTGCTCCACTGTTCTCCTGCTCCACTGTCTTGATCTACTGTCCTCCTGCTCTACTGTCCTCCTGCTCTACTGTCCTCCTGCTCTACTGTCCTGCTCCACTGTCCTCCTGCTCTACTGTCCTCCTGCTCTACTGTCCTCCTGCTCCACTGCCCTCCTGCTCCACTGCCCTCCTGCTCTACTGTCCTCCTGCTCTACTGTCCTGCTCCACTGTCCTCCTGCTCTACTGTCCTCCTGCTCTACTGTCCTGCTCCACTGTCCTCCTGCTCCACTGTCCTGCTCTACTGTCCTGCTCTACTGTCCTGCTCTACTGTCCTGCTCCACTGTCCTGCTCCACTGTCCTGCTCCACTGTCCTCCTTCTCTACTGTCCTCCTGCTCTACTGTCCTCCTGCTCTACTGTCTTGCTGCTCCACTGTCTTGCTGCTCCACTGTCCTCCTGCTCCACTGTCTTGCTCTACTGTCCTCCTGCTCTACTGTCCTCCTGCTCCACTGTCCTGCTCTACTGTCCTTCTCCACTGTCCTGCTCTACTGTCCTCCTGCTCTACTGTCCTGCTCCACTGTCCTGCTCCACTGTCCTCCTGCTCCACTGTCCTGCTCCACTGTCCTGCTCTACTGTCCTCCTGCTCTACTGTCCTCCTGCTCTACTGTCCTCCTGCTCTACTGTCCTGCTCTACTTTCCTCCTGCTCCACTGTCCTGCTCCACTGTCCTCCTGCTCCACTGTCCTCCTGCTCTACTGTCCTGCTCTACTGTCCTGCTCTACTGTCCTGCTCCTCCACTGTCCTGCTCCACTGTCCTCCTGCTCTACTGTCCTCCTGCTCTACTGTCCTACTGCTCTACTGTCCTGCTCTACTGTCCTGCTCTACTGTCCTGCTGCTCCACTGTCCTCCTGCTCCACTGTCTTGCTCTACTGTCCTCCTGCTCTACTGTCCTCCTGCTCTACTGTCCTCCTGCTCCACTGTCCTGCTCCTCCACTGTCCTGCTCCACTGTCCTCCTGCTCTACTGTCCTCCTGCTCTACTGTCCTCCTGCTCTACTGTCCTGCTCCACTGTCCTCCTGCTCTACTGTCCTCCTGCTCTACTGTCCTGCTCCACTGTCCTCCTGCTCCACTGTCCTGTTCTACTGTCCTGCTCTACTTTCCTCCCGCTCTACTGTCCTCCTGCTCTACTGTCCTCCTGCTCTACTGTCCTCCTGCTCTACTGTCCTCCTGCTCTACTGTCCTGCTCCACTGTCCTCCTGCTCTACTGTCCTCCTGCTCTACTGTCCTGCTCCACTGTCCTCCTGCTCCACTGTCCTGTTCTACTGTCCTGCTCTACTGTCCTCCTGCTCTACTGTCCTCCTGCTCCACTGTCCTGCTCCACTGTCCTCCTGCTCCACTGTTCTCCTGCTCCACTGTCCTCCTGCTCCACTGTCTTCCTGCTCTGCTGTCCTGCTGCTCTACTGTCCTCCTGCTCCACTGTCCTGCTCCACTGTCCTCCTGCTCTACTGTTCTCCTGCTCCACTGTCCTGCTCCACTGTCCTCCTGCTCCACTGTCCTCCTGCTCCACTGTTCTCCTGCTCCACTGTCCTCTGCTCCACTGTCCTCCTGCTCTACTGCCCTGCTGCTCCACTGTCCTGCTCCACTGTCCTCCTGCTCTACTGTCCTCCTGCTCCACTGTCCTCCTGCTCCACTGTCTTGCTCTACTGTCTTCCTGCTCTACTGTCCTCCTGCTCTACTGTCCTCCTGCTCCACTGTCCTGCTCTACTGTCCTCCTGCTCTACTGTCCTCCTGCTCTACTGTCCTCCTGCTCTACTGTCCTCCTGCTCCACTGTCCTGCTCCACTGTCCTCCTGCTCCACTGTCCTCCTGCTCCACTGTCTTGATCTACTGTCCTCCTGCTCTATTGTCCTCCTGCTCTATTGTCCTCCTGCTCTACTGTCCTCCTGCTCTACTGTCCTCCTGCTCTACTGTCCTCCTGCTCTACTGTCCTGCTCCACTGTCCTCCTGCTCTACTGTCCTCCTGCTCTACTGTCCTCTTGCTCCACTGCCCTCCTGCTCTACTGTCCTCCTGCTCTACTGTCCTCCTGCTCTACTGTCTTGCTGCTCCACTGTCTTGCTGCTCCACTGTCTTGCTGCTCCACTGTCCTGCTCTACTGTCCTCCTGCTCTACTGTCCTGCTCCACTGTCCTGCTCCACTGTCCTCCTGCTCCACTGTCCTGCTCCACTGTCCTGCTCCACTGTCCTCCTGCTCTTTTGTCCTCCTGCTCCACTGTCCTCCTGCGCTACTGTCCTCCTGCTCTACTGTCCTGCTCCACTGTCCTCCTGCTCTACTGTCCTCCTGCTCTACTGTCCTGCTCCACTGTCCTCCTGCTCCACTGTCCTGTTCTACTGTCCTGCTCTACTTTCCTCCTGCTCCACTGTCCTCCTGCTCCACTGTCCTCCTGCTCCACTGTCCTCCTGCTCTACTGTCCTGCTGCTCTACTGTCCTCCTGCTCTACTGTCCTGCTCCACTGTCCTCCTGCTCTACTGTCCTCCTGCTCTACTGTCCTGCTCCACTGTCCTCCTGCTCTACTGTCCTCCTGCTCTACTGTCCTGCTCCACTGTCCTCCTGCTCCACTGTCCTGTTCTACTGTCCTGCTCTACTTTCCTCCCGCTCTACTGTCCTCCTGCTCTACTGTCCTCCTGCTCTACTGTCCTCCTGCTCTACTGTCCTCCTGCTCTACTGTCCTGCTCCACTGTCCTCCTGCTCTACTGTCCTCCTGCTCTACTGTCCTGCTCCACTGTCCTCCTGCTCCACTGTCCTGTTCTACTGTCCTGCTCTACTGTCCTCCTGCTCTACTGTCCTCCTGCTCCACTGTCCTGCTCCACTGTCCTCCTGCTCCACTGTTCTCCTGCTCCACTGTCCTCCTGCTCCACTGTCTTCCTGCTCTACTGTCCTGCTGCTCTACTGTCCTCCTGCTCCACTGTCCTGCTCCACTGTCCTCCTGCTCTACTGTTCTCCTGCTCCACTGTCCTGCTCCACTGTCCTCCTGCTCCACTGTCCTCCTGCTCCACTGTTCTCCTGCTCCACTGTCCTCTGCTCCACTGTCCTCCTGCTCTACTGCCCTGCTGCTCCACTGTCCTGCTCCACTGTCCTCCTGCTCTACTGTCCTCCTGCTCCACTGTCCTCCTGCTCCACTGTCTTGCTCTACTGTCTTCCTGCTCTACTGTCCTCCTGCTCTACTGTCCTCCTGCTCCACTGTCCTGCTCTACTGTCCTCCTGCTCCACTGTCCTGCTCTACTGTCCTCCTGCTCTACTGTCCTCCTGCTCTACTGTCCTCCTGCTCCACTGTCCTGCTCCACTGTCCTCCTGCTCCACTGTCCTCCTGCTCCACTGTCTTGATCTACTGTCCTCCTGCTCTATTGTCCTCCTGCTCTATTGTCCTCCTGCTCTACTGTCCTCCTGCTCTACTGTCCTCCTGCTCTACTGTCCTCCTGCTCTACTGTCCTGCTCCACTGTCCTCCTGCTCTACTGTCCTCCTGCTCCACTGCCCTCCTGCTCTACTGTCCTCCTGCTCTACTGTCCTCTTGCTCCACTGCCCTCCTGCTCTACTGTCCTCCTGCTCTACTGTCCTCCTGCTCTACTGTCCTCCTGCTCTACTGTCCTGCTCCACTGTCCTCCTGCTCCACTGTCCTGCTCTACTGTCCTGCTCTACTGTCCTGCTCCACTGTCCTGCTCCACTGTCCTGCTCCACTGTTCTGCTCCACTGTCCTCCTTCTCTACTGTCCTCCTGCTCTACTGTCCTCCTGCTCTACTGTCCTGCTCCACTGTCCTGTTCCACTGTCCTCCTGCTCCACTGTCCTGCTCCACTGTCCTGCTCCACTGTCCTGCTCCACTGTCCTCCTGCTCTTTTGTCCTCCTGCTCCACTGTCCTCCTGCGCTACTGTCCTCCTGCTCTACTGTCCTGCTCCACTGTCCTCCTGCTCTACTGTCCTCCTGCTCTACTGTCCTGCTCCACTGTCCTCCTGCTCCACTGTCCTGTTCTACTGTCCTGCTCTACTTTCCTCCTGCTCCACTGTCCTCCTGCTCCACTGTCCTCCTGCTCCACTGTCCTCCTGCTCTACTGTCCTGCTGCTCTACTGTCCTCCTGCTCCACTGTCCTGCTCCACTGTCCTCCTGCTCTACTGTCCTCCTGATCCACTGTCCTGCTCCACTGTCCTCCTGCTCCACTGTTCTCCTGCTCCACTGTCCTCCTGCTCTACTGCCCTGCTGCTCCACGGTCCTGCTCCACTGTCCTCCTGTTCCACTGTCCTCCTGCTCCACTGTCCTCCTGCTCCACTGTCTTGCTCTACTGTCCTCCTGCTCCACTGTCCTGCTCTACTGTCCTCCTGCTCTACTGTCCTCCTGCTCCACTGTCCTCCTGCTCCACTGTCCTCCTGCTCTACTGTCCTCCTGCTCTACTGTCCTCCTCCACTGTCCTCCTGCTCTACTGTCCTCCTGCTCTACTGTCCTGCTCCACTGTCCTCCTGCTCCACTGTCCTGCTCTACTTTCCTCCTGCTCTACTGTCCTCCTGCTCTACTGTCTTCCTGCTCTACTGTCCTGCTCTACTGTCCTGCTCCACTGTCCTGCTGCTCCACTGTCCTCCTTCTCTACTGTCCTCCTGCTCTACTGTCCTGCTCCACTTTCCTCCTGCTCCACTGTCCTGTTCTACTGTCCTGCTCTACTTTCCTCCTGCTCTACTGTCCTCCTGCTCCACTGTCCTGCTCCACTTTCCTCCTGCTCCACTGTCCTCCTGCTCTACTGTCCTCCTGCTCTACTGTCCTCCTGCTCCACTGTCCTGCTCCACTGTCCTCCTGCTCCACTGTTCTCCTGCTCCACTGTCCTCCTGCTCCACTGTCTTCCTGCTCTGCTGTCCTGCTGCTCTACTGTCCTCCTGCTCCACTGTCCTGCTCCACTGTCCTCCTGCTCCACTGTCCTCCTGCTCCACTGTCCTCCTGCTCTACTGCCCTGCTGCTCCACTGTTCTCCTGCTCCACTGTCCTCCTGCTCCACTGTCCTCCTGCTCTACTGCCCTGCTGCTCCACTGTCCTGCTCCACTGTCCTCCTGCTCTACTGTCCTCCTGCTCCACTGTCCTCCTGCTCCACTGTCTTGCTCTACTGTCTTCCTGCTCTACTGTCCTCCTGCTCTACTGTCCTCCTGCTCCACTGTCCTGCTCTACTGTCCTCCTGCTCTACTGTCCTCCTGCTCCACTGTCCTGCTCCACTGTCCTCCTGCTCCACTGTCCTCCTGCTCCACTGTCTTGATCTACTGTCCTCCTGCTCTATTGTCCTCCTGCTCTACTGTCCTGCTGCTCCACTGTCCTCCTGCTCTACTGTCCTCCTGCTCTACTGTCCTCCTGCTCTACTGTCCTGCTCCACTGTCCTCCTGCTCTACTGTCCTCCTGCTCCACTGCCCTCCTGCTCTACTGTCCTCCTGCTCTACTGTCCTGCTCCACTGTCCTCCTGCTCTACTGTCCTCCTGCTCTACTGTCCTCCTGCTCTACTGTCCTGCTCCACTGTCCTCCTGCTCCACTGTCCTGCTCTACTGTCCTCCTGCTCTACTGTCCTCCTGCTCTACTGTCCTGCTCTACTGTCCTGCTCCACTGTCCTGCTCCACTGTCCTGCTCCACTGTCCTCCTTCTCTACTGTCCTCCTGCTCTACTGTCTTGCTGCTCTACTGTCCTCCTGCTCCACTGTCCTGCTCTACTGTCCTGCTCTACTGTCCTTCTCCACTGTCCTGCTCTACCGTCCTCCTGCTCTACTGTCCTGCTCCACTGTCCTGCTCCACTGTCCTCCTGCTCCACTGTCCTGCTCCACTGTCCTGCTCCACTGTCCTCCTGCTCTTTTGTCCTCCTGCTCCACTGTCCTCCTGCGCTACTGTCCTCCTGCTCTACTGTCCTGCTCCACTGTCCTCCTGCTCTACTGTCCTCCTGCTCCACTGTCCTCCTGCTCTACTGTCCTCCTGCTCCACTGTCCTCCTGCTCCACTGTCTTGCTCTACTGTCCTCCTGCTCTACTGTCCTCCTGCTCCACTGTCCTGCTCTACTGTCCTCCTGCTCTACTGTCCTCCTGCTCCACTGTCCTGCTCTACTGTCCTCCTGCTCTACTGTCCTCCTGCTCCACTGTCCTGCTCCACTGTCCTCCTGCTCCACTGTCCTCCTGCTCCACTGTCTTGATCTACTGTCCTCCTGCTCTATTGTCCTCCTGCTCTACTGTCCTGCTGCTCCACTGTCCTCCTGCTCTACTGTCCTCCTGCGCTACTGTCCTCCTGCTCTACTGTCCTGCTCCACTGTCCTCCTGCTCTACTGTCCTCCTGCTCCACTGCCCTCCTGCTCTACTGTCCTCCTGCTCTACTGTCCTGCTCCACTGTCCTCCTGCTCTACTGTCCTCCTGCTCTACTGTCCTGCTCCACTGTCCTCCTGCTCCACTGTCCTGCTCTACTGTCCTGCTCTACTGTCCTGCTCTACTGTCCTGCTCCACTGTCCTGCTCCACTGTCCTGCTCCACTGTCCTGCTCCACTGTCCTCCTTCTCTACTGTCCTCCTGCTCTACTGTCCTCCTGCTCTACTGTCTTGCTGCTCCACTGTCTTGCTGCTCCACTGTCCTCCTGCTCCACTGTCTTGCTCTACTGTCCTCCTGCTCTACTGTCCTCCTGCTCCACTGTCCTGCTCTACTGTCCTTCTCCACTGTCCTGCTCTACTGTCCTCCTGCTCTACTGTCCTGCTCCACTGTCCTGCTCCACTGTCCTCCTGCTCCACTGTCCTGCTCCACTGTCCTGCTCCACTGTCCTCCTGCTCTTTTGTCCTCCTGCTCCACTGTCCTCCTGCGCTACTGTCCTCCTGCTCTACTGTCCTGCTCCACTGTCCTCCTGCTCTACTGTCCTCCTGCTCTACTGTCCTGCTCCACTGTCCTCCTGCTCCACTGTCCTGTTCTACTGTTCTGCTCTACTTTCCTCCTGCTCCACTGTCCTCCTGCTCTACTGTCCTGCTGCTCTACTGTCCTCCTGCTCCACTGTCCTGCTCCACTGTCCTCCTGCTCTTCTGTCCTCCTGCTCCACTGTCCTGCTCCACTGTCCTCCTGCTCCACTGTCTTGCTCTACTGTCCTCCTGCTCTACTGTCCTGCTGCTCCACTGTCCTGCTCCACTGTCCTCCTGCTCTACTGTCCTCCTGCTCTACTGTCCTGCTCCACTGTCCTCCTGCGCTACTGTCCTCCTGCTCCACTGTCCTCCTGCTCCACTGTCCTCCTGCTCTACTGTCCTCCTGCTCTACTGTCCTCCTCCACTGTCCTCCTGCTCTACTGTCCTGCTCCACTGTCCTCCTGCTCTACTGTCCTCCTGCTCCACTGCCCTCCTGCTCTACTGTCCTCCTGCTCTACTGTCCTGCTCCACTGTCCTCCTGCTCTACTGTCCTCCTGCTCTACTATCCTGCTCCATTGTCCTCCTGCTCTACTGTCCTGCTCTACTGTCCTGCTCTACTGTCCTGCTCCACTGTCCTGCTCCACTGTCCTGCTCCACTGTCCTGCTCCACTGTCCTCCTTCTCTACTGTCCTCCTGCTCTACTGTCCTCCTGCTCTACTGTCTTGCTGCTCCACTGTCTTGCTGCTCCACTGTCCTCCTGCTCCACTGTCTTGCTCTACTGTCCTCCTGCTCTACTGTCCTCCTGCTCCACTGTCCTGCTCTACTGTCCTTCTCCACTGTCCTGCTCTACTGTCCTCCTGCTCTACTGTCCTGCTCCACTGTCCTGCTCCACTGTCCTCCTGCTCCACTGTCCTGCTCCACTGTCCTGCTCCACTGTCCTCCTGCTCTTTTGTCCTCCTGCTCCACTGTCCTCCTGCGCTACTGTCCTCCTGCTCTACTGTCCTGCTCCACTGTCCTCCTGCTCTACTGTCCTCCTGCTCTACTGTCCTGCTCCACTGTCCTCCTGCTCCACTGTCCTGTTCTACTGTTCTGCTCTACTTTCCTCCTGCTCCACTGTCCTCCTGCTCTACTGTCCTGCTGCTCTACTGTCCTCCTGCTCCACTGTCCTGCTCCACTGTCCTCCTGCTCTTCTGTCCTCCTGCTCCACTGTCCTGCTCCACTGTCCTCCTGCTCCACTGTCCTCCTGCTCCACTGTCTTGCTCTACTGTCCTCCTGCTCTACTGTCCTCCTGCTCTACTGTCCTGCTGCTCCACTGTCCTGCTCCACTGTCCTCCTGCTCTACTGTCCTCCTGCTCTACTGTCCTGCTCCACTGTCCTCCTGCGCTACTGTCCTCCTGCTCCACTGTCCTCCTGCTCTACTGTCCTCCTGCTCTACTGTCCTCCTCCACTGTCCTCCTGCTCTACTGTCCTCCTGCTCTACTGTCCTGCTCCACTGTCCTCCTGCTCCACTGTCCTGCTCTACTTTCCTCCTGCTCTACTGTCCTCCTGCTCTACTGTCTTCCTGCTCTACTGTCCTGCTTTACTGTCCTGCTCCACTGTCCTGCTGCTCCACTGTCCTCCTTCTCTACTGTCCTCCTGCTCCACTGTCCTGCTCCACTTTCCTCCTGCTTCACTGTCCTCCTGCTCTACTGTCCTCCTGCTCTACTGTCCTCCTGCTCTACTGTCCTCCTGCTCTACTGTCCTCCTGCTCTACTGTCCTGCTCCACTGTCCTCCTGCTCTACTGTCCTCCTGCTCTACTGTCCTGCTCCACTGTCCTCCTGCTCCACTGTTCTGTTCTACTGTCCTGCTCTACTTTCCTCCTGCTCTACTGTCCTCCTGCTCCACTGTCCTGCTCCACTTTCCTCCTGCTCCACTGTCCTCCTGCTCTACTGTCCTCCTGCTCTACTGTCCTCCTGCTCCACTGTCCTGCTCCACTGTCCTCCTGCTCCACTGTTCTCCTGCTCCACTGTCCTCCTGCTCCACTGTCTTCCTGCTCTGCTGTCCTGCTGCTCTACTGTCCTCCTGCTCCACTGTCCTGCTCCACTGTCCTCCTGCTCCACTGTCCTCCTGCTCCACTGTTCTCCTGCTCCACTGTCCTCCTGCTCCACTGTCCTCCTGCTCTACTGCCCTGCTGCTCCACTGTCCTGCTCCACTGTCCTCCTGCTCTATTGTCCTCCTGCTCCACTGTCTTGCTCTACTGTCTTCCTGCTCTACTGTCCTCCTGCTCTACTGTCCTCCTGCTCCACTGTCCTGCTCTACTGTCCTCCTGCTCTACTGTCCTCCTGCTCCACTGTCCTGCTCTACTGTCCTCCTGCTCTACTGTCCTCCTGCTCCACTGTCCTGCTCCACTGTCCTCCTGCTCCACTGTCCTCCTGCTCCACTGTCTTGATCTACTGTCCTCCTGCTCTATTGTCCTCCTGCTCTACTGTCCTGCTGCTCCACTGTCCTCCTGCTCTACTGTCCTCCTGCTCTACTGTCCTCCTGCTCTACTGTCCTGCTCCACTGTCCTCCTGCTCTACTGTCCTCCTGCTCCACTGCCCTCCTGCTCTACTGTCCTCCTGCTCTACTGTCCTGCTCCACTGTCCTCCTGCTCTACTGTCCTCCTGCTCTACTGTCCTCCTGCTCTACTGTCCTGCTCCACTGTCCTCCTGCTCCACTGTCCTGCTCTACTGTCCTGCTCTACTGTCCTGCTCTACTGTCCTGCTCCACTGTCCTGCTCCACTGTCCTCCTTCTCCACTGTCCTCCTTCTCTACTGTCCTCCTGCTCTACTGTCCTCCTGCTCTACTGTCTTGCTGCTCCACTGTCTTGCTGCTCCACTGTCCTCCTGCTCCACTGTCTTGCTCTACTGTCCTCCTGCTCTACTGTCCTCCTGCTCCACTGTCCTGCTCTACTGTCCTTCTCCACTGTCCTGCTCTACTGTCCTCCTGCTCTACTGTCCTGCTCCACTGTCCTCCTGCTCCACTGTCCTGCTCCACTGTCCTCCTGCTCTTTTGTCCTCCTGCTCCACTGTCCTCCTGCGCTACTGTCCTCCTGCTCTACTGTCCTGCTCCACTGTCCTCCTGCTCTACTGTCCTCCTGCTCTACTGTCCTCCTGCTCTACTGTCCTGCTCCACTGTCCTCCTGCTCCACTGTCCTGTTCTACTGTCCTGCTCCACTGTCCTCCTGCTCTACTGTCCTCCTGCTCCACTGTCCTCCTGCTCTACTGTCCTCCTGCTCTACTGTCCTCCTGCTCCACTGTTCTCCTGCTCCACTGTCCTCCTGCTCCACTGTCCTCCTGCTCTACTGTCCTGCTGCTCTACTGTCCTCCTGCTCCACTGTCCTGCTCTACTGTCCTTCTCCACTGTCCTGCTCTACTGTCCTCCTGCTCTACTGTCCTGCTCCACTGTCCTGCTCCACTGTCCTCCTGCTCCACTGTCCTGCTCCACTGTCCTCCTGCTCTTTTGTCCTCCTGCTCCACTGTCCTCCTGCGCTACTGTCCTCCTGCTCTACTGTCCTGCTCCACTGTCCTCCTGCTCTACTGTCCTCCTGCTCTACTGTCCTGCTCCACTGTCCTCCTGCTCCACTGTCCTGTTCTACTGTCCTGCTCTACTTTCCTCCTGCTCTACTGTCCTCCTGCTCTACTGTCCTCCTGCTCCACTGTCCTGCTCCACTGTCCTCCTGCTCCACTGTCCTCCTGCTCCACTGTCCTCCTGCTCTACTGTCCTGCTGCTCTACTGTCCTCCTGCTCCACTGTCCTGCTCCACTGTCCTCCTGCTCTACTGTCCTCCTGCTCCACTGTCCTGCTCCACTGTCCTCCTGCTCCACTGTTCTCCTGCTCCACTGTCCTCCTGCTCCACTGTCCTCCTGCTCTACTGCCCTGCTGCTCCACGGTCCTGCTCCACTGTCCTCCTGTTCCACTGTCCTCCTGCTCCACTGTCCTCCTGCTCCACTGTCTTGCTCTACTGTCCTCCTGCTCCACTGTCCTGCTCTACTGTCCTCCTGCTCTACTGTCCTCCTGCTCCACTGTCCTGCTCTACTGTCCTCCTGCTCTACTGTCCTCCTGCTCCACTGTCCTGCTCCACTGTCCTCCTGCTCCACTGTCCTCCTGCTCCACTGTCTTGCTCTACTGTCCTCCTGCTCTACTGTCCTCCTGCTCTACTGTCCTGCTGCTCCACTGTCCTGCTCCACTGTCCTCCTGCTCTACTGTCCTCCTGCTCTACTGTCCTGCTCCACTGTCCTCCTGCGCTACTGTCCTCCTGCTCCACTGTCCTCCTGCTCTACTGTCCTCCTGCTCTACTGTCCTCCTCCACTGTCCTCCTGCTCTAATGTCCTCCTGCTCTACTGTCCTGCTCCACTGTCCTCCTGCTCCACTGTCCTGCTCTACTTTCCTCCTGCTCTACTGTCCTCCTGCTCTACTGTCTTCCTGCTCTACTGTCCTGCTCCACTATCCTGCTCCACTGTCCTGCTCTACTGTCCTGCTCCACTGTCCTGCTGCTCCACTGTCCTCCTTCTCTACTGTCCTCCTGCTCCACTGTCCTGCTCCACTGTCCTCCTGCTCTACTGTCTTCCTGCTCTACTGTCCTGCTCCACTATCCTGCTCCACTGTCCTCCTGCTCCACTGTCTTCCTGCTCTGCTGTCCTGCTGCTCTACTGTCCTCCTGCTCCACTGTCCTGCTCCACTGTCCTCCTGCTCCACTGTCCTCCTGCTCCACTGTCCTCCTGCTCCACTGTCCTCCTGCTCCACTGTCCTCCTGCTCCACTGTCCTCCTGCTCTACTGCCCTGCTGCTCCACTGTCCTGCTCCACTGTCCTCCTGCTCTACTGTCCTCCTGCTCCACTGTCTTGCTCTACTGTCTTTCTGCTCTACTGTCCTCCTGCTCTACTGTCCTCCTGCTCCACTGTCCTGCTCTACTGTCCTCCTGCTCTACTGTCCTCCTGCTCCACTGTCCTGCTCTACTGTCCTCCTGCTCTACTGTCCTCCTGCTCCACTGTCCTGCTCCACTGTCCTCCTGCTCCACTGTCCTCCTGCTCCACTGTCTTGATCTACTGTCCTCCTGCTCTATTGTCCTCCTGCTCTACTGTCCTGCTGCTCCACTGTCCTCCTGCTCTACTGTCCTCCTGCTCTACTGTCCTCCTGCTCTACTGTCCTGCTCCACTGTCCTCCTGCTCTACTGTCCTCCTGCTCCACTGCCCTCCTGCTCTACTGTCCTCCTGCTCTACTGTCCTGCTCCACTGTCCTCCTGCTCTACTGTCCTCCTGCTCTACTGTCCTGCTCCACTGTTCTCCTGCTCCACTGTCCTGCTCTACTGTCCTGCTCTACTGTCCTGCTCCACTGTCCTGCTCCACTGTCCTGCTCCACTGTCCTGCTCCACTGTCCTGCTCCACTGTCCTCCTGCTCCACTGTCTTGCTCCACTGTCCTCCTGCTCTACTGTCCTCCTGCTCTACTGTCCTGCTGCTCCACTGTCCTGCTCCACTGTCCTCCTGCTCTACTGTCCTCCTGCTCTACTGTCCTGCTCCACTGTCCTCCTGCGCTACTGTCCTCCTGCTCCACTGTCCTCCTGCTCCACTGTCCTCCTGCTCTACTGTCCTCCTGCTCTACTGTCCTCCTCCACTGTCCTCCTGCTCTACTGTCCTCCTGCTCTACTGTCCTGCTCCACTGTCCTCCTGCGCTACTGTCCTCCTGCTCTACTGTCCTGCTCCACTGTCCTCCTGCTCTACTGTCCTCCTGCTCTACTGTCCTCCTGCTCTACTGTCCTGCTCCACTGTCCTCCTGCTCCACTGTCCTGTTCTACTGTCCTGCTCCACTGTCCTCCTGCTCTACTGTCCTCCTGCTCTACTGTCCTCCTGCTCCACTGTCCTGCTCCACTGTCCTCCTGCTCCACTGTTCTCCTGCTCCACTGTCCTCCTGCTCCACTGTCCTCCTGCTCTACTGTCCTGCTGCTCTACTGTCCTCCTGCTCCACTGTCCTGCTCTACTGTCCTTCTCCACTGTCCTGCTCTACTGTCCTCCTGCTCTACTGTCCTGCTCCACTGTCCTGCTCCACTGTCCTCCTGCTCCACTGTCCTGCTCCACTGTCCTCCTGCTCTTTTGTCCTCCTGCTCCACTGTCCTCCTGCGCTACTGTCCTCCTGCTCTACTGTCCTGCTCCACTGTCCTCCTGCTCTACTTTCCTCCTGCTCTACTGTCCTCCTGCTCTACTGTCTTCCTGCTCTACTGTCCTGCTCTACTGTCCTGCTCCACTGTCCTGCTGCTCCACTGTCCTCCTTCTCTACTGTCCTCCTGCTCCACTGTCCTGCTCCACTTTCCTCCTGCTTCACTGTCCTCCTGCTCTACTGTCCTCCTGCTCTACTGTCCTCCTGCTCTACTGTCCTCCTGCTCTACTGTCCTGCTCCACTGTCCTCCTGCTCTACTGTCCTCCTGCTCTACTGTCCTGCTCCACTGTCCTCCTGCTCCACTGTCCTGTTCTACTGTCCTGCTCTACTTTCCTCCTGCTCTACTGTCCTCCTGCTCCACTGTCCTGCTCCACTTTCCTCCTGCTCCACTGTCCTCCTGCTCTACTGTCCTCCTGCTCTACTGTCCTCCTGCTCCACTGTCCTGCTCCACTGTCCTCCTGCTCCACTGTTCTCCTGCTCCACTGTCCTCCTGCTCCACTGTCTTCCTGCTCTGCTGTCCTGCTGCTCTACTGTCCTCCTGCTCCACTGTCCTGCTCCACTGTCCTCCTGCTCCACTGTCCTCCTGCTCCACTGTTCTCCTGCTCCACTGTCCTCCTGCTCCACTGTCCTCCTGCTCTACTGCCCTGCTGCTCCACTGTCCTGCTCCACTGTCCTCCTTCTCTACTGTCCTCCTGCTCCACTGTCCTGCTCCACTGTCCTCCTGCTCTACTGTCCTGCTCCACTGTCCTCCTGCTCTACTGTCCTGCTCCACTGTCCTCCTGCTCCACTGTCCTGTTCTACTGTCCTGCTCTACTTTCCTCCTGCTCTACTGTCCTCCTGCTCTACTGTCCTGCTCCACTGTCCTCCTGCTCCACTGTCCTCCTGCTCCACTGTCCTCCTGCTCCACTGTCTTCCTGCTCTGCTGTCCTGCTGCTCTACTGTCCTCCTGCTCCACTGTCCTGCTCCACTGTCCTCCTGCTCCACTGTCCTCCTGCTCCACTGTTCTCCTGCTCCACTGTCCTCCTGCTCCACTGTCCTCCTGCTCTACTGCCCTGCTGCTCCACTGTCCTGCTCCACTGTCCTCCTGCTCTACTGTCCTCCTGCTCCACTGTCTTGCTCTACTGTCTTCCTGCTCTACTGTCCTCCTGCTCCACTGTCCTGTTCTACTGTCCTGCTCTACTGTCCTCCTGCTCTACTGTCCTCCTGCTCCACTGTCCTGCTCCACTGTCCTCCTGCTCCACTGTTCTCCTGCTCCACTGTCCTCCTGCTCCA
Organism: Eucyclogobius newberryi; assembly: GCF_026437365.1. Lineage (NCBI taxonomy): Eukaryota > Metazoa > Chordata > Actinopteri > Gobiiformes > Gobiidae > Eucyclogobius > Eucyclogobius newberryi. Next base: position 4,595,128 of record NW_027315724.1, read on the forward strand.
CTGTCTTCCTGCTCTGCTGTCCTGCTGCTCTACTGTCCTCCTGCTCCACTGTCCTGCTCCACTGTCCTGCTCCACTGTCCTCCTGCTCCACTGTCCTCCTGCTCCACTGTTCTCCTGCTCCACTGTCCTCCTGCTCCACTGTCCTCCTGCTCTACTGCCCTGCTGCTCCACTGTCCTGCTCCACTGTCCTCCTGCTCTACTGTCCTCCTGCTCCACTGTCTTGCTCTACTGTCTTCCTGCTCTACTGTCCTCCTTCTCTACTGTCCTCCTGCTCCACTGTCCAGCTCTACTGTCCTCCTGCTCTACTGTCCTCCTGCTCTACTGTCCTCCTGCTCCACTGTCCTGCTCCACTGTCCTCCTGCTCCACTGTCCTCCTGCTCCACTGTCTTGATCTACTGTCCTCCTGCTCTATTGTCCTCCTGCTCTACTGTCCTGCTGCTCCACTGTCCTCCTGCTCTACTGTCCTCCTGCTCTACTGTCCTCCTGCTCTACTGTCCTGCTCCACTGTCCTCCTGCTCTACTGTCCTCCTGCTCCACTGCCCTCCTGCTCCACTGTCCTCCTGCTCTACTGTCCTGCTCCACTGTCCTCCTGCTCTACTGTCCTCCTGCTCTACTGTCCTGCTCCACTGTCCTCCTGCTCCACTGTCCTGCTCTACTGTCCTGCTCTACTGTCCTGCTCCACTGTCCTGCTCCACTGTCCTGCTCCACTGTCCTGCTCCACTGTCCTCCTTCTCTACTGTCCTCCTGCTCTACTGTCCTCCTGCTCTACTGTCTTGCTGCTCCACTGTCTTGCTGCTCCACTGTCCTCCTGCTCCACTGTCCTGTTCTACTGTTCTGCTCTACTTTCCTCCTGCTCCACTGTCCTCCTGCTCTACTGTCCTGCTGCTCTACTGTCCTCCTGCTCCACTGTCCTGCTCCACTGTCCTCCTGCTCTTCTGTCCTCCTGCTCCACTGTCCTGCTCCACTGTCCTCCTGCTCCACTGTCCTCCTGCTCCACTGTCTTGCTCTACTGTCCTCCTGCTCTACTGTCCTGCTGCTCCACTGTCCTGCTCCACTGTCCTCCTGCTCTACTGTCCTCCTGCTCTACTGTCCTGCTCCACTGTCCTCCTGCGCTACTGTCCTCCTGCTCCACTGTCCTCCTGCTCCACTGTCCTCCTGCTCTACTGTCCTCCTGCTCTACTGTCCTCCTCCACTGTCCTCCTGCTCTACTGTCCTCCTGCTCTACTGTCCTCCTGCTCTACTGTCCTGCTCCACTGTCCTCCTGCTCTACTGTCCTCCTGCTCCACTGCCCTCCTGCTCTACTGTCCTCCTGCTCTACTGTCCTGCTCCACTGTCCTCCTGCTCTACTGTCCTCCTGCTCTACTGTCCTGCTCCATTGTCCTCCTGCTCTACTGTCCTGCTCTACTGTCCTGCTCCACTGTCCTGCTCCACTGTCCTGCTCTACTGTCCTCCTTCTCTACTGTCCTCCTGCTCTACTGTCTTGCTGCTCCACTGTCTTGCTGCTCCACTGTCCTCCTGCTCCACTGTCTTGCTCTACTGTCCTCCTGCTCTACTGTCCTCCTGCTCCACTGTCCTGCTCTACTGTCCTTCTCCACTGTCCTGCTCTACTGTCCTCCTGCTCTACTGTCCTGCTCCACTGTCCTGCTCCACTGTCCTCCTGCTCCACTGTCCTGCTCCACTGTCCTGCTCCACTGTCCTCCTGCTCTTTTGTCCTCCTGCTCCACTGTCCTCCTGCGCTACTGTCCTCCTGCTCTACTGTCCTGCTCCACTGTCCTCCTGCTCTACTGTCCTCCTGCTCTACTGTCCTGCTCCACTGTCCTCCTGCTCCACTGTCCTGCTCCACTGTCCTGCTCCACTGTCCTCCTGCTCTTTTGTCCTCCTGCTCCACTGTCCTCCTGCGCTACTGTCCTCCTGCTCTACTGTCCTGCTCCACTGTCCTCCTACTCTACTGTCCTCCTGTTCTACTGTTCTGCTCTACTTTCCTCCTGCTCCACTGTCCTCCTGCTCTACTGTCCTGCTGCTCTACTGTCCTCCTGCTCCACTGTCCTGCTCCACTGTCCTCCTGCTCTTCTGTCCTCCTGCTCCACTGTCCTGCTCCACTGTCCTCCTGCTCCACTGTCCTCCTGCTCCACTGTCTTGCTCTACTGTCCTCCTGCTCTACTGTCCTCCTGCTCTACTGTCCTGCTGCTCCACTGTCCTGCTCCACTGTCCTCCTGCTCTACTGTCCTCCTGCTCTACTGTCCTGCTCCACTGTCCTCCTGCGCTACTGTCCTCCTGCTCCACTGTCCTCCTGCTCCACTGTCCTCCTGCTCTACTGTCCTCCTGCTCTACTGTCCTCCTGCTCTACTGTCCTGCTCCACTGTCCTCCTGCTCCACTGTCCTGCTCTACTTTCCTCCTGCTCTACTGTCCTCCTGCTCTACTGTCCTCCTGCTCTACTGTCTTCCTGCTCTACTGTCCTGCTCTACTGTCCTGCTCCACTGTCCTGCTGCTCCACTGTCCTCCTTCTCTACTGTCCTCCTGCTCCACTGTCCTGCTCCACTTTCCTCCTGCTTCACTGTCCTCCTGCTCTACTGTCCTCCTGCTCTACTGTCCTCCTGCTCTACTGTCCTCCTGCTCTACTGTCCTGCTCCACTGTCCTCCTGCTCTACTGTCCTCCTGCTCTACTGTCCTGCTCCACTGTCCTCCTGCTCCACTGTCCTGTTCTACTGTCCTGCTCTACTTTCCTCCTGCTCTACTGTCCTCCTGCTCCACTGTCCTGCTCCACTTTCCTCCTGCTCCACTGTCCTCCTGCTCTACTGTCCTCCTGCTCTACTGTCCTCCTGCTCCACTGTCCTGCTCCACTGTCCTCCTGCTCCACTGTTCTCCTGCTCCACTGTCCTCCTGCTCCACTGTCTTCCTGCTCTGCTGTCCTGCTGCTCTACTGTCCTCCTGCTCCACTGTCCTGCTCCACTGTCCTCCTGCTCCACTGTCCTCCTGCTCCACTGTTCTCCTGCTCCACTGTCCTCCTGCTCCACTGTCCTCCTGCTCTACTGCCCTGCTGCTCCACTGTCCTGCTCCACTGTCCTCCTGCTCTACTGTCCTCCTGCTCCACTGTCTTCCTGCTCTACTGTCCTCCTGCTCTACTGTCCTCCTGCTCTACTGTCCTCCTGCTCCACTGTCCTGCTCTACTGTCCTCCTGCTCTACTGTCCTCCTGCTCCACTGTCCTGCTCTACTGTCCTCCTGCTCTACTGTCCTCCTGCTCCACTGTCCTGCTCCACTGTCCTCCTGCTCCACTGTCCTCCTGCTCCACTGTCTTGATCTACTGTCCTCCTGCTCTATTGTCCTCCTGCTCTACTGTCCTGCTGCTCCACTGTCCTCCTGCTCTACTGTCCTCCTGCTCTACTGTCCTCCTGCTCTACTGTCCTGCTCCACTGTCCTCCTGCTCTACTGTCCTCCTGCTCCACTGCCCTCCTGCTCTACTGTCCTCCTGCTCTACTGTCCTGCTCCACTGTCCTCCTGCTCTACTGTCCTCCTGCTCTACTGTCCTCCTGCTCTACTGTCCTGCTCCACTGTCCTCCTGCTCCACTGTCCTGCTCTACTGTCCTGCTCTACTGTCCTGCTCTACTGTCCTGCTCCACTGTCCTGCTCCACTGTCCTCCTTCTCTACTGTCTTCCTGCTCTACTGTCCTCCTGCTCTACTGTCTTGCTGCTCCACTGTCTTGCTGCTCCACTGTCCTCCTGCTCCACTGTCTTGCTCTACTGTCCTCCTGCTCTACTGTCCTCCTGCTCCACTGTCCTGCTCTACTGTCCTTCTCCACTGTCCTGCTCTACTGTCCTCCTGCTCTACTGTCCTGCTCCACTGTCCTCCTGCTCCACTGTCCTGCTCCACTGTCCTGCTCCACTGTCCTCCTGCTCTTTTGTCCTCCTGCTCCACTGTCCTCCTGCGCTACTGTCCTCCTGCTCTACTGTCCTGCTCCACTGTCCTCCTGCTCTACTGTCCTCCTGCTCTACTGTCCTCCTGCTCTACTGTCCTGCTCCACTGTCCTCCTGCTCCACTGTCCTGTTCTACTGTCCTGCTCCACTGTCCTCCTGCTCTACTGTCCTCCTGCTCTACTGTCCTCCTGCTCCACTGTCCTGCTCCACTGTCCTCCTGCTCCACTGTTCTCCTGCTCCACTGTCCTCCTGCTCCACTGTCCTCCTGCTCTACTGTCCTGCTGCTCTACTGTCCTCCTGCTCCACTGTCCTGCTCTACTGTCCTTCTCCACTGTCCTGCTCTACTGTCCTCCTGCTCTACTGTCCTGCTCCACTGTCCTGCTCCACTGTCCTCCTGCTCCACTGTCCTGCTCCACTGTCCTCCTGCTCTTTTGTCCTCCTGCTCCACTGTCCTCCTGCGCTACTGTCCTCCTGCTCTACTGTCCTGCTCCACTGTCCTCCTGCTCTACTGTCCTCCTGCTCTACTGTCCTGCTCCACTGTCCTCCTGCTCCACTGTCCTGTTCTACTGTCCTGCTCTACTTTCCTCCTGCTCTACTGTCCTCCTGCTCTACTGTCCTCCTGCTCCACTGTCCTGCTCCACTGTCCTCCTGCTCCACTGTCCTCCTGCTCCACTGTCCTCCTGCTCTACTGTCCTGCTGCTCTACTGTCCTCCTGCTCCACTGTCCTGCTCCACTGTCCTCCTGCTCTACTGTCCTCCTGCTCCACTGTCCTGCTCCACTGTCCTCCTGCTCCACTGTTCTCCTGCTCCACTGTCCTCCTGCTCTACTGCCTTGCTGCTCCACGGTCCTGCTCCACTGTCCTCCTGTTCCACTGTCCTCCTGCTCCACTGTCCTCCTGCTCCACTGTCTTGCTCTACTGTCCTCCTGCTCCACTGTCCTGCTCTACTGTCCTCCTGCTCTACTGTCCTCCTGCTCCACTGTCCTGCTCTACTGTCCTCCTGCTCTACTGTCCTCCTGCTCCACTGTCCTGCTCCACTGTCCTCCTGCTCCACTGTCCTCCTGCTCCACTGTCTTGCTCTACTGTCCTCCTGCTCTACTGTCCTCCTGCTCTACTGTCCTGCTGCTCCACTGTCCTGCTCCACTGTCCTCCTGCTCTACTGTCCTCCTGCTCTACTGTCCTGCTCCACTGTCCTCCTGCGCTACTGTCCTCCTGCTCCACTGTCCTCCTGCTCTACTGTCCTCCTGCTCTACTGTCCTCCTCCACTGTCCTCCTGCTCTACTGTCCTCCTGCTCTACTGTCCTGCTCCACTGTCCTCCTGCTCCACTGTCCTGCTCTACTTTCCTCCTGCTCTACTGTCCTCCTGCTCTACTGTCTTCCTGCTCTACTGTCCTGCTCCACTATCCTGCTCCACTGTCCTGCTCTACTGTCCTGCTCCACTGTCCTGCTGCTCCACTGTCCTCCTTCTCTACTGTCCTCCTGCTCCACTGTCCTGCTCCACTGTCCTCCTGCTCTACTGTCTTCCTGCTCTACTGTCCTGCTCCACTATCCTGCTCCACTGTCCTGCTCTACTGTCCTGCTCCACTGTCCTGCTGCTCCACTGTCCTCCTTCTCTACTCTCCTCCTGCTCCACTGTCCTGCTCCACTGTCCTCCTGCTCTACTGTCCTGCTCCACTGTCCTCCTGCTCTACTGTCCTCCTGCTCTACTGTCCTGCTCCACTGTCCTCCTGCTCCACTGTCCTGCTCCACTGTCCTGCTCCACTGTCCTGCTCCACTTTCCTCCTGCTCCACTGTCCTCCTGCTCTACTGTCCTCCTGCTCTACTGTCCTCCTGCTCCACTGTCCTGCTCCACTGTCCTCCTGCTCCACTGTTCTCCTGCTCCACTGTCCTCCTGCTCCACTGTCTTCCTGCTCTGCTGTCCTGCTGCTCTACTGTCCTCCTGCTCCACTGTCCTGCTCCACTGTCCTCCTGCTCCACTGTCCTCCTGCTCCACTGTTCTCCTGCTCCACTGTCCTCCTGCTCCACTGTCCTCCTGCTCTACTGCCCTGCTGCTCCACTGTCCTGCTCCACTGTCCTCCTGCTCTACTGTCCTCCTGCTCCACTGTCTTGCTCTACTGTCTTCCTGCTCTACTGTCCTCCTGCTCTACTGTCCTCCTGCTCCACTGTCCTGCTCTACTGTCCTCCTGCTCTACTGTCCTCCTGCTCCACTGTCCTGCTCTACTGTCCTCCTGCTCTACTGTCCTCCTGCTCCACTGTCCTGCTCCACTGTCCTCCTGCTCCACTGTCCTCCTGCTCCACTGTCTTGATCTACTGTCCTCCTGCTCTATTGTCCTCCTGCTCTACTGTCCTGCTGCTCCACTGTCCTCCTGCTCTACTGTCCTCCTGCTCTACTGTCCTCCTGCTCTACTGTCCTGCTCCACTGTCCTCCTGCTCTACTGTCCTCCTGCTCCACTGCCCTCCTGCTCTACTGTCCTCCTGCTCTACTGTCCTGCTCCACTGTCCTCCTGCTCTACTGTCCTCCTGCTCTACTGTCCTGCTCCACTGTCCTCCTGCTCTTTTGTCCTCCTGCTCCACTGTCCTCCTGCGCTACTGTCCTCCTGCTCTACTGTCCTGCTCCACTGTCCTCCTACTCTACTGTCCTCCTGTTCTACTGTTCTGCTCTACTTTCCTCCTGCTCCACTGTCCTCCTGCTCTACTGTCCTGCTGCTCTACTGTCCTCCTGCTCCACTGTCCTGCTCCACTGTCCTCCTGCTCTTCTGTCCTCCTGCTCCACTGTCCTGCTCCACTGTCCTCCTGCTCCACTGTCCTCCTGCTCCACTGTCTTGCTCTACTGTCCTCCTGCTCTACTGTCCTCCTGCTCTACTGTCCTGCTGCTCCACTGTCCTGCTCCACTGTCCTCCTGCTCTACTGTCCTCCTGCTCTACTGTCCTGCTCCACTGTCCTCCTGCGCTACTGTCCTCCTGCTCCACTGTCCTCCTGCTCCACTGTCCTCCTGCTCCACTGTCCTCCTGCGCTACTGTCCTCCTGCTCTACTGTCCTGCTCCACTGTCCTCCTGCTCTACTGTCCTCCTGCTCTACTGTCCTGCTCCACTGTCCTCCTGCTCCACTGTCCTGCTCCACTGTCCTGCTCCACTGTCCTCCTGCTCTTTTGTCCTCCTGCTCCACTGTCCTCCTGCGCTACTGTCCTCCTGCTCTACTGTCCTGCTCCACTGTCCTCCTACTCTACTGTCCTCCTGTTCTACTGTTCTGCTCTACTTTCCTCCTGCTCCACTGTCCTCCTGCTCTACTGTCCTGCTGCTCTACTGTCCTCCTGCTCCACTGTCCTGCTCCACTGTCCTCCTGCTCTTCTGTCCTCCTGCTCCACTGTCCTGCTCCACTGTCCTCCTGCTCCACTGTCCTCCTGCTCCACTGTCTTGCTCTACTGTCCTCCTGCTCTACTGTCCTCCTGCTCTACTGTCCTGCTGCTCCACTGTCCTGCTCCACTGTCCTCCTGCTCTACTGTCCTCCTGCTCTACTGTCCTGCTCCACTGTCCTCCTGCGCTACTGTCCTCCTGCTCCACTGTCCTCCTGCTCCACTGTCCTCCTGCTCTACTGTCCTCCTGCTCTACTGTCCTCCTGCTCTACTGTCCTGCTCCACTGTCCTCCTGCTCCACTGTCCTGCTCTACTTTCCTCCTGCTCTACTGTCCTCCTGCTCTACTGTCCTCCTGCTCTACTGTCTTCCTGCTCTACTGTCCTGCTCTACTGTCCTGCTCCACTGTCCTGCTGCTCCACTGTCCTCCTTCTCTACTGTCCTCCTGCTCCACTGTCCTGCTCCACTTTCCTCCTGCTTCACTGTCCTCCTGCTCTACTGTCCTCCTGCTCTACTGTCCTCCTGCTCTACTGTCCTCCTGCTCTACTGTCCTGCTCCACTGTCCTCCTGCTCTACTGTCCTCCTGCTCTACTGTCCTGCTCCACTGTCCTCCTGCTCCACTGTCCTGTTCTACTGTCCTGCTCTACTTTCCTCCTGCTCTACTGTCCTCCTGCTCCACTGTCCTGCTCCACTTTCCTCCTGCTCCACTGTCCTCCTGCTCTACTGTCCTCCTGCTCTACTGTCCTCCTGCTCCACTGTCCTGCTCCACTGTCCTCCTGCTCCACTGTTCTCCTGCTCCACTGTCCTCCTGCTCCACTGTCTTCCTGCTCTGCTGTCCTGCTGCTCTACTGTCCTCCTGCTCCACTGTCCTGCTCCACTGTCCTCCTGCTCCACTGTCCTCCTGCTCCACTGTTCTCCTGCTCCACTGTCCTCCTGCTCCACTGTCCTCCTGCTCTACTGCCCTGCTGCTCCACTGTCCTGCTCCACTGTCCTCCTGCTCTACTGTCCTCCTGCTCCACTGTCTTGCTCTACTGTCTTCCTGCTCTACTGTCCTCCTGCTCTACTGTCCTCCTGCTCCACTGTCCTGCTCTACTGTCCTCCTGCTCTACTGTCCTCCTGCTCCACTGTCCTGCTCTACTGTCCTCCTGCTCTACTGTCCTCCTGCTCCACTGTCCTGCTCCACTGTCCTCCTGCTCCACTGTCCTCCTGCTCCACTGTCTTGATCTACTGTCCTCCTGCTCTATTGTCCTCCTGCTCTACTGTCCTGCTGCTCCACTGTCCTCCTGCTCTACTGTCCTCCTGCTCTACTGTCCTCCTGCTCTACTGTCCTGCTCCACTGTCCTCCTGCTCTACTGTCCTCCTGCTCCACTGCCCTCCTGCTCTACTGTCCTCCTGCTCTACTGTCCTGCTCCACTGTCCTCCTGCTCTACTGTCCTCCTGCTCTACTGTCCTCCTGCTCTACTGTCCTGCTCCACTGTCCTCCTGCTCCACTGTCCTGCTCTACTGTCCTGCTCTACTGTCCTGCTCTACTGTCCTGCTCCACTGTCCTGCTCCACTGTCCTCCTTCTCTACTGTCTTCCTGCTCTACTGTCCTCCTGCTCTACTGTCTTGCTGCTCCACTGTCTTGCTGCTCCACTGTCCTCCTGCTCCACTGTCTTGCTCTACTGTCCTCCTGCTCTACTGTCCTCCTGCTCCACTGTCCTGCTCTACTGTCCTTCTCCACTGTCCTGCTCTACTGTCCTCCTGCTCTACTGTCCTGCTCCACTGTCCTCCTGCTCCACTGTCCTGCTCCACTGTCCTGCTCCACTGTCCTCCTGCTCTTTTGTCCTCCTGCTCCACTGTCCTCCTGCGCTACTGTCCTCCTGCTCTACTGTCCTGCTCCACTGTCCTCCTGCTCTACTGTCCTCCTGCTCTACTGTCCTCCTGCTCTACTGTCCTGCTCCACTGTCCTCCTGCTCCACTGTCCTGTTCTACTGTCCTGCTCCACTGTCCTCCTGCTCTACTGTCCTCCTGCTCTACTGTCCTCCTGCTCCACTGTCCTGCTCCACTGTCCTCCTGCTCCACTGTTCTCCTGCTCCACTGTCCTCCTGCTCCACTGTCCTCCTGCTCTACTGTCCTGCTGCTCTACTGTCCTCCTGCTCCACTGTCCTGCTCTACTGTCCTTCTCCACTGTCCTGCTCTACTGTCCTCCTGCTCTACTGTCCTGCTCCACTGTCCTGCTCCACTGTCCTCCTGCTCCACTGTCCTGCTCCACTGTCCTCCTGCTCTTTTGTCCTCCTGCTCCACTGTCCTCCTGCGCTACTGTCCTCCTGCTCTACTGTCCTGCTCCACTGTCCTCCTGCTCTACTGTCCTCCTGCTCTACTGTCCTGCTCCACTGTCCTCCTGCTCCACTGTCCTGTTCTACTGTCCTGCTCTACTTTCCTCCTGCTCTACTGTCCTCCTGCTCTACTGTCCTCCTGCTCCACTGTCCTGCTCCACTGTCCTCCTGCTCCACTGTCCTCCTGCTCCACTGTCCTCCTGCTCCACTGTCCTCCTGCTCTACTGTCCTGCTGCTCTACTGTCCTCCTGCTCCACTGTCCTGCTCCACTGTCCTCCTGCTCTACTGTCCTCCTGCTCCACTGTCCTGCTCCACTGTCCTCCTGCTCCACTGTTCTCCTGCTCCACTGTCCTCCTGCTCTACTGCCTTGCTGCTCCACGGTCCTGCTCCACTGTCCTCCTGTTCCACTGTCCTCCTGCTCCACTGTCCTCCTGCTCCACTGTCTTGCTCTACTGTCCTCCTGCTCCACTGTCCTGCTCTACTGTCCTCCTGCTCTACTGTCCTCCTGCTCCACTGTCCTGCTCTACTGTCCTCCTGCTCTACTGTCCTCCTGCTCCACTGTCCTGCTCCACTGTCCTCCTGCTCCACTGTCCTCCTGCTCCACTGTCTTGCTCTACTGTCCTCCTGCTCTACTGTCCTCCTGCTCTACTGTCCTGCTGCTCCACTGTCCTGCTCCACTGTCCTCCTGCTCTACTGTCCTCCTGCTCTACTGTCCTGCTCCACTGTCCTCCTGCGCTACTGTCCTCCTGCTCCACTGTCCTCCTGCTCTACTGTCCTCCTGCTCTACTGTCCTCCTCCACTGTCCTCCTGCTCTACTGTCCTCCTGCTCTACTGTCCTGCTCCACTGTCCTCCTGCTCCACTGTCCTGCTCTACTTTCCTCCTGCTCTACTGTCCTCCTGCTCTACTGTCTTCCTGCTCTACTGTCCTGCTCCACTATCCTGCTCCACTGTCCTGCTCTACTGTCCTGCTCCACTGTCCTGCTGCTCCACTGTCCTCCTTCTCTACTGTCCTCCTGCTCCACTGTCCTGCTCCACTGTCCTCCTGCTCTACTGTCTTCCTGCTCTACTGTCCTCCTGCTCCACTGTCCTGCTCCACTGTCCTCCTGCTCTACTGTCCTGCTCCACTGTCCTCCTGCTCTACTGTCCTCCTGCTCTACTGTCCTGCTCCACTGTCCTCCTGCTCCACTGTCCTGCTCCACTGTCCTGCTCCACTGTCCTGCTCCACTTTCCTCCTGCTCCACTGTCCTCCTGCTCTACTGTCCTCCTGCTCTACTGTCCTCCTGCTCCACTGTCCTGCTCCACTGTCCTCCTGCTCCACTGTTCTCCTGCTCCACTGTCCTCCTGCTCCACTGTCTTCCTGCTCTGCTGTCCTGCTGCTCTACTGTCCTCCTGCTCCACTGTCCTGCTCCACTGTCCTCCTGCTCCACTGTCCTCCTGCTCCACTGTTCTCCTGCTCCACTGTCCTCCTGCTCCACTGTCCTCCTGCTCTACTGCCCTGCTGCTCCACTGTCCTGCTCCACTGTCCTCCTGCTCTACTGTCCTCCTGCTCCACTGTCTTGCTCTACTGTCTTCCTGCTCTACTGTCCTCCTGCTCTACTGTCCTCCTGCTCCACTGTCCTGCTCTACTGTCCTCCTGCTCTACTGTCCTCCTGCTCCACTGTCCTGCTCTACTGTCCTCCTGCTCTACTGTCCTCCTGCTCCACTGTCCTGCTCCACTGTCCTCCTGCTCCACTGTCCTCCTGCTCCACTGTCTTGATCTACTGTCCTCCTGCTCTATTGTCCTCCTGCTCTACTGTCCTGCTGCTCCACTGTCCTCCTGCTCTACTGTCCTCCTGCTCTACTGTCCTCCTGCTCTACTGTCCTGCTCCACTGTCCTCCTGCTCTACTGTCCTCCTGCTCCACTGCCCTCCTGCTCTACTGTCCTCCTGCTCTACTGTCCTGCTCCACTGTCCTCCTGCTCTACTGTCCTCCTGCTCTACTGTCCTGCTCCACTGTCCTCCTGCTCCACTGTCCTGCTCTACTGTCCTGCTCCACTGTCCTGCTCCACTGTCCTGCTCCACTGTCCTGCTCCACTGTCCTCCTTCTCTACTGTCCTCCTGCTCTACTGTCCTCCTGCTCTACTGTCTTGCTGCTCCACTGTCTTGCTGCTCCACTGTCCTCCTGCTCCACTGTCTTGCTCTACTGTCCTCCTGCTCTACTGTCCTGCTCCACTGTCCTCCTGCTCCACTGTCCTGCTCCACTGTCCTGCTCCACTGTCCTCCTGCTCTTTTGTCCTCCTGCTCCACTGTCCTCCTGCGCTACTGTCCTCCTGCTCTACTGTCCTGCTCCACTGTCCTCCTGCTCTACTGTCCTCCTGCTCTACTGTCCTGCTCCACTGTCCTCCTGCTCCACTGTCCTGTTCTACTGTCCTGCTCTACTTTCCTCCTGCTCTACTGTCCTCCTGCTCTACTGTCCTCCTGCTCCACTGTCCTGCTCCACTGTCCTCCTGCTCCACTGTTCTCCTGCTCCACTGTCCTCCTGCTCCACTGTCCTCCTGCTCTACTGTCCTGCTGCTCTACTGTCCTCCTGCTCCACTGTCCTGCTCTACTGTCCTTCTCCACTGTCCTGCTCTACTGTCCTCCTGCTCTACTGTCCTGCTCTACTGTCCTGCTCCACTGTCCTGCTCCACTGTCCTGCTCCACTGTCCTCCTGCTCCACTGTCCTGCTCCACTGTCCTCCTGCTCTTTTGTCCTCCTGCTCCACTGTCCTCCTGCGCTACTGTCCTCCTGCTCTACTGTCCTGCTCCACTGTCCTCCTGCTCTACTGTCCTCCTGCTCTACTGTCCTGCTCCACTGTCCTCCTGCTCCACTGTCCTGTTCTACTGTCCTGCTCTACTTTCCTCCTGCTCTACTGTCCTCCTGCTCTACTGTCCTCCTGCTCCACTGTCCTGCTCCACTGTCCTCCTGCTCCACTGTCCTCCTGCTCCACTGTCCTCCTGCTCTACTGTCCTGCTGCTCTACTGTCCTCCTGCTCCACTGTCCTGCTCCACTGTCCTCCTGCTCTACTGTCCTCCTGCTCCACTGTCCTGCTCCACTGTCCTCCTGCTCCACTGTTCTCCTGCTCCACTGTCCTCCTGCTCCACTGTCCTCCTGCTCTACTGCCCTGCTGCTCCACGGTCCTGCTCCACTGTCCTCCTGTTCCACTGTCCTCCTGCTCCACTGTCCTCCTGCTCCACTGTCTTGCTCTACTGTCCTCCTGCTCCACTGTCCTGCTCTACTGTCCTCCTGCTCTACTGTCCTCCTGCTCCACTGTCCTGCTCTACTGTCCTCCTGCTCTACTGTCCTCCTGCTCCACTGTCCTCCTGCTCCACTGTCCTCCTGCTCCACTGTCTTGCTCTACTGTCCTCCTGCTCTACTGTCCTGCTGCTCCACTGTCCTGCTCCACTGTCCTCCTGCTCTACTGTCCTCCTGCTCTACTGTCCTGCTCCACTGTCCTCCTGCGCTACTGTCCTCCTGCTCCACTGTCCTCCTGCTCCACTGTCCTCCTGCTCTACTGTCCTCCTGCTCTACTGTCCTCCTCCACTGTCCTCCTGCTCTACTGTCCTCCTGCTCTACTGTCCTGCTCCACTGTCCTCCTGCTCCACTGTCCTGCTCTACTTTCCTCCTGCTCTACTGTCCTCCTGCTCTACTGTCTTCCTGCTCTACTGTCCTGCTCTACTGTCCTGCTCCACTGTCCTGCTGCTCCACTGTCCTCCTTCTCTACTGTCCTCCTGCTCCACTGTCCTCCTGCTCTTCTGTATAACCTGGATGTGTTCGTGTGGTGCAGGTGCGGCAGATTATGAAGAAATGGGCCGACCTGAAGTTCGATGCGAAGCGCCGCATGATGGGCCCAAACAGGAAGAACTTCAGGAGGAGGAACCTGGGGCCCATCGAGAGGGCCGTGCACAAGATCCTCACCATGAGCCCTAAAGGAGGTGAGACTACACAGGACTTAAATTTACAAACAAGTCCAGAGCCTGAACCAACCAAGTGTGTTTTTATGGCATGTTTTTATTTATTTTTGAATGTTTTATTGATCCATCATGATTTATAGAACCCCTTAAAAGACACTTCCAGAGCCTTATTCCAAAATGGATTCAATTCATTATTTGCCTCAAAATTCTACAAACAATACCCCATAATGACGCCTTGAAAGAAAATTATACAAAAAATATGTACTTAACAGGGTTCCTGCAGGGTAAATTTAAGCTCTTAAATCATCTTAGATTTTACAAAAAGTGGGGCTTGGTTTGGTCAGATTGATCTAAATTCCATAAAGAATGTGCATATTTGTGTCAGATATATTCACTTTATTGTGAAGGCCAGCCATGCCAGCCATATATATGTGTATATATATATATATATAAGATAAGATATTCCTTTATTGTCCCACCTTTTTATTTTTATATATATATATATATATATATATATATATATATATATATATATATATTCTTGAGGATGTGAAGAGGCCTTATCAGCTTACAGAAGTTGAAGTTGAGCCCATTATCAGGAGCAGGGCCTACTCAGGGTAGAATAATCATCTGAGTTCTAAGACTTGATCTGCAGATTGAAAATAACTCTTGAGAGTCGAAACGTCCAGATGACTACAACTGAATCTTTTTACACTTTTTTTGTTTGATTTGGTCATGTTTTAGTAGGTGGTGTGCCGTGCTATCTTCACAACAAAGAAAGCGCGGTGCGACTCAAATCAAGGACCTAAAGCTGGCCTTGGCCTCCTTTCAGACACATTTAGAGCAGTGACTTAATCAAATCAAATTTATTTATAAAGCACAATTCATACAACTGCAATTCAAAGTGCTTTGCAGTGTTTAAAACACAATTTAAAACAAGTAATGAGGTAAAAACACAATGCAGTTTATATAAATGTAAAACAATGTACATTAGAGTAAAGTAAAGAATACAAATAATGTAGTATTTTAGAATATTAAACACCAGGTAAAATCAGTCATAGGCGCGGCTAAACAAAACAGTTTTTAGTTTAGATTTAAACACAGCCGGGGGCGGGGCCTGTCTCACCACTTCAGGAAGGCTGTTCCAGACCTTTGCCCCATAGACCTGGAACACAGATTCTCCGTGTCTGGTCTTGGCTCTGGCACCAGCAGGAGGCCGGTCCCTGAGGTCCTTAGAGTCCGAGATGGTTCATATGACACACACAAATCTGAGATGTATTTTGGTGCTAGGCCATGAAGAGACTTATACACAAGCAGAGCTGCTTTAAAGTTTCTTCTCTGAGCCACAGGGGGCAGTGCAGAGACCTGAGAACAGGACTAATGTGATGGTACTTCCTGGTTCTAGTCAGGACTAATGTGATGGTACTTCCTGGTTCTAGTCAGGACCCGAGCAGCAGCGTTCTGGATGAACTGCAGTTGTTTACAGCTCGTTTGGAGAGACCAGTGAGCGGCCGTTACAGTCTAATCTACTGGAGACAAATGCGTGGATTAGTCGCTCCAAGTCTGGTTGGGACATTATGTTTTTAATGATGGCAATGTTTTTTAGATGGAAGAGTTGATGTAGCGGTTGAAATTCATGTCTGAGTCCATAATTACTCCTTAACAGAGCTGTGTCAGGACTGAAGAAAGTGGCCAGATATAGTCACTCTTAAAAACCTTTCTCAAGTTGACAAAATTAATCACATATCACATTAAAAACATGCCACCTCCAAATATTGATTTGAATTTGATGGTGATTAATCTTGTCAGACCTTTTAGACCCAGCATCCAATTACAACCTAGTTATTATTTACTCAAGTAGCAGGAAAATGATGAACCTGATTTCTTGTAAAACTGCAAAATGTACTTGTACCTGAACCTGACTCGTACATCTTCTAAACCTCTGGCTGTGTGTTCAGGTGGAGAAAGTGATGTGGACCTGGACGAGGATCGTTCCTTCGCCGGTATCTCTCTGCCTGAGGGCAGCTTCAGCCTGCCTGACGGCCCCTCTAGCAAGGCCTTCAGCTCCAAGCTCTCCAAAGCCGACAGGACAGGGGACGGTAAGGACACATATTCATCTGCCCTGGCTCCGTTATTGATCATATTTGTTTATTTGGTGGGGG
Organism: Eucyclogobius newberryi; assembly: GCF_026437365.1. NCBI lineage: Eukaryota > Metazoa > Chordata > Actinopteri > Gobiiformes > Gobiidae > Eucyclogobius > Eucyclogobius newberryi. Next base: position 4,610,801 of record NW_027315724.1, read on the forward strand.
CATGTTAATGAACACACAATATGGCCGACATGCTGTAAATGCACCTCCTCCCCAAGACTCCAGGACTATTCTACTTCATTTTCCTGAGGGCCAGGTTTTTCTGGGGGCCAAGGCCTCTGGGTCGGAGGTACACAACACACATTTTAAAGACATTTTGGGTTGCTCAAAATATCCCCAACACTTTAATACAAGTGTTAATACAATTCAATTACTACTGATGGATTCGATTTTTGTGAGAAATAACCCAAAATGCTTTGAAAAACCCAGAATTAAACTAGGACTAGACTAGTACCAACCAGGTCTGAACCAGCACTAACCCATCAAAGCAGGTTTAAAGCAGAATTAAACTAGGATCCTTTCTTCATATGTGTGCTTGTGTTCTTGTGTTCTTGTGTTCTTGTGTTCTTGGGTTCTTGTGTTCTTGGGTTCTTGGGTTCTTGTGTTCTTGGGTTCTTGTGTTCTTGGGTTCTTGTGTTCTTGGGTTCTTGTGTTCTTGGGTTCTTGGGTTCTTGGATTCTTGGGTTCTTGTGTTCTTGTGTTCTTGGGTTCTTGTGTTCTTGGGTTCTCGTGTTCTCGTGTTCTCGGGTTCTTGTGTTCTTGGGTTCTCGTGTTCTTGGGTTCTTGGGTTCTTGGGTTCTTGTGTTCTTGTGCGTTCTTGTGCGTTCTTGTGTGTTCTTTTGGGTTCTTGGGTCTTGGGTTCTTGTGTTCTTGTGCGTTCTTGTGCGTTCTTGTGTGTTCTTTTGGGTTCTTGGGTCTTGGGTTCTTGTGTTCTTGTGCGTTCTTGTGCGTTCTTGTGTGTTCTTGGGTTCTTGTGCGTTCTTGTGCGTTCTTGTGCGTTCTTGTGTGTTCTTGGGTTCTTGGGTTCTTGGGTTCTTGTGTTCTTGTGCTTCAGAGCAGACTTGTGTTCTCACAAGGCTCCATGCGTGTGCATCTCACTCAATACATTGGTTGCATTTTCTCCAGTTTAAGATATTTGTTCTGATGATTTATAACTACATTTTAGGTTTGGAAAATTTCAAATGTGTTTTTTCATCCATCCATCCATTTTCTGCCGCTTTATCCGGGGCCGGGTCGCGGGGGCAGCAGTCTGAGCAAGGACTCCCAGACTTCCCTCTCCCCAGACACTTCCTCTAACTCCTCCGGGGGGATCCCGAGGCGTTCCCAGACCAGCCAAGAGACATAGTCTCTCCAGCGTGTCCTGGGCCTCTTCCCGGTGGGACATGCCTGAAACACCTCCCGAGGGAGGCGCCCAGGAGGCATCCGGAACAGATGCCGGAGCCACCTCAGCTGGCTCCTCTCGACGTGGAGGAGCAGCGGCTCTTCTCCGAGATCCCCCCGTGTGACCGAGCTCCTCACCTTATCTCTAAGGGAGCGCCCAGCCACACGGCGGAGGAAACTCATTTCGACCGCTTGTATCCGCGGTCTTGTTCTTTCGGTCACTACCCAAAGCTCATGACCATAGGTGAGGTCAGAACGTAGACCGACCGGTAAATCGAGAGCTTTGCCTTTCGGCTCAGCTCCTTCTTCACCACAACGGTCCGATGCAGCGACTGCATCACTGCAGCCGCTGCACCGATCCGCCTGTCGATCGCACGCTCCATCCTTCCCTCACTTGTGAACAAGACCCCGAGATACTTGAACTCCTCCACTTGGGGCAAGGACACCCCACCCACCTGGAGAGGGCAAGCCACCTTTTTCCGGTCGAGAACCATGACCTAAGATTTGGAGGTGCTGAATCTCATCCCAGCCGCTTCACACTCGGCTGCAAACCGTCCCAGTGCATGTTGCAGGTCCGGGTTTGATGGAGCCATCAGGACAACATCGTCTGCAAAAAGCAGAGATGAGATCCTGTGGTCCCCAAACCGGACACCCCCCGACCCCTGACCACAGCCTCCGACCCCTGACTGCGCCTAGAAATTCTGTCCATAAAAATTATGAACAGAACCGGTGACAAAGGGCAGCCCTGGCGGAGTCCAACATGCACTGGGAACAGGTCTGACTTACTGCCGGCAATGAACACAGCTCCTGCTCCGGTCATACAGGGACCGGACAGCCCTGAGCAAAGGGACCCGGACCCCGTACTCCCGGAGCACCCCCCAAAGGACACCCCGAGGGACACGGTCAAAAGCCTTCTCCAGATCCACAAAGCACATGTGGACTGGTTGGACAAACTCCCATGAACCCTCGAGCACCCAATGGAGGGTATAGAGCTGGTCCAGTGTTCCACGACCGGGACGAAAACCACTCTGCTCCTCCTGAATCCGAGGTTCGACTATCGGTCGGATTCTCCTTTCCAGTACCTTGGAATAGACCTTACCCGGGAGGCTGAGGAGTGTGATCCCTCTGTAGTTGGAACACACCCTCCGGTCCCCCTTCTTGAACAGAGGGACCACCACCCCGGTCTGCCAGTCCAGAGGCACGGTCCCCGACCGCTACGCGATGTTGCAGAGTCAACCAAGACAGTCCTACAACATCCAGATCCTTTAGGTACTCAGGGCGGATCTCATCCACCCCCGGAGCCCTGCCACCGAGGAGTTTGCGAACAACCTCAGTGACTTCAGCTTGGGTGATGGATGAGCCAGCCTCCGAGTCCCCGGTCTCTACTTCCTCTTCGGAAGACGTGACTGAGGGATTAAGGAGATCCTCAAAGTATTCCTTCCACCGTCCGACGACATCTCCAGTCGAGGTCAGCAGGCCTCCACCCGCACCGTAAACGGTGTTGGTGAGACACTGCTTCCCCCTCCTGAGGCGCCAGACGGTTTACCAGAATTTCTTTGGTGCCGACCGATAGTCCTCCTCCATGGCCTCCCCGAACTCCTCCCAGGCCCGGGTTTTTGCCTCTGCGACAGCACGAGCCGCGGCTCGCTTGGCCTGCCGATACCTGTCGATGACCTCCGGAGACCCACAAGCCAGAGTGGCCTGATAGGCCTCCTTCTTCAGTCTGACGGCATCCCTTACTTCCGGTGTCCACCACCGGGTTCGGGGGTTGCCGCCACGACAGGCACCGGAGACCTTGCGATCACAGCTCCGAGCAGCCACATCAACAATGGAAGTGGAGAACATGGTCCACTCGGACTCAATGTCCCCAACCTCCCTCGGGACATGGGAGAAGCTCTCCGGGAGGTGCGAGTTGAATACCCTACTGACAGAGGGCTCCAGAAGACGTTCCCAACAGACCCTCACAATGCGCTTGGGTCTGCCAAGTCTGTCTGGCTTCCTCCCCCGCCAGCGGATCCAACTCACCACCAGGTGGTGATCGGTTGACAACTCTGCCCTTCTCTTCACCCGAGTGTCCAAGACACGCGGCCGGAGGTCAGATGACACGACAACAAAGTCGATCATTGACCTGCAGCCTAGGGTGTCCTGGTGCCATGTGCACTGATGGACACCCTTGTGCTTGAACATGGTGTTCGTTATGGACAATCCGTGGCTAGCACAGAAGTCCAATAACTGAACACCGCTCGGGTTCAGATCGGGGAAGCCGTTCTTCCCGATCACCCCTCTCCAGGTGTCACTGTCATTGCCCACGTGGGCGTTGAAGTCCCCCAGTAGAACAACGGAGTCCCCGGTCGGTGCACTGTCCAGTACCCCTCCCAAGGACTCCAAGAAGGCCGGGTACTCTGCACTGCTGTTCGGCCCGTAGGCCGCCACAACAGTGAGAGACCTGTCCCCCACCTGAAGGCGGAGGGACGCGACCCTCTCGTTCACCGGGGTAAACTCCAACACGTGGCGGCTGAGCTGAGGGGCTATCAGCAAGCCCACACCAGCCCGCCGCCTCTCCCCGCGGGCAACACCAGAGAAGTGGAGCGTCCAGCCCCTCTCGAGGAGATGGTTCCAGAGCCCAAACTGTGCGTGGAGGTGAGGCCGACTATATCTAGTCGGTATCGCTCAACCTCCCGCACAAGCTCAGGCTCTTTCCCCCCCAGCGAGGTGACATTCCATGTCCCCAGAGTTAGTCTCTGTCTGGAGATCTGGTCGCCGAGGCCCCTGCCGTCGACTGCCGCCCAGATCTCTCTGCACCGGGCCCTTATGGATCCTCCTGCGGGTGGTGGGCCCACGGGAGGGCGGCCCCACGTCGCTCTTTCGGGCCCGTGGGGTAAGACCCGGCCACCAGGCGCTCGCCATGGAGCACCCATCCCAGGCTTGGCTCCAGGATGGGGCCTCGGTGACGCCGATCCGGGCGACGTAAACGGCCTTGCTTTTGTCGTCATCATAAGAGGCTTCTCTTAACAGAGTACTTATGCCCATTGCAGATATACTATTAGATATTAATTAGAAAAGTACTTAATATCTACCATACTTTTTGGACTTTAAGCCGCTACTTTTTCCCCACAACCCTGCAATAGAGCGGTTCATTTATAGATTTTTACTGGCTAACGGCCATAAGATATATCCTATATCCTATGTACAAATACGTGCCATATTGTTTAATGCTACACACTTTATTGTTTAATGCTACACACTTTATTGTTTAATGCTACACACTTAATTGTTTAATGCTACACACTTTATTGTTTAATGCTACACACTTTATTGTTTAATGCTACACACTTTATCAAGCTTGTTCTCAGTTTATGGACAATGTGAAACACATCCAAGCTCACTCCTGCTCCTGGACAAATGTGTGATTGCATCTCTTAGTTTAGTGCATGGTAAGTCCACTTTAAATGTAGTTCTCCTTTCACAGACGTGAACTACGAGTCCCCAGACTACGGCTTGGACTTTGAGGAGGAGGATGACGAGGATCAGAGCTTCCTGATGGAATCAGACGAGTTCTTCAGATCCAGACCCACGTACACATACTCTCGTCAGGAGAGCAGTCCGCCCCGCCCCCAGGCCCCAGCATCCCCGCTCCCTCTGCAGAGCTCCGCCCCCTTGCCCCAGGGACAGCATCTCCAGCAACAAGGAGCGGCCCTTGAGCTCCAGCAGGGAGCTGCCCATGTGCTGCAGAGCTCTGCCCATTCGCCCCTGGCCCAGTGCCTCCAGCAGCAGAGGGTGGGCCGGGTGCTGTTGGCCTCGGTGGCTCGCTCTGTAGAGTCGCTGGCCCGCTCACTGCAGGTGCTGAAGCAGAAGCAGCAGGACTTTGTGCAGGAGTCTCTGCAGCTCCAGAGGCAGAGTGTGGATACACTCAGGGACTTCTCCGGCACAGCCCTCGCCATGCTGCGGGCCCCGCCTCGCCACACGCCCACCCCCAAATATGTACACAAGTGACCAGCACACAGACAGACACAGACGGTAGAGTCACACACAACTGAGGCCCTGCTCCTGCTGGAGGCCCTGCTCCTGCTGCGGGCCCTCAGCACAGTGTCCCAGGACTGAGGCCCTGCTCAGCACCACAGTGTCGCAGGACTGAGGCCCTGCTCCTGCTGCGGGCCCTCAGCACTGTGTCCCAGGACTGAGGCCCTGCACCTGCTGCGGGCCCTCAGCATAGTGTCCCAGGACTGAGGCCCTGCTCCTGCTGCGGGCCCTCAGCACAGTGTCCCAGGACTGAGGTCCTGCTCCTGCTGCGGGCCCTCAGCACAGTGTCCCAGGACTGAGGCCCTGCTCCTGCTGCGGGCCCTCAGCACAGTGTCCCAGGACTGCTGCGGGCCCTCAGCACAGTGTCCCAGGACTGCTGCGGGCCCTCAGCACAGTGTCCCCGGACTGCTGCGGGCCCTAAGCACAGTGTCCCCGGACTGCTGCGGGCCCTCAGCACAGTGTCCCAGGACTGCTGCGGGCCCTCAGCACAGTGTCCCCGGACTGCTGCGGGCCCTAAGCACAGTGTCCCCGGACTGCTGCGGGCCCTCAGCACAGTGTCCCAGGACTGCTGCGGGCCCTCAGCACAGTGTCCCAGGACTGAGGCCTTCTCCTGCTGCGGGCCCTCAGCACAGTGTCCCAGGACTGAGGCCCTGCTCCTGCTGCGGGCCCTCAGCACATAGTCCCAGGACTGTATGCATTATATACTAAGAATACTACGAAGAACTATTGTAAGTGATGTGAACTTTGACTAATACATTTTCATGCATGGAGATAGTTTGCTCTTTGGTTCTTATGTTTCCTTTATCCTGTCAATGTCATTGACACTGTAACTCTTTCAGAGTTCAAAAATAATGATTTGTAAAATAAGTGTGTAGTGTTTACTTTTCTGAGTTCTAATGGCTCATGGATTATTGTATGTACTGTACAATACACACCTTTTAACTTCATGGTAGTATTTGTGGCTTTCTGCGCCTCTGACTTAACTGTTGCTGTGGGTTTTGAATTTTTCTAATACAAAACCTAATTTCAGTCTAATTTGCAGAGAATAAACAGGACTGTTGACAGTAAGTCCCATGTGGAGTTCCAGTGCTACAGATAGTCTCAGGTGTAGGACATACTGAGGAGTCATCCAGGGAACTCCATTCAAATCCACTGTTATCTCTATCAGTTTTAGCGTTCCCAGCATGCAAACTGCAAAGGCTCGAGGGCGTGACTGAACTGGGATCTGAGCTGGTGGTGAAGCACCAGTCACTCCATGGTCTTCATCACGTGTGAAGTCAGGACAACCAGCTTCCTGGGACAGGAACAACGCAGGATGTTTTCATTGGGCTGGCACAGGCTCAAATGAAAGATGAACTGCAGAGTTTTCCCAAACTCTTGAACACTACAGTATATACACAGTATATGTACAGTATATACACAGTATATATACAGTATATATACAGTATATACACAGTATATGTACAGTATATACACAGTATATACACAGTATATACACAGTATATAATACACTGCTGATGCCCCGTCTCACGGCCCTGACCTGTAGATCCAGATGCTCCTGGAGGAACGCCCTCTCCTCCTGAGGGTTCGGGCCTCCACACATCTGCAACTGGAAGCGCGTCAGTCTTTGGTTGGGATTTCAGCGGGAAATAAGATAAGATATTCCTTTATTGTCCCACATGGGGAAATTTCATTGGTGCAACGCAGGTAGATACAGAGGTAGATACAGAAGAACAGATCACTTATAGGAAGTCTGAAAAACACTTTCAGTAGAAGATCTCCTATAAATAAATAAAAACTCCCATAGACAAATAAATAAATAAATAAATACCATTGCATGTGATCACGACAGTAATTGCACATGAATATGTGTCACGACAGCACATAGATTGCACATGAATTTCACAGTAATTGCACATATGACAGAATTGCAAATCAGTATTAGGTTAGGTCAGTATTCCGAGTGTTCAGTACTAACAGTTTTTGTTATAAAGTCTGACAGCAGCAGGAAGGAAAGACCTACGGAACCTTTCCTTCACACATCGAGGGTGGATCAGTCTCTCACTGAAGCTGCTCTCCAGAGCGGAGAGAGTGTCCTGCAGGGGGTGACACTCATGGTCCAGCATAGATGTGAATCTAGCCAGGACCCTCCTGTCCCCCACCTCCTGCACCGAGTCCAGAGCACAGCCCAGGACGGAGCTGGACTTCTTGATGACTCTGTCCAGCCTCTTCCTCTCCCTCTCTGTGATGCTGCTGCTCCAGCAGGCCACACCATACAGGAGGGCCGATGCCACCACAGAGTCGTAGAAGGTCTTCAGGAGTGGCCCTGTCACTCCAAAAGACCTGAGTCTCCTCAGGAGGTAGAGCCGACTCTGGCTCTTCCTGTACAGTGCGTCCGTGCTATGAGTCCAGTCCAGTTTGTGGTTCAGATGAACACCCAGGTACTTGTATGAGTCCACTCTCTCAATGTCCCGTCCCTGGATGTTCACTGGTGAGGGGGCAGTGGGGTGGCGTCTGCGGAAATCCACCACCATCTCCTTGGTCTTCCCCTCGTTGATGAGGAGGTGGTTCCGCTGACACCAGTCCACAAAGTCCTGCTCCAGTCCTCTGTACTCCGCGTCATCGTCGTCCGTGATGAGTCCAATGATGGCAGAGTCGTCAGAGAACTTCTGCAGGACACAGCTGTCCGTGTCATGTCTGAAGTCTGCAGTGTAAAGGGTGAAGAGAAAGGGCGCGAGGACAGTGCCCTGGGGCGCCCCCACACTGCAGGTCCGAGTGTCAGACACACAGTTCCGGGCTCTCACAAACTGGGGTCGGTCTGTGAGGTCGTCCAGGATCCACTCTGCCAGGTCATACTCCACACCAGCCGTCTCCAGCTTGTCCCTCAGGAGCAGCGGCTGGATGGTGTTGAAGGCGCTGGAAAGATCGAAGAACAGAATCCTCACAGAGCTGCCAGGCTTTTCCAGGTGAGAGAGAGAGCGGTGCAGCAGGGAGATCAAATCAAATCAAATCAAATCAATTTATTTTTGTAAGGCCCAAAATCACAACAACAGTTGCCTCTGAGGGCCACACCGATATGCAAACTGCAGCGGGTCCATGGCTGAGCTCACGGTGGAGCGGAGGTGGTCCAGGACTAGCCGCTCCAGTGTCTTCATCAGGTGGGACGTGAGAGCCACTGGCCTGAAGCTGTTGAGGTCTTTGGGGCGCGGTGTCTTAGGCACAGGTACCAGACAGGAGGTCTTCCAGACCTGTGGTACCACCCTCAGCTTCAGGCTCATGTTGAAGACATGCTCCATAACTCCACACAGTTCATCTGCGCAGGACTTAAGGAGCCTGGGGCTGATGCCATCAGGTCCTGCTGCCTTCCTCACTTTAATCCTCTTCAGCTCACTCCTCACCTGTGCTGCTGTGACAGTCAGTGGTTGGCAGGGGGACCGTGTGCTGGGGGGATGGGTGAGTCCAGGCGAAGTGGGGAGCTGATGGTCCGGGGCAGATAAACGAAGAGGAACAGATGCAGGGCATTGTCCAGCTGTGGAAGAGGGAGCATGCAGCTGTGCAGGGGGAGGGGCGGGTGACCGATCAAACCTCAAGAAGTGAGCATTTAAATCATTCACCCACTCTAGATCCCCCTCTGTCTGGGCAGGGGGGATTTTGAAGCCCGAGATGGTTTTCAGGCTCCACCACACTCCCTGAATGTTCTTTTGCTGCAGCTGCTCCTCCATCCTCCTCTTGTAGCCGGCCTCAGCCTGCCTGATCTTCCTCCTCAGCTCCTTCTGCACAGTCCTCAGCTCCTCCTTGTTCCCTGACCTGAAGGCTCTCTTCTTCTCCTTCAGCAGAGCCTTCAGTTCACGGTTAATCCATGGCTTGTTGTTTGGAAAACACCGCACCGTCTGGGAGGGAACAATGTTCTCAAAACAGAAGTTGATGTAGTCCGTGATGCACTCTGTGATGGTGTTGATGTCCTCCCCATGTGGGTCATAAAGCTCAGTCCAGACAGTGGTGCTGAAGCAGTCCCTTAGAGCCTCCTCGCTCTCAGCAGACCACATCCTCACCTCACGGGACACCACAGGCTGCCTGCGCACGATGGGTTCATACACAGGCCTCAGATGTACAAGGTTGTGGTCCGAGCTGCCCAGGGGAGGGAGGGGGGAAGAGGAATAAGCCTCCTTGGTGTTGGCAAAAAACAAGTCCAATGTTCTATTCTCTCTGGTGGAGCAGGTAACATACTGGGTGTATGTTGGTAGAACAGAAGAGGGAGAAGCGTGGTTAAAGTCACCAGAGATGAGGAAGAGAGCCTGTGGATGCTGTGTTTGCAGCCTACAAGTGCAGGAGAGCAGTGCTTCACAAGCATCTTCAGCATTGGCAGACGGGGCCACATAGACTGCGATCAAAATCACATGTGAGAACTCCCGGGGCAGATAATATGGCCTCATGCCAATAGCCAATAGTTCAATATCCCCGTTACATAGCTGCTCCTTCACTGTGCAGTGTTCGGGTTTGGACCAGCTCGTGTTCACATACACCGCCAGACCTCCACCTCTTTTCTTCCCGGATTCTCTCGTTCTGTCCGCCCGCAGCAGATGAAAATTGTCCAAACCTACAATAGAGTCTGGCATTTCTGCTGTTAACCAGGTCTCTGTGAAAATCAAGACGCTGCTGTCCCTATAAATCCTCTGGGACCGCATGAGGCTCGCTATTTCCGTCATTTTATTTTGAAGGGACCTCACGTTACCCATGACTACGGCGGAAACCGACTTCCTGTTTGTCCCTCTCTTCTCTCGGAGTTTACGTCCAGCCCGTCTGCTTCGTTGCGTTTTCCTTAGGATGTCCGCCGGGATAACGTGATGATCTCCGGGTAAGACGACAGTTCTCCGCAGTTTCATGAGTTCCTCCTTTGTATAAACGCGGTACGGCGCCGGCCGGGGGGCGGGGCCGGAGCCGGGGGACTCAGAGCCAAGACACATCGCAACGACACGACGAAAACACTCAATCCAGCCGAATAAAGTCAAAACAAGTTAATTTAAAGCGATTCCAGTGCGTGTCCCGATCGTTCGTGAAGTTCCTCTTTCATATAAACGTGTATATAAACGTGTACCGACGACACGCCGTACTTTAGCGCGGCCGGAGGGCGCGGGGGGGGGCTGATGGGCTCGCTCGGAGCTAACTCACATCACAACAACACGACGAACGCAACGAAAAACGCTCAAATCCAGCCGAAAAAAGTCAAAAACAGTTGAATTAAAAAACTATTCCAGCGCGTGTCCCTATCGTACAGTAAAATAGAAAAAATATACTAACTATATTTACAAAATATAGGAAATAAAGCACAATAAGTGTGAGAAAGAAGAGAGAGCGTTTACACCGGGCTGCCAGCTGTACCAGCGCCTTATGACGTTTCTGATATCGAAATATCGGAATCATACAACGAATCACGGTTATCGACAAAAAGAAAAGAAACGTTGATAGTATTTTTTTTATGTTTAACCTGTGAGAATATTTAATAACAATCAACCTGCCTCTTATTTAATACAGCAGCTTATGTGACTGAAAATAAAATATACTGGCCACAAATGGATAGTATAAATATTAGCTATTTGCACCTCATTGTAGCACTTTTAAGTATTATTGCCGGGTTTCAGAAGACATCACAACATCCTACAGGCCTATAATATTTAATACAGTGCATTTAAAATACTGTTAAAATACAGATTCTTGTGAGTTCTTAGGTCTAATCACTAAAGTAAATTATACGGTTCAACATTTGTGAATTACCGTTTTAAATATTTCATGGCAAAATACAGTGTCATCTGCACTAGTGGAGCTCCATGTGTAACACGTATGTGCCACGCCCTCTACAAGCTTCACCGCCTGTGTCACCTGCTTGTGTCGGACCAGGAACTACGGTGTTTCTCCAGGCACATCCAGATCCGGGCACCACTGCAGACACCTCTGCATCTCTCCCCTGGGTGCAGAGAGTGTACCTCATGTTTTTTTTATCCATGGGGCCAAAACCAGGACTTATCGGCACCACACTCAGACTGCGATGATGAGGATGTTTTTCCCACTGCGCCTAGAGCATCATATATATATATTTACCATCATTCCAGTAAGAATTTGCATGCTTACGGACTAGTTTTTTCCATGTGAATTGGATAGCTGCTCGTGTCTCTGAGGTGATGCTAGTTCTGACACGGCACAAGTTCTTACGCTGGCTTTATCGCGGGGGCTCATCCAGACCGGGTCCTCGTGCTTGTTAGCTAGGTCGGTGCGCTAACTTAACATGGCCCTGGTCATGGGTTTGTCTATGAGCTTCCACACATGGCAGCTCTACCGTCACGACCCGCATGCCCTGGTTGGAGCTCATTTCTTTTACTCTTGAGACATGAGAAGCACACTTCTACTATGCCTTTGGTGTGCTCACAGGAGTGTATATACGTTCACTCAACACTTCTGGGCCATCGCTCTCTGCAAAGTTGCTGGGCGGGTTCACACACTGTCGCCATGTGTTTGATGTATACACGCCAGAGTGTTGCTTTCGTTGGCCACCTGGTGCAGATTTCTTCTGGCCATGACGGTGGCCCCTTGTGGCTTACTGTGGATCTTGAGCCACGGGCCACTACAATGCTGCTTCCCAAGGGCCATCCAGTGACCCTGAGAGGCTTTCCATGGGCCAGTACAGTGCTGCTTCCACTGCCGCAAGGCAAGTTTATTTGTAGAGCACAATTCGTATACAAGGCAATTCAAAGTGCTTCACAACAGGAACAAATGCATCCAAATCACAAAGACATGACAGAAATCACAAAACCTTAATTTCTATTTGTTAAGTTTACTACCCAGCTTCTCCCAACGCAGCTTTCCGTGGGCCAGTACAGTGTCCCTGTGTGGCTTTCTGTGGGCCAGTACGGTGTCCCTGTGTGGCTTTCTGTGGGCCAGTACGGTGTCCCTGTGTGGCTTTCTGTAGGCCAGTACGGTGTCCCTGTGTGGCTTTCTGTGGGCCAGTACGGTGTCCCTGTGTGGCTTTCCGTGGGCCAGTACGGTGTCCCTGTGTGGCTTTCTGTGGGCCAGTACGGTGGCCCTGTATGGTTTTCCTGGGCCAGTACGGTGGCCCTGTATGGCTTTCCGTGGGCCAGTACGGTGGCCCTGTATGGTTTTCCTGGGCCAGTACGGTGGCCCTGTGTGATTTCCATGGGCCAGTATGGTGGCCCTGTGTGATTTCCATGGGCCAGTACGGTGGCCCTGTGTGATTTCCGCGGGCCAGTACAGTAGCCTGCACACAGTGGCCCTACCCGGCTTTTCATAGACCCAGATCAGCTTTCCACAGGCTATTGCAGTGCTGCTTTTGTGAGCCTGTACAGTGCCCTGCACCCTCATGCGTGCCAATACAGTGGCTTTCAGGGGCCCTTACAGTGCTCTTTCCACTGGCCACCCAGTATAGCTTCTGTGAGCCAGTTCGGTGGCCCTGCGTGACTTTCCGTGGGTCAGTACGGTGGTCCTGCAGAATGGCCCTACACAGCAGGGGCCATTGCAGTTCTGCATCTGCGGGTTCAGTACAGTGGACCCGTGTACCTTTCTGGATGATGATCCTGGAATAGATTTCCACAGGCGTTTTCAGCTATGTTTGCTGCGGGATATTCTGGCACTGCAAAACATTTCCCCGTGGCTCTGTATGGTGGCCCTTGGTGTTTTTTTCTGGGACCTTCGCGGATTGCTAACAAGTCCCTATGCTGGTCAACTGTGACTGATCTGGACGACAATGTCAGTTTTGTGCCTCGCCATATCTTGTCCTGCTCTGTGTTGGGGAGCAGCAGTGTAGAGCTTCTTGTTCTGCAATGCCAGTTTCAGCTGTTTGGACCAGCTGTTTAATGCCTCTGGGGTCAAGAACCAGGTGCTCCACTTTCTTCTCAGTGTCTGGTACACTAGATATTCCATGCAGTGTGTGGGGCGTTTTAGGCGCGGAGCCGGTTCACGCCAATGGCATTGCTAGCCCAGTCGACATGAGAGTTTAACCCGGCATGAGAATTGTGTGGTCCTCTGTCTTTTATTATTTTATATATTTTATGTTGTTTTTAATTCGTTTTTATTTGATTTGTACATATTTATTTATTTTTTAACTTATTTTATTTGTGCTTGTTTTGTACTTTGGAGACTTTGTGTTGGTAAAATGTGTTATACAAATAAAGTTGGATTGGATTGGAGTGTGTTGGCTACATAGCGTGTCAGTGGATAGAGGTGGCCTTCCCCTAACCCTCTTAAAGGGGTGGTACGGGGCACTTAATATGTCTGCTTTTATGGGCTTGCTAGTGGTCTTGGGAGAGGCAGCCTTTGCACATCCTCTTCTTTGACTTGTGAAGTACAGGAAAAGGTGGGTGTTTTTGTATTTTGTGCAATACAGGTGTCCTCGGTAGGAGTAGCCTGTGCGCTTTTTAGGTGCTTTTGGGCGCTCTAAACCTTGTCGTCTGTTGTTACTTGAGCACGATCCAATCATGCTATGCCAGGCCTGATGGGATTACAGCATTCCCTTTGGCCTTCAGGTAGGTTTTAACGAATAGCAAAGCTTGTATAGGGCGTAGCACATAAGCATAGAAGTCTAAGTTACCTAATGTAACTGTAGTTCTATGAGTTTGTGCGTAGCCCTCTAACTTCAGACACATCAGGCCAGGCCTCTTTTACCTGAGTGGAAAGAGGGTGTTTGTATCGAATACACAGGCTTATATAGGGTCCAGGAGGACCCCTCACATCATTGGAACAGGTGGATCTTTTTTTCTCAGGGCTATATGAGTCTAGGAGTGGAATAGCCAATAGAGGATAGCCTGCACATACTCGTAGAACTACAGTTTCTTAGATGTCGTTAATCATTACAGACAAGATAGGGCTTGATGACACACTGGGCTGATGCACACATACACATGTGCACACGCTGCCCATGACTTGTGTTGCACCACAACTTACCATAAATAACCTCCCTAAGGTTTTTCCCAAAGGATTTTGTAGTTTTCTTTGCCGAGGACGGGATGCTGGGACATTATCCATTTGCTAATTTCCTGTGAACATTGTTTAATCTGCTTCTCTATCACACTGTCGCCCTTTGAGGCAACTGCTGTTTTGATTTTGGGCTTGTATTAAAGGCGTAATGGACGATTTTTCGCTGATTTGAGAACTCAGGTGGAAGTGCTCATGCCACTCCCCCGTGCTCATGCCACTCCCCCGTGCTCATGCCACTCCCCCGTGCTCATGCCACTCCCCCGTGCACATGCCACTCCCCCGTGTGGACTGATACAACACACAAGTGCGTTTGTTTATTAGCGCGACGGATCACATCATCTCTCTTCTGAGCTCGAACTGTCTTTCTCCGTCTTAATTTTGTCCCGTACACTGAGGGAACTATATTATGATAGATCCATGCGCTTAGACACAGGGAAACGTGCTGCTCTCATGGGGATGAGCCGCACGAGGCTGCAGGTGAGCGATAGGTGCGTTTTATGATTGATACGCGGCAGGACTAATCGGCAATCCACGCCACGAGGAAATAAGACTCAGATTTGGCGCCAAAAAATCGTGCATTCCACGTTTAATGTATAATAACAATGTATAAATGCAGATTGATAACCCGGTTTCTCTGAGTGCATAATAGTAAGTCATCCACAGTAACGGTGACGTACAACTTCTATTTATTCTAAAAATGCTCAACATTCAGACATCAACATTAACATAATTATGAGCAGCACAACTGACAAAATGTGTTTCGTTGCTTTTTTGTTAACTTCTCCATTGTTACTCCCAGATTAGATTAGTCAGTTTGTTTCCTAACGATAGGGGGAATTTAGCACTCAAAAACACCTTATTTAAGAGGAAAAAGGTCATCAGTTCAAGTGTGTGTGATCCAAAGTCTGTATCTGTGTTAAATGTGTTCTGTTGTTTATCAGCTTCTGTAATCTTCCACTTGATTTGAGCAGAATTGTAGACTGTATATTATTTATCAAACTGCTCACATTTGGGATACTTGAGCGCACGTAAACACGCCCAACAACATCTCCAAAGACATGGAAGTTTTCGGTCACCTGCACCTACTGTTTAGGATTGTATGAAATGAAAATAAACCACTCAAAACAGGCAGAAAAATATCTTTGTTTATTAGAAATCCACATTTGTTACTATGAAATCATAAAATCCGGTTGGACAGGTGTAGTGTTATTGGACAAGAGAAGGACAGAGGGCAGGGACAGGGCAGGGACAGCGCAGGACCACAGCAGCATTCAGGCCACGCCCCCACAACGCACACTCACCACATACTATTGCTTAGAAAAACCGGAGGACGCAGAGACAGGGGGGACGTGGGGGTTTAAAGTGCCTGGGAAAAGTGTGCTCTTAATAGGACAGGGACGAGCGGCCGTGTCCCTATAATGTCCCCGTGTGCTTGGACAAGTCTGCAGAGCGAGTCCATGTTGACAGCGCCTGCTCAGTGTTTACCCTTTGGCATATGACTCTGAGCTGGAGAGACAAGAGAGTCCAAAAGTGTGTCCCAAAGTTTGTCCCGCTGTGAATTCTGCACCAGGACATTGGAAAAGAGGAAGTCTCGCCCCCTGCACATGCACGCTGGTACATATGGAAGCCCGGGGCCGTGTGCATGTGTCCTCTGAGTGTCCACAAATGTCCAGAGAATGTCCATTGTCCACCCGCCGCTCCTGGTCTGACACTTCTCACAGAAAAACGCTGACACCTGCAGGACAGAGAGAGGATTGCACTGAGATGAGGGCATAAGACACTCATGGAACCTTTTAAAAATGTGTCAACCCAAACAAAATGGAGACAACAGGAAGTGGAACATAATGTGATTCCAATGGAGAATTAACCACAGAATTTCACTAAGTATGAAGGTGATTTTGCCAGTGGAAAACATCGGACACACGTGATATCAGAGCCTGGTTTGAAGACATTTACTATTGTGCTTTACATCATTTAATTATTCAATATAGAAGAGTATGATGAAGGCAAATACCACTCCACTCTAGAATAAGTCCATTTCACAAGACTGTCCAGTTCATTGTCTATGGGGAATCAGCCGAGACGAGCTCAATTAAAGCAGTAATTGATCAGGACAAATCAGAGAGTGAGTTACAGATGGATTATCACTGGCAGCATGTTAACACCTTTAGATATGTTGTATAAATACTTCCCTCGGGGACAACGTGTGTTTTATAAAAAGTGCAGTTTGCAATGACGTCATGTCCGGCTGCAGCAGCAATGCTAACAGTGGAGCTAATAAACAGTCAAATCACATGATTTGAGGTCATTTTCTTGTGCTTTCTTAATTGTGATTGTGAGCAAAGACATCTGTGGCTTTGTTTACCATATTAGAAAGTTTCAGGGAAGTTTTAACACTCAAATTCTCTTCAGCGTCAGTGGAATAAGAGAAGTCACAGCAGAACATCTGTAAATTCAACAATGCCCCTAAAACGGAACAATTAAAACATACTGAGCACTTACAAACATATATACAGGGGAAATCTGGCATCACAACAGTTTGAAACTGACTGAAGAAGCTGCCGCCTCCCGTGTAATGGTGGCGGTCAGCAGGAGGCTAATGCAAGAAGGATTATGCTCGCTTCTCTCTGCTTTTACACAGGCCTTGTCCTTACCCAGGCTCCACATGTCGGCCTGTTGTAGGTTTGCTTATAATAATAATTGCCGTGGCTCCATCGATCAATACGTGGTAATGTAGAGCTACGTTGAGTCATAAGTGGCCCATTTATCCGCTCACTCTGAAGTCTGTTTTTGGCACAGTTCCAGAGATAAAGTGTAGGTGACTTGCTCTATTAAATAAAATCCAGAACAGACCTTGCTTTTGCCTGCTGCGCTCACTTTCAGCCTACAGGGGGCTTGAGTGCACAAGTCTGGAAGAAAACAGTAAACGCAATCGCTCATATGCAAAATGTTCAAATAACACCACAAACTCAGCTAACCTGTTCACAAAAACATTAGACTTTATATTCAATCTATGTTTGCATTTAGCTTTTTTTTAAAAAAGTTTTTTAAGATTTAAGTACAACTTCTTTAAGTGGCAAGAAGAAAATCTTTGCTATATTCAATATAGACTTTTAGGAGCTTTTAACCATATTATTAAGATAAGATAAGATATTCCTTTATTGTCCCACATGGGGAAATTTCATTGGTGCAACGCAGGAAGATACAGAGGTAGATACAGAAGAACAGATCACTTATAGGAAGTCTGAAAAACACTTTCAGTAGAAGATCTCCTATAAATAAAAACTCCCATAGACAAATAAACAAATACATAAATACCATTGCATGTGATCACGACAGTAATTGCACATTCATGTGCAATCTATGTGCCGTCGTGACACATATTATGTGTCACGACAGCACATAGATTGCACATGAATTCCAACAGCAATTGCACATATGACAGAATTGCACATCAGTATTAGGTTAGGTCAGTATTGCGAGTGTTCAGTACTAACAGTTTTTGTTATAAAGTCTGACAGCAGCAGGAAGGAAAGACCTACGGAACCTTTCCTTCACACATCGAGGGTGGATCAGTCTCTCACTGAAGCTGCTCTCCAGAGCGGACAGAGTGTCCTGCAGGGGGTGACACTCATGGTCCAGCATAGATGTGAATCTAGCCAGGACCCTTCTGTCCCCCACCTCCTGCACCGAGTCCAGAGCACAGCCCAGGACGGAGCTGGACTTCTTGATGACTCTGTCCAGCCTCTTCCTCTCCCTCTCTGTGATGCTGCTGCTCCAGCAGGCCACACCGTACAGGAGGGCTGATGCCACCACAGAGTCGTAGAAGGTCTTCAGGAGTGGCCCTGTCACTCCAAAAGACCTGAGTCTCCTCAGGAGGTAGAGCCGACTCTGGCTCTTCCTGTACAGTGCGTCTGTGTTACGAGTCCAATCCAGTTTGTGGTTCAGATGAACACCCAGGTACTTGTATGAGTCCACTCTCTCAATGTCCCGTCCCTGGATGTTCACTGGTGAGGGGGCAGTGGGGTGGCGTCTGCGGAAATCCACCACCATCTCCATGGTCTTCCCCGCGTTGATGAGTCCTGCGCCAGTCCTCTGTACTCCCCGTCATCGTCGTCCGTGATGAGTCCGATGATGGCAGAGTGGTCAGAGAACTTCTGCAGGACACAGCTGTCCGTGTCGTGTCTGAAGTCTGCAGTGTAAAGGGTGAAGAGAAAGGGCGCGAGGACAGTGCCCTGGGGCGCCCCCACACTGCAGGTCCGAGTGTCAGACACAGTCCCGTGCTCTCACAAACTGGGGTCGGTCTGTGAGGTAGTCCAGGATCCACTCTGCCAGGTCATACTCCACACCAGCCGTCTCTAGCTTGTCCCTCAGGAGCAGCGGCTGGATGGTGTTGAAGGCGCTGGAAAGATCGAAGAACAGAATCCTCACAGAGCTGCCAGGCTTTTCCAGGTGAGAGAGAGAGTGGTGCAGCAGGGAGATGACGGCGTCCTCCACTCCGATGCCAGGCCGATATGCAAACTGAAGCGGGTCCATGGCTGAGCTCACGGTGGAGCGGAGGTGGTCCAGGACCAGCCGCTCCAGTGTCTTCATCAGGTGGGACGTGAGAGCCACTGGCCTGAAGCTGTTGAGGTCTTTGGCGCGCGGTGTCTTAGGCACAGGTACCAGACAGGAGGTCTTCCAGACCTGTGGTACCACCCTAAGCTTCAGGCTCATGTTGAAGACATGCTCCATAACTCCACACAGTTCATCTGCGCAGGACTTAAGGAGCCTGGGGCTGATGCCATCAGGTCCTGCTGCCTTCCTCACTTTAATCCTCTTCAGCTCACCCCTCACCTGTGCTGCTGTGACAGTCAGTGGTTGGCAGGGGGACTGTGTGCTGGGGGGATGGGTGAGTCCAGGCGAAGTGGGGAGCTGATGGTCCGGGGCAGATAAGCGAAGAGGAACAGATGCAGGGCATTGTCCAGCTGTGGAAGAGGGAGCATGCAGCTGTGCAGGGGGAGGGGCGGGTGACCGATCAAACCTCAAGAAGTGAGCATTTAAATCATTCACCCACTGTAGATCCCCCTCTGTCTGGGCAGGGGGGATTTTGAAGCCTGAGATGGTTTTACTACCCTACAGAGGGCGCTATTTAGGGCTTACGCCATTTTTAGTGCTGTCCGAATGTCTTGCATGTGAAAAACTAGTCCACTCAAAATGTCCAACAATGCACCTTGAAATAACTATAATAAGTATGGAAATCTTTGAAAGTCCGTTTTCTCAATCCAAGCCAAAGGATTCTTTCAACATACATTCTTTCATGTCATTTTCTTTTACAATCTGGTAGAAAACCTTTATACCTTTTGTTATGCAGACTTTAAATCTTAAAGGTGCTGTTAGGTGTAAAACTTTGATCATAAGCACACCAGTTTAAGATTTTAACATAATTTGTTTAGGTTATATGTTTGACTTCTTTGCAGGTCGTAAGCACTGATGTTACCCAAAGATTTTCCACGTCCTCCAAATGACTCAACCGTTTGTCATCAGGCAGTAAGGGGCCAAAATCTGTATTTTTCCATTGAGTTTCATAATACAGTAACACTAAGATTGCATCAATCATCATCTTTTGATGATTGTTAAGTTTTAAATCGGATATGTTTTGTTTTTTTGCCGTATAAATCTTGAGATCACGCAGCCGGTTGGGAAAAGCAATTGGAAGAGTCTGGAAAAGAAATCTGGGCAAAACGGAGTCAATTTTCAAGGTCTTTTTTATGGTGGAAAATCGACTTGTATTGTTTGTATGGAGAACTACACCAAAACATCCAAGACATTCCGTTTGCCATTTAAATGGACAGGTCTTCCTGAAGGTCAAAGCGGGTCGCCAAAATGAGAGAGAATAAAAGAAATTGGACATTTAATTTGTATCTAGACATTGGACCAATTTATTGAAGAAAATGCATTACTTTGGGTATGGAATTTTCTGGTTTTGTCAAATATAATAGATCATCATAAGCGTAGAAGGCGTAAATGTTATGTTCCATCCCATCTAATAACACCATCTAATATACTATTCGACATTCAAATGGTATTACAAAGCAAATAAGATGGGGGACCAAGCACAGCCCTGTCTCACACCCCTTTCCAGAGTCAGCGGGTCATTTAACAGCAGATTTTAATTCTAGATATTGGATCATCAAAAGAGCCCCAATATTTGTATTACAGTTTTTCCACAGTTGCTAACAACCCAAAAAGCAAACATTTGGCACAGTTTGCACAACCTTCACTTCATGTACCAATCGATCACCCCAAGTTGGCACTTCACACTCCCTTATCTGCATTAGACTCTGACTTTCCTTCTTTACACTCTGATGTCAATTACAAAACACTACACACAATGTTCGGTTGTTGCACACACTTCTCAAGTCAAATCTTGTGGCGACGTCAGTGTGGAGGCCTGTCAGGGCTTCATGCGCCGCTCAAGGCCATTCTTCCAACGCAGCAGGGAGCACATCGCCTGTGATGTCGATGAGGCCCTCAGGAACCGGAGGCCTGATGGCTCTTTTTTTTTGTGAGGGGGGGACGGTTTACTGTACTGTACTGTTCTGTGTGTGCTAAAATGACTGTAAACTTTTTTTGTTTGCATATTTGTGTGCTGTTTTATGTTTGACTACAAAAGTTGACAAAAGTCGACCTACAGACATTTTACAAAAGGAGAAATGGCACATTTCCCACATTGTCATTCATATGGTGTGTTCTGTTTCTATAATTGTGTTTTCAGCTTTGTAGTGTGCTGTAAATGTTGGTAGTGTGCAGACAAATGCTTAGTTGTGTGACTCAATGAATGGTATGTGTGTGTCATTTGAAAAAATGGCTGTGTGAACCAAATGAAAACACGAGTTCCATTTTGTGAACAGGAAAGAGATTTGATGGCAAAGAGTCGTCTGCAAAGGGAGTGTCAGGTTTAGCATAAAGCGTGTGAGGTTTTCAGATCTGTGTTCAGTTTGAAAAAAGCCGTTATTGTTTTGAGAAACGGGTGTTAACAATTGTGAAAAACTGTAATTAAGTCGTATTATTTCAAATTTGTCCAGCACTTTAAATAAATAAGACCAGCTAAAGCTTTCTCAGTGTCCAAACTAATTATTACTGCTTTGTTTTGCTGTTTTTGTATATGATTTATTATGTGTAAGGATCATCATGTTATCTTGCGTTTGTCGTCTATTAATATGAATCATTATATTGGGAGTATTTCTTCACATAATTTAGGTATATATATGATAGTCCACATTTAGGGTATGAGGCACGGTCAAGTTGGTCTTTCCCTTCTTTAGGTATTAGAGATATGATGGTTTCTTTCCAACTAGGAGGAGTCTGAGTTTTTTAAGTTAAAGGTTGTTAAAAACAGAAGAATAGGTGTTTCTTTTAGAGATTTATACCAGTCTGAGCTGAACCCACCGCTCCCCCGAGATTTATTAGGCCCGAGCGCCACAAGCTGGCGAGAGGCCTATTAATCTCGTAAGGCCGTGCGAAGCACGGCTGCGAAAGTGCGCACGTAGTGCGCACGAAATCGAGCGCGAAGCGCTCGCCCACTTCCAAACACTCACTAACGCACTCCTCCACTCACGCACGCCCCGTGCATACTAATTAGTAGTAGGAAAATGGAACATTACCGTTGTAAACGGGCGAAGCCCGTGCAAAAGTGCGCACTAAACGAGCACTTTACATTGAGATGATCCCCATATAAAGCATAGAGGGCAAAAAACACAAAGTGGGCGGAGCCCACTTAAAATTAACGAAAGTACCCGTCAGTGACCAGGGACCCACACCATGAGGTAGGAAAGCGCGAGCGCTTTCCGAAAATGTATAGTTTATGATATTTGGAAAATGGGAAACATTGTTTTCGCATCGGAATATTATTCTTTCTTCTTCTTCTCGGGACCAACCCCCCTATTTTTCACCCAGTGAACATTGACGAAAAGTCACAAAAATGTTCACACCTCTAAAAATCGTGCCTCTCTACATTCTGGCTATTTCCCTTTTCTAAAATTAAAAAAAATTGGCGCGTCAGCGCCCCCAAATGTACCAAAAATGCATTGAGAGATGGGAACTGACCCAAAAAAAATTTGATCGTAGAATCATGAAATTTGGCGCAGAGGTCGATGGTGACAAGAGAAGTAAAAAATATTATTACGGCAACGCTGTCCGCCCAACCAAATGTCGGCCATATTGCTTCAAAAATGGCTAAACATGACTTCGGAGTTTTTCCAAACGTCGTACTTTTACAAACTCCTCCCAGGGCGTTGGCCCTAAAAAGCTGAAATTTGGTGAAAATGCTACTGAGGAGTGGGACATCAAAAGTTATCCAAATTACATTGATACCTGTCACGGTCTCTGTGCGGCGAAGCCGCAAACTGTAGCAAGAATTTCAGAAATCTCCCAAATTTAACATTTCTGCCGTTTGCGCAGATAAAGTCCGAATTGCGTCAAATTAGAATCAGTTGTTAAACTCTTTGCCCTAAACCTACTTGAAGTGAAATAAATTAATTTGGAGCCACAGCGCCCCCTACAGATTTTATATGGAGGTTAAATATTTAGTTTTGCGAAATTATATGAAATTTGACACACAACTCAATTTTGGCATCCCCATCAAAAAAGTCAATGAGACCCATGTCATAATTGTTATGGCGTTGCCGTAGCGATGACCAAAACCTCCCATGTTATTCCAATGGGGAAATCGCCAGAACATGTTTACACTTTAGACTTTCACAAACTCCTCTTAGGGCGTTAGACATATTAACCTGAAATTTGGTGAGACTCATCTTCAGGACCATCAAAAGTTATCCACATTTTCATTCAAAGAGTCACGGTGTCTGTGCGGCAAAGCCGCATATTTTGCCAAGAATTCAAAATAAAATTGCTTTTTGATGGTAAAACAAAGGGGAGAAGATGTGACAGCGTCACAGATTCAGCAGTAGGCGTAATAAAAGGACAATTGGGGCGCGTTAGCGCCCCCTCCTCTTGCGGCGTGGCGGCGGCGTGGCGAGGGCCGATCATTGCCGCTTGCGGCTATATTTGTTCATTATTCTCTTGATTGCATCTTGTATTTCAGCTCCTAATTTTTTGTTTTGCTCTTCTGTCACAACAGGCAATTTGATTGTGTCCAGAAAATAATGTATTTAATCTTCTTCATCTCCTTTTTAGGGGGAAATGTATTGTATTGTTTTTTCTGCTTGTGGTTTAACTTTCCAGGCTAATCATTTAGACATTTTGATCCACTTTCACAACACATTTGTTTGGTAAAGAGCATTTTCCTGTGAGGTCAGATCACTCATTTTTCCTTCTTTTTACCGAGGCAATGGCTATAATTTTTCCTCTCAAAACTGTTTTAGCAGCATCCCAAAGGATGCGAGGTGACGTTTCACCATCGTAATTTCCTCAAGTCTTACTTTTAAGTTTTCTATGTAAATGAAGGGTCATTAAGCAGTTTGTCTCCAGTTGTGTGGACAGGAGCATGGTAACTTCATCTATTGTGGCTTGGTGGTTTTTTTATCTCTCTTTATTGAAGATTAAAAGTTGATTCTGGAGTATGTGGATTAGAAAGATGGGTGTATTGGCGTGCACGAGGGTTTATCTACCTCCAGATGTCAATCAGTCCTATATTTATAAAATGTATGGAATTTGTTATTTATTGCTTCTCCAATGAGTCTTGAATTTGATACTGTACCTCTCATGGAGGCTGGACATGAAGAGTCCATCACTGCCAAAGATTAGGGTTTGTAATCAGGTCTATAATATTAGTATAGAATGTGATATCACTCCCTGGTTGGGCATTATATATACGTATATATACATATACATAAAACAAACAAATGAGCAAACAAGAAGATTCATTCATGCCAAACATATGCATTGAACCCAAAACCTGATTGAGTAAAAGATCAAAGAATGGGGGGAAGTCCATTCCTAATGAGGGCCCCCCGATTGTCTTCCAGCCTACTCCTAGAACCAGTCCTCTCAAAGAACTAGATACACTACCTCTCCAAACACCGGCGCTCGTCCGACGCGCTTTAGCTCTCAGATGAGTCCGTGTAAATGTAGAAGACTTCAATGAGACTTGGTGACAAAGTCAATTAAATCACTAAAAGAAGCTAAAAGAAAGACAATAGTTTCAAGTAAGAGAGTTTTTCTGTTTTGCATCCTCAACCACAATAATGCTTCTACGATGTAATAAAGTCAGACCCAAAAACAGAGATATCACGCTGCATTAAAACTAAACACAAACTGGTGTATAATAATAATCAAAGCATTTGCTCTTGTCTTGTGTAGTATTCATACCCAGTGTACCATGTGTCTTCTCTGAAGTTTGAACCAGTTATCTATTAATCCAGGGGCGGATTCTCTACCACCACAGGGTCCTGACACTTCACAGGGTCCTGACAGTCCACAGGGTCCTGACACTTCACAGGGTCCTGACACTTCACAGGGTCCTGACAGTTCACAGGGTCCTGACAGTCCACAGGGTCCTGACAGTTCACAGGGTCCTGACAGTCCACAGGGTCCTGACAGTCCACAGGGTCCTGACACTTCACAGGGTCCTGACACTTCACAGGGTCCTGACAGTTCACAGGGTCCTGACAGTCCACAGGGTCCTGACAGTCCACAGGGTCCTGACAGTCCACAGGGTCCTGACAGTCCACAGGGTCCTGACAGTTCACAGGGTCCTGACAGTCCACAGGGTCCTGACAGTCCACAGGGTCCTGACAGTCCACAGGGTCCTGACAGTCCACAGGGTCCTGACAGTCCACAGGGTCCTGACAGTTCACAGGGTCCTGACAGTCCACAGGGTCCTGACAGTCCACAGGGTCCTGACAGTCCACAGGGTCCTGACAGTTCACAGGGTCCTGACAGTTCACAGGGTCCTGACAGTCCACAGGGTCCTGACAGTCCACAGGGTCCTGACACTTCACAGGGTCCTGACAGTTCACAGGGTCCTGACAGTCCACAGGGTCCTGACAGTTCACAGGGTCCTGACAGTCCACAGGGTCCTGACAGTCCA
This sequence comes from Eucyclogobius newberryi, assembly GCF_026437365.1. NCBI lineage: Eukaryota > Metazoa > Chordata > Actinopteri > Gobiiformes > Gobiidae > Eucyclogobius > Eucyclogobius newberryi. The sequence continues at coordinate 4,636,053 of NW_027315724.1, forward strand.
CAGGGTCCTGACAGTTCACAGGGTCCTGACAGTTCACAGGGTCCTGACAGTCCACAGGGTCCTGACAGTCCACAGGGTCCTGACAGTCCACAGGGTCCTGACAGTCCACAGGGTCCTGACAGTCCACAGGGTCCTGACAGTCCACAGGGTCCTGACACTTCACAGGGTCCTGACAGTTCACAGGGTCCTGACAGTCCACAGGGTCCTGACAGTTCACAGGGTCCTGACAGTCCACAGGGTCCTGACAGTCCACAGGGTCCTGACACTTCACAGGGTCCTGACACTTCACAGGGTCCTGACAGTTCACAGGGTCCTGACAGTCCACAGGGTCCTGACAGTCCACAGGGTCCTGACAGTCCACAGGGTCCTGACAGTCCACAGGGTCCTGACAGTTCACAGGGTCCTGACAGTCCACAGGGTCCTGACAGTCCACAGGGTCCTGACAGTCCACAGGGTCCTGACAGTCCACAGGGTCCTGACAGTCCACAGGGTCCTGACAGTTCACAGGGTCCTGACAGTCCACAGGGTCCTGACAGTCCACAGGGTCCTGACAGTCCACAGGGTCCTGACAGTTCACAGGGTCCTGACAGTTCACAGGGTCCTGACAGTCCACAGGGTCCTGACAGTCCACAGGGTCCTGACAGTTCACAGGGTCCTGACAGTTCACAGGGTCCTGACAGTCCACAGGGTCCTGACAGTCCACAGGGTCCTGACAGTCCACAGGGTCCTGACAGTCCACAGGGTCCTGACAGTTCACAGGGTCCTGACAGTCCACAGGGTCCTGACAGTCCACAGGGTCCTGACAGTCCACAGGGTCCTGACAGTTCACAGGGTCCTGACAGTTCACAGGGTCCTGACAGTCCACAGGGTCCTGACAGTCCACAGGGTCCTGACAGTCCACAGGGTCCTGACAGTCCACAGGGTCCTGACAGTCCACAGGGTCCTGACAGTTCACAGGGTCCTGACAGTTCACAGGGTCCTGACAGTCCACAGGGTCCTGACAGTCCACAGGGTCCTGACAGTCCACAGGGTCCTGACAGTTCACAGGGTCCTGACAGTTCACAGGGTCCTGACAGTTCACAGGGTCCTGACAGTTCACAGGGTCCTGACAGTTCACAGGGTCCTGACAGTTCACAGGGTCCTGACAGTCCACAGGGTCCTGACAGTTCACAGGGTCCTGACAGTTCACAGGGTCCTGACAGTCCACAGGGTCCTGACAGTTCACAGGGTCCTGACAGTTCACAGGGTCCTGACAGTCCACAGGGTCCTGACAGTTCACAGGGTCCTGACAGTCCACAGGGTCCTGACAGTTCACAGGGTCCTGACAGTTCACAGGGTCCTGACAGTTCACAGGGTCCTGACAGTCCACAGGGTCCTGACAGTTCACAGGGTCCTGACAGTCCACAGGGTCCTGACAGTTCACAGGGTCCTGACAGTTCACAGGGTCCTGACAGTCCACAGGGTCCTGACAGTTCACAGGGTCCTGACAGTTCACAGGGTCCTGACAGTCCACAGGGTCCTGACACTTCACAGGGTCCTGACAGTCCACAGGGTCCTGACACTTCACAGGGTCCTGACACTTCACAGGGTCCTGACACTTCACAGGGTCCTGACAGTCCACAGGGTCCTGACACTTCACAGGGTCCTGACACTTCACAGGGTCCTGACAGATGGAGCATTACCTTCAGTGTGGTATAGGTGGATCCCTCATTATCATAAAGACTTTTAAAGACAGAGGATTGCCTGTAGAGTTAGACTACTCGATCAAAACAACCCAAGCATATCAACAATGACAATGAGACATGACTGAAACTCAAGTACTGACTCACCAGGCCGAGCTCATCACCCACAGGACAGCGATCAGACCAGAGGTGGTGGTAAGACCAGAGGCGGAGGTGGTGGAGGTGCTCATTGGGACAGGGGATCCTGCT
>NW_027315724.1:4647983-4815483 GCF_026437365.1 Eucyclogobius newberryi
AAAGATTCAGTTGTTTCATCTGGACAATGTTTCGACTCTCATCCAAGGCTCAGTCTCAATCTGCAAATCAAGGCCGGGAACTCTGATATTTATCCTATTCTGAGTAGGGTAGTGTCTATATATACACACTATATATATACACACTATATATATATACACACTATATACACAAACACACACAACACACAAAACTGTGGAAGCATGTGGTCAGGCTGACCTTTAACGCACAAACACAACAATATATCCACTCACAATCTCTCTAATTATGATTAATTTGCATCATGAACAATCATCAAACCCCTGACCTGTAGATGAGGATGTCGTTCGCTGAGAGCACTGACCTGTAGATGAGGATGTCGTCCGCTGAGAGCACTGACCTGTAGATGAGGATGTCGTCCGCTGAGAGCACTGACCTGTAGATGAGGATGTCGTCCGCTGAGAGCACTGACCTGTAGATGAGGATGTCGTCCGCTGAGAGCACTGACCTGTAGATGAGGATGTCGTCCGCTGAGAGCACTGACCTGTAGATGAGGATGTCGTCCGCTGAGAGCACTGACCTGTAGATGAGGATGTCGTCCGCTGAGAGCACTGACCTGTAGATGAGGATGTCGTCTCTGGAGCTGTTGTACTGGACCTGGTACATCCTGACCCCGGGGATGTGGCTCTGGTCGGGCCAGGTCACAGTGGCCGAGCTGGAGCTCAGGTGGGATACGCTGACCTTTTGCTGCTCTCCCCGCGCCTGGCCCCCGCTCCAGTTGGACTTGATGGAGGTGGGCATGTCCGAGGGGCCGGGCTCCGCGTCCAGTTTGGGCTCGTAGTGAGGGGAGGGGTTGACCACCAGCTCCACTGGGGCTGTGGCCTCGCCAGCGGCATTAGAGGCGATGCAGGTGAACTTCCCAGAGTCCTGAAAGACAAACACAAGGGAACTTCAGAAAGATACATTTTTCATTTATCATTGGCCTTTGTCAACACTCAAACTGTAAGTCACCTTACAGACATAAAAACTATTAAAATGTGAAAAGAACTGCACAATTTATACAAGGAATTTTAAAGAGCGGTTAGACCCCAAGCACCTGACAATAAGCACAAAGTAGGAGTACACAGAAGAATGCTAGCCACACCCAGGGACACATGCAAACTTCACACTAAAGGATTCAAACAGAACTTTCTTATTCCAATGAGGTTCATCATGTCCTCATATTTTGAAAAAAATTGCTGTTACCCTCAGAACAACAGCTCAAGTCACTGCATCTCATGGATTGGGAAATTGCTGAGGTCATTGGCATAAAGAAGAACAAAACCAGTGACCAGACCTGCAGAGTGCATCTGGAAGTATTCACAGTGCGTCAATGCGACACCAACTTTTATTAAACTCATTCTTTGCCTCAAAATTCTACAACCAATATAGGGTTGGGTTTATAGCCAACCTCAAGTCTTTTTGAGTATGATGCAACAAGCTTGCCACGCCTATTTATGGAACGTTTCTCCAATTCGTCTTTGCAGAACCTCCAAACCCCAATAGTTTAGGGTTTTTTTTCTTCCAGATTTAAAAGTTTAAAACATAAAACACAAAACAGACACAAAACGACCAGAGAGAGAAATTAAAAGTAAAACTAGATAGTGTAGATAGTGTCTGCATTCTTGCGTAAAAGTACTACATGTGTGTAGTAAAGACTTTATTCTTGTTAGGCTGGAGCCATGGAATGTTCATTCCATGGAATGCTGGAGTTTATTTCCCCTGGTTTCTTATTCCTATTATTCCTATTTTTCATGTTCTTCATGTTCTTCATGTTCTTCATGTTCTTCATGTTCTTCATGTTCATACTCTGGCATTTTTGGCCCTGAACATGGATGAAAGTCACACATGGGACATAAACGCCATAAACTCCAATAAAATGGAGCTTGCCGCGTGGATCCACACGGCCCAGCACCGCGCCCCCAGCGCCGCGCCCCCAGCGCCGCGCCCCCAGCGCCGCGCCCCCAGCGCCGCGCCCCCAGCGCCGCGCCCGCGGCGCCCTTTAATCTTTAAAGTCTCTTTAGCTCCAGTACTAGTTTGTTCAAGCTGAAGTTTGTCGGTGTAATCCCTCATTCGTCCAGGCGTGTTCCATAGTAGAAAAAGCTTCAGTTGTAGTCATCTGGACTCGGTTTGAAAAAATAGACGTTTCGACTCTCATCCAAGAGTCATTGTCAATAAAAGAATTTAGATCGAGAACTCCGATATTAATACTGTTCTGTGGTGAGACCCGCCCATTGGGAGGAGCCTTCCTGAAGTAGAAAGAGTTGTTGGTTTCAATAGAAACTCCCCCTTGTATCTACCGAGCCTATTCAGAATCTTAATGGGCTATTAGAATCCTCTTTGTCTTTGTGAGACCCTGGCTCAACCACCCTGAGTACCTGATTAGCATCTAAATGTCCTTGTCCTGGTCCTCTACCTTTCCCTCCATTTCTGTTTAAAGAAATGTCTATTTTTTCAAACCGAGTCCAGATGACTACAACTGAAGCTTTTTCTACTATGGAACACGCCTGGACGAATGAGGGATTACACCGACATATTTCCAAGAATTTTGGGCCTAAAACCTTGGATTTAGTTCGGGAACTCGAATCTGTAGCCAGGAAACTAGCAGACAACAGGAATCACTTGAGGTTCAATCTTAGATGCAGACAGAACAATATGATCCCGAAGAGCCTGCAGATCAAATCACCGGTCAGAGGACACAGAGCAGAGAAGATTTGGAGAAGGAGCCTTATGCAGATGCTCAGTGAAAGGATCCAGGAAAACAACGTCAGAATTGATAAATTGAAAGACAGAACAGGAACTTTACAGGAGAAATTAACCAGCATACTCCCTGAAGAAGCTTTCAAAAGAGTGCTGGATTTTACACAGACAGCACAAGAAGCACAGCACAGGAAGAGCAAAGAATGCCAAATCAAGAAGTTCAACATTCTTTTGAACAAAAAGTATGCAGGTGAGGTCGAGCTAGACATTAGGACTGAGACAGACAAATTAGCGACCAGCAAAAACAATTGGATTAAGACCCTATCAGATGGTGTTCTGACACAGGCAGAAAAGGAGGTGCTTTCTAAAGGTCTCAACTTTTCTGTCACCTCTAAACACATCCCTACAGAGGACTACATCACAGCCACTGAAACGGCAATTAGAAACAACAAAATGACTGAATCGGAGGCTGCAGACCTGAGGCTACGTGTCACAGCGACCCTGAAGAGTGCCAAACCACCGCCTTCAAATATCACATCTGAAGAGAGAAAAGCACTTTCAGCACTGGAAAAAGATCATAGCATCAACATCCTCCCAGCAGACAAGGGACGTTGCACTGTGATTCTCAACGCAGCTGATTACGAAGCCAAAGTCCACACCCTCCTCGAGGACACGACCACATACGAGCGCTTGAAAAGAGATCCGACCAGTGGCTACAAGAAGAAAGTGATAGACTGTTTACAAAGGCTGGAAAAAGAGGAAGCGATAGAACGGCCTCTGTATTACAGACTGTATCCTGGTGAAGCCATGCCCTGCATTTATGGCCTTCCAAAAATACACAAAAAGGATGTTCCACTCAGACCCATAGTGTGCAGCACAGATTCTATCACTTACAATGTGGCCAAGCATTTAACAACTATATTGGCTCCGCTTGTGGGGAATTCGGAACATCATGTGGAAAACACGCACAACTTTGTGGATAAAGTGAAACATCTCCAACTGGACCCAGATGACCTCATGGTTTCATATGATGTTGTGTCCCTGTTCACCTGCATCCCGACCTCTGATGCAGTAGCAGCAGTGAGGATCAGACTGCAGGAAGACACCACCCTACAGGAAAGGACCAAACTGACACCTGAACACATATGTAAACTGTTGGACATCTGTCTGAACACCACTTACTTTCAATTCCGGGGACAATTTTACAGACAGATTCATGGCTGTGCCATGGGCTCGCCCGTCTCTCCCATAGTGGCCAACCTGTACATGGAGCACTTTGAGAAGAAGGCACTGGCCTCATTCTCAGGCATAGCCCCAAAACTGTGGCTCCGCTATGTCGATGATACTTTTGTAACAATCAAGGAACAAGAGCTGGAAACCTTCTCTGATCACATCAATGCTGTGGACCCACATATCAGGTTTACAAGAGAAGACGCTAAGGAGAATCGCTTGGCCTTTCTTGATTGTTCCACGATCAGAGGAGAGGACGGGAAACTCCAAATAGAAGTATATAGGAAACCTACACACACGGACCAGTATCTGCTCTTTGGCTCCAACCACCCACTACAGCACAAGCTGGGTGTGATCAGAACCTTTCAACACAGAGCTCAAGGTGTGCCCACCAGCTCAGAGGGCAAGAAGAAAGAGGAAAAACATGTCCAAAATGCCCTCTCAGCCTGTGGTTACCCAGCTTGGGCCCTCAACAGAGTGAAGAGAACCAAGAAGCAGGACAAAAGGGAAACTGAACAGAGAAGGAAGGGTGTTTCTATCCCTTATGTGTCTGGCCTGTCGGAAAAACTGCAGAGAATTTTTAGACACTGTTTATTTTAAACCAGGAAACACTTTAAGACAAAAACTGGTTCACCCTAAGGACAAGTTGCCGACTCAAAAACAGAGCAATGTAGTTTATTCGATCCAATGCAGTGAAGAAAGCTGTAAAGAACGTTACATAGGTGAGACGAAACAGCCTCTACACAAGAGGCTTTATCAGCACAGAAGAAATACTAGTTCAGGACCTCAGAGCGCCGTGCATCTCCATCTTGAAGCCTCTAATCACTCGTTTGAAGACGGTGAGGTGAAGGTTTTAAGCAGGAGAAAAGATGGTTTGAAAGAGGAGTCAAGGAAGCTATTTTTGTTAAAAAAGAAAGACCTTCTTTAAACAGAAATGGAGGGCTAAGGTTTAATCTTCCTGTTATTTATAATGGGTTACTGAACCCCTGGAAAGGTAGAGGACCAGAACAAGGACATTTAGATGCTAATCAGGTACTCAGGGTGGTTGAGCCAGGGTCTCACAAAGACAAAGAGGAGACTAATAGCCCATTAAGATTCTGAATAGGCTAGCTCGGTAGATACAAGGGGGGAGTTTCTGTTGAAACAAACAACTATTTCTACTTCAGGAAGGCTCCTCCCAATGGGTGGGTCTTACCACAGAACAGTATTAATATCGGAGTTCTCGATCTAAATTCTTTTATTGACAATGACTCTTGGATGAGAGTCGAAACGTCTATTTTTTCAAACTGAGTCCAGATGACTACAACTGAAGCTTTTTCTACTACCAAGCTGAAGTTGTGTAATGTAGTTTAGTTAGTTATAGATGTTGTTGTTGTTGTTGTTGTTTTATGGCGGTTGACATCCGAGTGTTGCATTACCGCCAGACTTTATTCCTTAGACTTTGTCGAGTTAGTTATAGATGTTGTTGTTGTTGTTGTTGTTGTTTTATGGCGGTTGGCATCCAAGTGTTGCATTACCGCCAGACTTTATTCCTCAGACTTTGTCGTAGTCCTCAGACTCTGTCGTAGTCCGTAAAAGTACTCCTTCCATTGCTTTGGTGTTACAAAGCCCATGAGGTCATGATATGTCTTTGTGACTAGAATAGTTGTTGTTGTTTCAGACAACAACCGGCTTTATTCCAGGGAGACTCTTCTTCATCTTCCTCTCCTTCTTTGACGTTCGGTGCTTCCACCGTACAGCTTTATTCTTTAGGCTTCATTCTACAGGCTTTAATATTTCCACTGATGTCGCTGCTTGGTAGCCGTGCGTCTACGAGACTGGACGAGGACAGGAGACAACCCCCACCCCCATCTCGTCACTCTGATCACTCTGACTCCCCAAAAGCAGACCCCCATCACTCCGACTCCCATTTAGCGCCTTTAGCCTGTTTTCTATATCTGCCCAATCAAGCTCCTTTGTTCCAAGGAATCTCCCTGCAGCTTTAGCAATGATCCTGATCCTTTCAGTTCTGCTTTGAGTCTGAGCAGCACAGTTTACAACATCCACCATAAAGAGTACAAAATCCCATAAAGAGTACAAAATCCTCTAAAGCCTAAAGAATAAAGCTGTACGGTGGAAGCACCGAACGTCAAAGAAGGAGAGGAAGATGAAGAAGAGTCTCCCTGGAATAAAGCCGGTTGTTGTCTGAAACAACAACAACTATTCTAGTCACAAAGACATATCATGACCTCATGGGCTTTGTAACACCAAAGCAATGGAAGGAGTACTTTTACGGACTACGACAGAGTCTGAGGACTACGACAAAGTCTGAGGAATAAAGTCTGGCGGTAATGCAACAATTGGATGCCAACCGCCATAAAACAACAACAACAACAACAACAACAACAACAACATCTCAGGAGGGCTACGACTTGTAACACTGGAAGTCAAAGCACTGGAACCGCCATAACAACAAACAACAACAACTACCTCGTGCACTTGGATGCCAACTGCCATAAAAAACAACAACGACAACAGTTTGGATATTACGGCAACATAGAGGAACGCCTCGGTCCGTATGACGGGGAAGAAGAAGAGGAAGCGTGACCTGGTCGGTGACGATATGAACAGCGGGGAGGACTCCCCTGGAGCCACTGATCCTGTGCAGCGTAGGGCGTCTTCTTGCTCGTCTATGGAGGGCTCTCTCAGTGAGGAGCAGGGCGGGGGGGTTGCAGATGTCGGGGATGTGAGTTCAGAGTGTAAGGTGTTCATAAAGCTCGCGCAGGATAATGCGTCCTTTAAGGGGTGGGATCCGATGGCGTTGACAAGGAGCCTGACTGTAGCTGTGGGAGTGGTCAAGCATGCGAGTGTCCTTAGGGATGGCTCGCTGCTGGTCGTGTGCAAGGACGTGGCTCAGCAAAGGAAGGCGATTGAAGCTAAGTGTCTGGGGGGGAAGGACATTCTTGTGTCTGATGCTGTAAGAGGCACGGTCAGGGGAGTTATAGTAGGCGTCCCTACGACAACATCTGTGGATGACATAAAGGAGAATTTGACTGGAGCTAAGGTGGTGGATGCTAGGCGGTTGAAGATGACCCGGGATGGGGTAAGGTGTGACAGCCTGTCGATAATGATTAGATTTGAAGGTGGGATCCTGCCTCGTGTGGTGTGCGTTGGGTACATGCGCTATGGCGTACGCCCATATGTTCTGCCGCCCCTGCGTTGCTTCAAGTGCCAGCGCTTTGGGCATATTGCAGCGGTCTGTAGAGGGAAGCAGAAGTGTGGTAAATGTGCAGGAGACCACGAGTATGGGAAGTGTGACGACGGAGCAAAACTCAAGTGCTGTAACTGTGGGGGAGAGCATAGCTCTGCTTACGGGGGATGCATGTTCAGCAAGAGGGCTGCTGAGGTGCAAAAAGTTAGAGCCTCTCAAGGCATATCCTACGCGGATGCGGTCAAGAAGGTGTCTGGTAGTCAGGTGACGGTGGATGCAGTGGGGGCTGCCAGTGCTGCTGGTGTCCTAGGCGACAGGGGAGGGGGCAGCGTTGCCCGCGGCCAGGGGGAGGTCCCCACTGGGATGCCTGTGAGTGTGGCTTCCAAGGGCAGAGGCCCTGTGGGTGCGGAGGATGTACTGGTTGTGAAGAGGAAAGATTTCTTCCTCTTTATAGTGGAAGTGATTAACTGTACTGGGCAAACCAAGAAGAGATCCGAAAAGACTAAGATCATCGCTAAGGCTGCAGGGAAGTACTTTGGAGCTGGGGGCCCCGAGTGGACGGAGATAGAGGATGCGCTGCGGGAGGGCGCCCTGCCCCATTCTGGCAGTGGGAGTGGGGGGGCTCCCGATGCGCCGTCAGGTTCCGGGGGCTCATAATGGCGGTGGTTGTCTTGCAATGGAATGCGCGTAGTCTTCGTGCTAATGGCCAGGAATTTAAGCATTTTGTCTCTACCTTGTTGAACAAGCCTCACGTTATGTGCGTGCAGGAGACTTGGTTACGACCTAGGTGGGGTTTTGGGATACAAGGGTATGTGTGTGTTAGGAATGATAGGGAGCAGGGTAGAGGCGGAGGTGTGGCTGTGTTTGTCCGAGATGACCTAAATTACGTTGTTGTCAGTGTGAGTAAAGAGCCGGAGGCCCTGGTGGTGAGGGTCTGGCTGGGTGGTGAAGCTGTTACTGTGGTTAACCTTTATAATCCGTGTGGTGAGTTAACGTTAGAGTCCTTACATAGTATCGGTAAGGATGTTCGGGGAAAGGCCGTGTGGTGTGGGGATTTCAATGCGCATAGCGCTTTGTGGGGCGGTAGTGGTACCGATAGGTATGGGCAGATGGTAGAGGGTTTTATCAATCAAAGGGAGTTGGTTTGTCTGAATGATGGGGGTGGGACCCGCTATGATATGGGGACCGGTGCGGAAAGTGCAATAGATCTTACACTTGTGTCCAAGGAGTTAGCTGGTGTTTGTAGTTGGGAGGTTCTTGGTAATCTTTCTTTTGGTAGCGATCACTATCTAGTCCGCACCGTGATTGGCTTTGGGAGCTGTGTGGTCAGGGGGACGAGGATCCAGAGGTGGCAGTTGGCAAGGGCGAACTGGGGGGCTTTCCTGAGGAAAGCTGATGATGGTTCTAGGGTTCTGCAGGAAGGAGGATTGACTCAGGTGGATGATCTCAATAGTGCAATTGTCTCGCTCATCACGCAGTTAGCGGTAGGCACGATTCCTAAGAGTGGTGGTAGTGGACATAGGAAGCGGGTGCCGTGGTGGAATGAAGCATGTGGTCATGCTGTTAGGGCGAGAAATGCGGCGTTTCGCCGGCTAAGTGTTGCCCACACTGAGGGTGCCCTCATTGACTACAAGAGGGCCCGCGCTGTTGTGCGGAAAACTGTGAGAACGGCCAAGAGTGCCTATTGGAGGCGGTATTGTTCCAAAATTGGGAGAGAAACGCGTCTCGGGGATGTTTGGGGGATGATTAAGCGGATGCATGGGGTTGAGCGCCGTCATGGGACCCCGGTCCTAATACTGAATGGTGTTGAAGCAGTCAGCGACGTTGACAAAGCTGAACTGTTGGCCAGCACCTTTGTGTCGGTGCACAGCTCTGACAATCTCTCACCTGCGGAAAGGCACTACAGGGAGAGTACTTTGGCCCAGAATTCTGAGCTGATTGGGCACCAGCCTTCGACTCAAGATGACCTTGACCTTCCGTTTAGTTTGTTTGAGCTAAGGAGAGCACTTTCTAAGGCGAAACAGACAGCCAAGGGTAAAGATGAGGTGTGCTATGACATGCTCTCTCATTTGACTGATGACACGCTTGGGCTAGTCCTGGGTCTTTTCAACCGTGTTTGGGATTCAGGTTGTGTTCCATCTGCGTGGAAACAGTCTACGGTGGTGCCGGTTCTGAAGCCGGGTAGGCCAGCGTCTGACCCTTCAAGTTATAGGCCGATTGCCTTGACGTCGCAGCTCGGGAAAACGATGGAGCGCATGGTTACCGAGCGGTTGGATTACTTCTTGGAGAGTCAGGGTTTGCTTCCCGCGCACCAGAGTGGTTTCCGTAGGGGCAGGAACACCATGGATTCCGTGTTGTGTTTGGAATCTGATATCCAGCTGGCCAGGGCTCAGAAAGAAAAGGTTATTGCGGTGCTCTTTGATGAGGAGAAGGCGTACGATATGGTTTGGAAGGATGGGCTCCTCGTTAAGCTGCGGAAGTGTGGTGTGAAGGGTAAACTGTTTAACTGGGTCCGGAGCTTTCTGTCTGGCCGGCGTATCCAAACCAGAGTGGGCGCTGCTTACTCTGGGGTCTATGGGGTGGAGAATGGGATCCCGCAGGGGAGTGTGTGTAGCCCTATCTTGTTCAATGTTATGATTAAGGACATCTTTGACGACGTGGATGGGTCTGTTGGGAGGAGCCTTTATGCTGACGATGGCGCTCTATGGGTGAGAGGGAGGAATCTCCGGTTTTACGAGGCAAAACTGCAAAGGGCAATACAGCAGGTGGAGCAGTGGACCCTGAAGTGGGGGTTTAAACTGTCCGTACGGAAGTCTCAAGTGATCTGTTTCTTCAATGGGCATAGGGACGTCTCCCTTCGACTGCATGGGCAGGTGCTCGAACAGGTCAGGGAGGTGAGGTTCTTGGGGGTCACCTTTGACGAGAGGCTTAGTTGGCGTCGGCACATTGATGAGGTCAGTGGTAAATGCAAAAGGGTGAATAACTTGCTTCGTTGTCTATCCGGCCAGGACTGGGGGGCCAGCAGAAGGTCGCTCCTGGGTATTTATCGGGCCGTCATGAGGGCGGCTATTGATTATGGCTGTATAGCCTACATGTCTGCGGCTGAGACTAACTTAAAGAAGCTTGATGTGGAGCAAGCCCAGGCCTTGCGCATCTGCTGTAGGGCTTTTAGGACCTCCCCTGTCTCGGCGCTGCAGGTTGAGTTGGGGGAATTGCCGTTACGGCTCCGGAGGCTAGAACTTCTGTTGGCTTACTGGGTGAATGTGCAAGGTCATACGAGCTCTCACCCGGTGAGGGACTTTCTCAGGGTTGATGGGGGGCAGAGTGAGGCTGGCGGTATGGTTTTCAGCCAGGTAGGAAATGCGAAGGCGCGGCTTGCGGGGGTTGGTGATCTGCGTGTGAGCCCGTCGGTGGCTTTGTCTGCTATAGCTCCGTGGAAGTTTGTCCCGGCTCCTGTTGATGTTAGCTTGCATGGCAAGCTTAGAGGAGTCGCTGGGAGGGCACCGCAGTTTGCCGTTCAAGCGCTCATCGATAAGCACTCAGGTGATGTGTTTATTTATACCGACGGGTCTAGGGATCCTGAGAGTGGGCGTACTGGCGCCGCTTATTTTGTGCCTGACCTGGGGCTAGCGGTCAAGAAGAGGTTGACAGATCGCCTTTCTGTTTTCACGTCGGAACTTATAGCGATACGGTTGGCGTTGGAATGGGCGGAATCTGCTTTGCAGTGTTGCGGCATTGTGGTGGCCTCTGACAGCCTTTCTGCATTGCAAAGCATTAAATCTGGGAAATCGGATTGCAGACAGGATGTGTTGAATGGCATCTTCTGTCTGATGCTCTCCCTGTCCAGGAAGGATGTGAGGGTTTCCTTCATTTGGGTCCCTGCGCATGTGGGGGTGGATGGTAACGAAATGGCTGATGCACTGGCTAAACGTTCCCTTCGGCGGCCATCAATTGATGTGGCGGTTGAGTTGGGCAAGTCTGAAATCAAGCCCGTTATCAAGAGTCATGTGGTCGGCCTTTGGCAGGAATTTTGGAGCCACTGTGTTACTGGACGGCATCTCTATCACATACAGGGTAGTGTGGGTCCTTGCGGGTCTATGGGCAGGAACGCGTGGGAGGAAATGGCCTTCGCCCGCATGAGGATTGGCCATACTGGACTCAATTGGTCACTGAGTAGGATAGGCAAACATCCGACCGGTCTGTGTGGTCACTGTCGGGTGCCAGAGACTGTCGAGCATGTGCTGATTTGCTGTGAGGCTTATGATAGGGAAAGGGCCGGGTTGGCCTTGTGGTTTCGGAATAATGGGCGGGAGTTCAATCTGCGGAACGTTCTGGCGATCCAGTCACAGGGTTTGTGTCAGGCTGTGGTTGCTTACTTATGTAGCACAGGGCTGGGTAAACGTTTATAGAGGTGGAGGGTGTTGGAGACTGAGCCGAGGATGAGGCGCAAGAGGATGTTCTAACGCGCTTGGACTTCATGGGCCTAGAAACGCCAAAGTGATGGAAGAAGGACTTCTAAAGGATAAAACGACAAAGACGTCCCATGACCTCATGGGCTTTGTAAAACAACAAAGACGTCCCATGATCTCATGGGCTTTGTACTTCCAAAGCACCGAACGTCAAAGAGGGCGAGGAAGGTGAAGAAGAGTCTCCCTGGAATAAGGCCGGTTGGTCTCTGACACAACAACTATTCTAGTCACAAAAACACATCATGACCTCATGGGCTTTGTAACGCCAAAGCAATGGGAGGAGTACTTTTACGGACTACGACAGAGTCTGAGGACTACGAAACGTCTGAGGAATAAAGTCTGGCGGTAATGCAACACTCGGATGCCAACCGCCATAAAACAACAACAACAACAACCAAAGCAATGGAAGGAGTACTTTTACGGACTACGACAGAGTCTGAGGACTACGACAAAGTCTGAGGAATAAAGTCTGGCGGTAATGCAACACTTGGATGCCAACCGCCATAAAACGACAACAACAACAACAACAAGTCAAAGCACTGGAAGAACAACTTTTAGGACTACGACAAAGTCTGGAGAATAAAGTCTGGCGGTAATGCAACACTCGGATGCCAACCGCCATAAAACAACAACAACAACATCATGACCTCATGGGCTTTGTAACGCCAAAGCAATGGGAGGAGTACTTTTACGGACTACGACAGAGTCTGAGGACTACGAAACGTCTGAGGAATAAAGTCTGGCGGTAATGCAACACTCGGATGCCAACCGCCATAAAACAACAACAACAACAACAACAAAGTCTGGGGAATAAAGTCTGGCGGTAATGCGACACTCGGGATGCCAACCGCCATAAAACAACAACAACAACAACCGCCATAAAACACCAAAGAAGAAGAAGAAGAAGAAGAAGAGCTAGTCTCCGGTCTGGAGAGACGGGAGATGGCGGAGAAGAGTGGATCGGTGGTCGAAGACGTTCTGGACGGCGTGGAGGAGCAGCCTTTTCTGGCTGCACGTGCCCGGAAACGTAAAAAGTCCCTTAGCTCGTCTGAGGGTTCTGGGAATGAGCAGCAGGATGAGGCTGAAGCTATTGATATCCGGGGTGAGAGCAGAGACTGTAAGGTGATCATAAAGCTTGCACAGGATAGTGCATCCTTTAAGGAGTGGAATTCAGTGGCATTGTCAAAGAGCCTAACTGTAGCTGTGGGAGTGATCAAGAGTGCGAGTGTCCTTAGAGATGGCTCGCTGCTGGTCGTGTGCGGGGACGCGGCTCAGCGGCGGAGGGCGATTGGAGCTGGGCGTCTGGGTGGAAAGGACATTCTTGTGTCTGATGCTGAGGGAGGCACGGTCGGAGGAGTTGTCGTTGGTGTCCCTGCGGCGGCGTCTGTGGATGAAGTTGGGGAGAGTTTGGCTGGAGTTGCGGTGGTGGACGCTGGGCGGTTGGGGGTGGCCCGGTCTGGGGTGGGATGTGGCAGCTTGTCGGTGGTGGTGGCACTTGGGGGGGGTGCCTGCCTGGTGGGGTGTTCGTTGGGTTCGTGTGCCGTGACGTTGGGCCGTGTGTTCCGCCGCCCCTGCGTTGCTTTGGGTGCCAGCGCTTTGGGCGTGTTGCGGCGGTCTGTGGAGGGAGGCAGGGGTGTGGTGGATGTGCGGGAGATCACGAGTGTGGGAGGTGTGACTTGGGAGCGGGGCTGGGGTGCTGTGGCTGTGGGGAGGAGCATGGCTCTGCCTGCGGGGGATGCGGGTTTGGCGGGGGAGCTGCTGAGGTTCGTGGAATGGAGGTCTCTCGGGGTGTGTCCTATGCGGATGCGGTCGGGGGGGTTTCAAGTGGCGAGTTTGGGGTGGGTGCGGAGAGAGGAGCCGGCGCTGCTCCCGGCCAGGGCGAGGTGAGGGGGGCCAGCGTGGCTCCAGAGGGGTGTGGGGGTTTCGGAACTGGAGGGATCGGGATCGTTGCTGGAGCTGCAGGGAGATTCCTTGGAGCGGGGGAGCTTGATTGGGCAGATGTGGAGGGCGGGCTGGGGGCGCTGGGTGGGAGTCGGAGTGGTGGGGGTCTGCTTGTGGGGGGTCGGAGTGGTCGGGGTGACGGGATGGGGGTGGGGGTGGTCTCCTGTCCTCGCCCAGTCTCGTGGACGCGCGGCTGCCGGGCAGCGACGTCAGTGGAAGTATTGAAGCCTGTGGAGTGGGGCCTGGGGAGTGGAGCTGTGCGGTGGAGGCACCGAGCGTCGGGGGGGGCGGGGAAGATGAAGAAGAGTCTCCCTGGAATAAAGCCGGTTGGTCTCTGAAACAACAACAACTATTCTAGTCACAAAGACATATCATGACCTCATGGGCTTTGTAACACCAAAAGCAATGGAAGGAGTACTTTTACGGACTACGACAGAGTCTGAGGACTACGAAAAGTCTGAGGAATAAAGTCTGGCGGCAATGTAACACTTGAATATCAGCCGCCATAAAACAACAACAACAACAACATGTAGTTTAGTTGTGTGAAGAAGTGTAATGTGCAACATTTGTGGAAAAGGTACTGCATGTGTGTAACACATGTGTGTCAGAGTACTGCGTGTCAGAGTACTACATGTGTGTGACACATGTGTGTCAGAGTACTACATGTGTGTAACACATGTGTGTCAGAGTACTAAATGTGTGTAACACATGTGTCAGAGTACTGCATGTGTGTAACACATGTGTGTCAGAGTACTACATGTGTGTGACACATGTGTGTCAGAGTACTGCATGTGTGTAACACATGTGTGTCATAGTACTACATGTGTGTGACACATGTGTGTCATAGTACTGCATGTGTGTGACACATGTGTGTCATAGTACTGCATGTGTGTAACACATGTGTGTCAGAGTACTTGTGTGTAACACATGTGTGTTAGAGTACTACATGTGTGTAACACATGTAGTACTCTGACACACATGTGTGTCAGAGTACTACATGTGTGTGACACAGGTGTGTCAGAGTACTGCATGTGTGTAACACATGTGTGTCAGAGTACTGCATGTGTGTAACACATGTGTGTCAGAGTACTGCATGTGTGTAACACATGTGTGTCAGAGTACTGCATGTGTGTAACACAGGTGTGTCAGAGTACTGCATGTGTGTAACACAGGTGTGTCAGAGTACTGCATGTGTGTAACACAGGTGTGTCAGAGTACTACATGTGTGTAACACAGGTGTGTCAGAGTACTGCATGTGTGTAACACAGGTGTGTCAGAGTACTGCATGTGTGTAACACAGGTGTGTCAGAGTACTACATGTGTGTAACACATGTGTGTCAGAGTACTGCATGTGTGTAACACATGTGTGTCAGAGTACTGCATGTGTGTAACACAGGTGTGTCAGAGTACTACATGTGTGTAACACATGTGTGTCAGAGTACTGCATGTGTGTAACACAGGTGTGTCAGAGTATTACATGTGTGTAACACATGTGTGTCAGAGTACTACATGTGCTGTTGAAAATGTTCAATATTTGTGGAAAAGCAAAAGCCTTCCCGCACGTACATGTTTTCTGCTGTGTTTTGCGAAATACTAATGACGCTCAGTAATTCACAGTTGATGATTGCGTAGTTTGCGTCTCAAATAGTTGTTTGTCCTGACAAATCGCAAGATTGTGCTGAACGCAGACCTGAGCAGGGAGAAAGGGAGAGAGAACCTCGGTGACCCGGCTGCACCCCTACCTCCCTGTACCTCCGTCACCTAGCAACAGAGACGCTAATGCAGGATCATGTGATCCTGTCATGTGATCATGTCATGTGATCATGTGATCCTGTCATGTGATCCTGTCATGTGATCATGTCATGTGATCATGTGATCCTGTCATGTGATCATCTTATGTGATCATGTGATCCTGTCATGTGATCCTGTCATGTGATCATGTCATGTGATCATGTGATCCTGTCATGTGATCCTGTCATGTGATCCTGTCATGTGATCATGTTATGTGATCCTGTCATGTGATCATGTCATGTGATCCTGTCATGTGATCCTGTCATGTGATCCTGTCATGTGATCATGCCATGTGATCCTGTCATGTGATCATGTCATGTGATCCTGTCATGTGATCCTGTCATGTGATCATGTCATGTGATCATGTCATGTGATCCTGTCATGTGATCATGTCATGTGATCCTGTCATGTGATCATGTCATGTGATCCTGTCATGTGATCCTGTCATGTGATCATGTCATGTGATCCTGCTGTGAACAGCTTTAGTCCAGTGTAAGTGACCGATCTGTCGACTTGACCATGAATTCTCTGAAGTCTGCTCTTGATGTTGCAGCTCTGTTAAAACAGAAGGTCATTAGGTCAAAGCGCCTCCTCCTGGTACAACCAAGAACTGCACTCACACAAACAAAGAGAACATTAGAAGGATCATTTGGCTCCTCCCACACAGAAGAATCTCTAAAAGCAGGAAAAGTTGCTTCTGTCCTATCAGCAGCTCTGTGTGAGGCCCAAACCAGAGACTATTCACATCTAATAGAAGTCAACTAAAGTAACACTAGATTTATTTTCAGCGCTGTAACCATGGTAACAAACTGTCACAGCAGTAGAGCCCTCACTCCCATCTTCTCTCAGCTCTGATGATTTCCTCCTATTTTTTAACAATAAAATAAAAACAATTAGAGATAAATGAGATGAAATGACTCCCACTATTCGCCCTGAACAAGCCCAAGCTGTAAAACTAGTGTCACATATAAATCCACCTGTAAATGTAGAAAGGTTCACAGCTGTTGATCAAGCAGAGATAACTTCAGCCATTATGTCCTCTAAAAGCTCAACTTGTGTCCTAGACCCCATTCCAAGCAGACTCCTCAAAGACATTCTCCCCCTAATTATACATTTTATTCTTAATATGATAAATACTTCACTTGAAAGTGGCTATGTTCCACAGTCCTTCAAACATGCAGTCATTAAACCTCTTCTGAAAAAGCCTAATCTAGACCCCGACCTATTGGTAAACTACAGACCTATTTCAAATCTTCCCTTCATCTCTAAAATCCTTGAAAAAGTTGTAGTAAAACAGCTTTGTCGCCACCTGCAGGACAATAACTTATTTGAAGTTTTCCAGTCAGGGTTCAGAGCCCACCACAGCAGGGTTCAGAGCCCACCACAGCAGGGTTCAGAGCCCACCACAGCTGGGTTCAGAGCCCACCACAGCTGGGTTCAGAGCCCACCACACTGAAACTGCACTAGTTAAAGTCACAAATAATTTGTTCTTAGCTGCAGATGATGGACTGGTCTCAATCCTGGTTCTGTTGGACCTCAGCGCAGCGTTTGACCATCGACCACAACATTCTACTGCAGAGGTTAGAATGTGATGTAGGTGTCAGAGGCCCCGCCCTCAGCTGGTTTAAATCCAATTTATCGAATAGGTACTAATTTGTACCTCCCGGGGGGAAGTGGGACAGGCACATCGATGACCTATGGACCCAGATGCTCCTCGGGTCCTTGGAGAAGCGGTCTCTACTACATATGGACGGTTCTTCATCTGCCTGGAAGAACTGGTTCTCCTCCTGAAGAACTGGTTCTCTTCCTGAGTGGCTCCAGCTCCACTGTCTATCTCGCGTCCTCCTGTCCGTCTGAAGGAGTCAGATCTCTCCTTCTCTGTGGAGGAGGTTTCTACTTTTTTCCCAAGGAGGTTTTGTAGTTTTTCCTGGCCGAGAAGGAGGGTCTAAGGACAGGGGACCCTGGGACATTACCAAGTCCCTATGGACATTGTTTAATCCGTTTTTCACTGTCGCCCTTGAGACAATCGCTGTTGTGATTTTGAGCGTTACAAAAATAAATGGAATTGAATTGATTGTGTCCATGGCAGGAGTTTTGAGGCCCCTCTAAAGTTCAGAGAAATGGCAATGTCAAAAACTGCATTGTGAACTTTAGTCCAATGTTTTAGAGAAACAGTCCCAAAACATGTGATAGTGGTTTGCTAATGCTAATGCTTCCTCCGCTGTAGTGAATCGTTTTATTTTTCTCTCCACGTTGATCCTCAGCATTCCAGGATAATGCAGAGCGTATTCCACGTTCTTTTCTCTCAGGCGGGATTTCACCGGATCAAAAGCGTTGTGTTTATTGACCATTTACGCTGTTGATGAAAGATCCGGGTTTACCGCAGCGAGACGTCTGGATGCAGCCATGACACGCTGTTTATCATGGAAGTTGTGGAACTTCAGTATAATAGGTTTTGGAAGCTGGTCCAGGGCGGGCTTGGGAGCCAGGGAGGGATGTGCATGGTCAATCTTTATTTTCCCAGATTTTGTTGGAAGTTTAAGATTTTCAGGGATCTAAGTCTCAACATACTTGATCACATCTTTCCCCTCAGTGTCCTCTGGAATGCCGGTGGCATTTTTCTTCTTGTTTTTTGTAAGACCTCATTATATGTCTGCTCCCATGAGAAAATATCGGGTCTTCTCAGGTGAACTCGTAACCACAGCCAGACAGACACGTCCGAACTAGGCAGCCATCATCCCGGAAGTCCTCTCCAGAGATGTTCAATCGGGTTAAAGTAAGTCAGGGCTTTGACTGGGCCACGCAAGGCATTCACAAAGTTATATTGTAGCTACTTCTTTGGTGGTAGCGGCATGATGCCGCTACCACCGGGCTTCATTGTAGGGATGATACTGGCCAGGTGATGAGCAGTGCCTGGTTTTCCTACGGACATGAAACTTGCTATTCAAGCCAAAGAATTAGATCTTTGTGTCATCATACTAGAGATTTTTTGGTCTGAGAGTCCTTAAGGTGCCCTTTTGCAAATTCCAGGCGGCTGTCATGTGCCTTCTCCCCGATTGCTCAGTTTGGCCTGGCAGCCAGCTCTAGGAAGAGTCTTTTCCATTTACAGATGATGGAGGCTACAGTGCTCATAGGAACCTTCAATGCTGCAGATATTCTTCTGCCCCTTCCCTGTATCTGTGCCTTGATACTATCCTGTCTTGGAGGTCTACAGACAATTCCTTGGACTTCATGGCTTGGTTTGTGCTCTGACATCCCTGTTAACTGTGGTACCTTATACTATGGATAGTTGTGTGCTTTTCCAAATCATGTCCAATCAACTGAATTTACCTCAGGGGAACTCAAATCAAGTTGTTGATGCATTTCAAGGATGATCAGTGGAAAAACAATGTATTACTCACCCAAAAAACAAAAAAAAGAAAAATTCCACTACAAACACAGGCATCTCACCTTGACCGAGGCCTTGAGGATGTCCAGGGAGCCGTTGTCGTAGCAGATGGTACGGCTGGTGTTAGCCAGGAGTTTTCCGTCAGGGCTCACCCAGTGGGTGATGGGCTCTGGGTCCCCGATGGACTTACAGCGCAGGCTCACTTCCTGGCCCTCCATCACAAACATCTTGGACGTGTGGCGGGTAATCATGGGTGGCTCACACACAAACTCCTCCTGACAAGCACATACACATACAGTACAGTCAGGTCCAATGCACACACATTCTACAGCATGTTTTAAAAACAGATAAGATAAGATAACCTTTATTTGTAAGATAAGATAACCTTTATTTATACCACAATGGGGAAATTTCAGTGTTGCAACACAGAGTAGGCACAGAAGTAAATAATAAAAAAAAAACTCCTGTAGAAAAACACTTATACGCATAATAAAAATAATGATAACAATCTTATTTACAGCTGTTATATGGACAGGGAATATTGCACCAGGATGAGTTACATTATGTCACAGTATTGCACATGAATATGACAGTATTGCACATGATTTCAGGCTGCGAATTAGACGGGGGCCTGAGGCCCGTAGCCCCTCAAATCGCCGGCGGGAGCGGGGTTTGTTCATAATTTTGGTGAACGTGAACTGAACGCACTGTATTACTGCCGACGAACGACACTGTGAACGCATTCATTCTGGTGTCTGTGAACGGCACCTTCGTTCTTTTTAATTTCGTTCAACAAGGTGTCAGATTTCTAGAGACTTTCAGGTGAAAAACACCGTTTAGTTGCCCAAAAAGAGCCTGTGTCTGGCAAGTGTGAGAGCTCCAGAGTTGTAGAGGCGATAGCGCAGACAGAGATTTCGCATGTCGCACCGCACTGCACATGTGCATCAAAACCAAAAGCAGCACAGACGCGACCGCAACAGAGCAGCAGGAGTCGCCCTACGACCAGTTACGTTAGTTTTATGATAAGGTCGTTGAGGATGGGAACAATCTGCATTTCTGTGCAATTTTGCCTCTGGGGAAGTCTGTCCCTTCAATGTGAATGTAAATCCTGGGGAAGGATTCAAAATTGGATATGAAGATGAAATCTGACAAATATTTTCAGCATTAAACTAATAAAATAATTGCTGCTGTGGTTGTATTTGGGCTGTGGAAATAATTTAGAAACATTATAGCATAATATTGAAAAAAATAACTGAACTAGTTAATTTCTTGGAGCTGTGAACTTAGTTAAAAATGTTGAATTATGAACTATGAACTGAACTAGTTCATGTAGAAAGTGAACTTTCCCAACACTGGTACTCGGAAATGCCTGATCTAATTTTGCGCCAAAAGTGAAATCTAGGTTGGCGGGCGTCAATCTACTCAGTCCACAACTGTTACGTTTTTTAAAAAAAAATTGCAACAAAAGCTGTAGTTTTGCACATTAGGGACAATGTCAATGTGGAAGTATCTGGAAGGGGGAAAACCCCCCACCACCAAAAAAACTAAAAGTGACAGAAAAAAAAAATAGATGATGAGAAGAATGATAGGGACAGACAGTATATGGAGTGGTGGGACAGGAAGTATATGGAGCGGTGGGACAGACAGTATATGGAGCGGTGGGACAGACAGTATATGGAGCGGTGGGACAGACAGTATATGGAGCGGTGGGACAGACAGTATATGGAGCGGTGGGACAGACAGTATATGGAGCGATGGGACAGACAGTATATGGAGCGGTGGGACAGACAGTATATGGAGCGGTGGGACAGACAGTATATGGAGCGGTGGGACAGACAGTATATGGAGCGGTGGGACAGACAGTATATGGAGCGGTGGGACAGACAGTATATGGAGCGGTGGGACAGACAGTATATGGAGCGGTGGGACAGACAGTATATGGAGCGATGGGACAGACAGTATATGGAGCGGTGGGACAGACAGTATATGGAGCGGTGGGACAGACAGTATATGGAGCGGTGGGACAGACAGTATATGGAGCGGTGGGACAGACAGTATATGGAGCGGTGAGACAGACAGTATATGGAGCGGTGAGACAGACAGTATATGGAGCGGTGGGACAGACAGTATATGGAGCGGTGGGACAGACAGTATATGGAGTGAGACAGACAGTATATGGAGCGGTGGGACAGACAGTATATGGAGCGGTGAGACAGACAGTATATGGAGCGGTGAGACAGACAGTATATGGAGCGGTGGGACAGACGGTATATGGAGCGGTGGGACAGACAGTATATGGAGCGGTGGGACAGACAGTATATGGAGCGGTGGGACAGACAGTATATGGAGCGGTGAGACAGACAGTATATGGAGCGGTGAGACAGACAGTATATGGAGCGGTGGGACAGACGGTATATGGAGCGGTGGGACAGACAGTATATGGAGCGGTGGGACAGACGGTATATGGAGCGGTGGGACAGACAGTATATGGAGCAGTGGGACAGACAGTATATGGAGCGGTGGGACAGACAGTATATGGAGCGGTGGGACAGACAGTATATGGAGCGGTGGGACAGACAGTATATGGAGCGGTGGGACAGACAGTATATGGAGCGGTGGGACAGACAGTATATGGAGCGGTGGGACAGACAGTATATGGAGCGATGGGACAGACAGTATATGGAGCGGTGGGACAGACGGTATATGGAGCGGTGGGACAGACGGTATATGGAGCGGTGGGACAGACGGTATATGGAGCAGTGGGACAGACGGTATATGGAGCGGTGGGACAGACGGTATATGGAGCGGTGGGACAGACGGTATATGGAGCGGTGGGACAGACAGTATATGGAGCGGTGGGACAGACAGTATATGGAGCGGTGGGACAGACAGTATATGGAGCGGTGGGACAGACAGTATATGGAGCGATGGGACAGACGGTATATGGAGCGGTGGGACAGACAGTATATGGAGCGGTGGGACAGACGGTATATGGAGCGGTGGGACAGACGGTATATGGAGCGGTGGGACAGACGGTATATGGAGCGGTGGGAAGGACAGTATATGGAGCGGTGGGACAGACAGTATATGGAGCGGTGGGACAGACAGTATATGGAGCGGTGGGACAGACAGTATATGGAGCGGTGAGACAGACAGTATATGGAGCGGTGAGACAGACAGTATATGGAGCGGTGGGACAGACGGTATATGGAGCGGTGGGACAGACAGTATATGGAGCGGTGGGACAGACGGTATATGGAGCGGTGGGACAGACAGTATATGGAGCAGTGGGACAGACAGTATATGGAGCGGTGGGACAGACAGTATATGGAGCGGTGGGACAGACAGTATATGGAGCGGTGGGACAGACAGTATATGGAGCGGTGGGACAGACAGTATATGGAGCGGTGGGACAGACAGTATATGGAGCGGTGGGACAGACAGTATATGGAGCGATGGGACAGACAGTATATGGAGCGGTGGGACAGACAGTATATGGAGCGGTGGGACAGACGGTATATGGAGCGGTGGGACAGACAGTATATGGAGCGGTGGGACAGACGGTATATGGAGCGGTGGGACAGACGGTATATGGAGCGGTGGGACAGACGGTATATGGAGCGGTGGGACAGACGGTATATGGAGCGGTGGGACAGACGGTATATGGAGCGGTGGGACAGACGGTATATGGAGCGGTGGGACAGACAGTATATGGAGCGGTGGGACAGACAGTATATGGAGCGGTGGGACAGACAGTATATGGAGCGGTGGGACAGACAGTATATGGAGCGATGGGACAGACGGTATATGGAGCGGTGGGACAGACAGTATATGGAGCGGTGGGACAGACGGTATATGGAGCGGTGGGACAGACGGTATATGGAGCGGTGGGACAGACGGTATATGGAGCGGTGGGAAGGACAGTATATGGAGCGGTGGGACAGACAGTATATGGAGCGGTGGGACAGACAGTATATGGAGCGGTGGGACAGACAGTATATGGAGCGGTGGGACAGACGGTATATGGAGCGGTGGGACAGACGGTATATGGAGCGGTGGGACAGACAGTATATGGAGCGGTGGGACAGACAGTATATGGAGCGGTGGGACAGACAGTATATGGAGCGGTGGGACAGACAGTATATGGAGCGGTGGGACAGACAGTATATGGAGCGGTGGGACAGACAGTATATGGAGCGGTGGGACAGACGGTATATGGAGCGGTGGGACAGACGGTATATGGAGCGGTGGGACAGACGGTATATGGAGCGGTGGGACAGACGGTATATGGAGCGGTGGGACAGACGGTATATGGAGCGGTGGGACAGACAGTATATGGAGCGGTGGGACAGACAGTATATGGAGCGGTGGGACAGACAGTATATGGAGCGGTAGGACAGACAGTATATGGAGCGGTGGGACAGACAGTATATGGAGCGGTGGGACAGACAGTATATGGAGCGGTGGGACAGACAGTATATGGAGCGGTGGGACAGACAGTATATGGAGCGGTGGGACAGACAGTATATGGAGCGGTGGGACAGACGGTATATGGAGCGGTGGGACAGACAGTATATGGAGCGGTGGGACAGACAGTATATGGAGCGGTGGGACAGACAGTATATGGAGCGGTGGGACAGACAGTATATGGAGCGGTGGGACAGACAGTATATGGAGCGATGGGACAGACAGTATATGGAGCGGTGGGACAGACAGTATATGGAGCGGTGGGACAGACGGTATATGGAGCGGTGGGACAGACGGTATATGGAGCGGTGGGACAGACGGTATATGGAGCGGTGGGACAGACAGTATATGGAGCGGTGGGACAGACAGTATATGGAGCGGTGGGACAGACAGTATATGGAGCGGTAGGACAGACAGTATATGGAGCGGTGGGACAGACAGTATATGGAGCGGTGGGACAGACAGTATATGGAGCGGTGGGACAGACGGTATATGGAGCGGTGGGACAGACGGTATATGGAGCGGTGGGACAGACGGTATATGGAGCGGTGGGACAGACAGTATATGGAGTGAGACAGACAGTATATGGAGCGGTGGGACAGACAGTATATGGAGCGGTGGGACAGACAGTATATGGAGCGGTGGGACAGACGGTATATGGAGCGGTGGGACAGACAGTATATGGAGTGGTGGGACAGGAAGTATATGGAGCGGTGGGACAGACAGTATATGGAGCGGTGGGACAGACAGTATATGGAGCGGTGGGACAGACAGTATATGGAGCGGTGGGACAGACAGTATATGGAGCGATGGGACAGACAGTATATGGAGCGGTGGGACAGACAGTATATGGAGCGGTGGGACAGACAGTATATGGAGCGGTGGGACAGACAGTATATGGAGCGGTGGGACAGACAGTATATGGAGCGGTGAGACAGACAGTATATGGAGCGGTGAGACAGACAGTATATGGAGCGGTGGGACAGACAGTATATGGAGCGGTGGGACAGACAGTATATGGAGTGAGACAGACAGTATATGGAGCGGTGGGACAGACAGTATATGGAGCGGTGAGACAGACAGTATATGGAGCGGTGAGACAGACAGTATATGGAGCGGTGGGACAGACGGTATATGGAGCGGTGGGACAGACAGTATATGGAGCGGTGGGACAGACGGTATATGGAGCGGTGGGACAGACAGTATATGGAGCAGTGGGACAGACAGTATATGGAGCGGTGGGACAGACAGTATATGGAGCGGTGGGACAGACAGTATATGGAGCGGTGGGACAGACAGTATATGGAGCGGTGGGACAGACAGTATATGGAGCGATGGGACAGACAGTATATGGAGCGGTGGGACAGACGGTATATGGAGCGGTGGGACAGACGGTATATGGAGCGGTGGGACAGACGGTATATGGAGCAGTGGGACAGACGGTATATGGAGCGGTGGGACAGACGGTATATGGAGCGGTGGGACAGACGGTATATGGAGCGGTGGGACAGACAGTATATGGAGCGGTGGGACAGACAGTATATGGAGCGGTGGGACAGACAGTATATGGAGCGGTGGGACAGACAGTATATGGAGCGATGGGACAGACGGTATATGGAGCGGTGGGACAGACAGTATATGGAGCGGTGGGACAGACGGTATATGGAGCGGTGGGACAGACGGTATATGGAGCGGTGGGACAGACGGTATATGGAGCGGTGGGAAGGACAGTATATGGAGCGGTGGGACAGACAGTATATGGAGCGGTGGGACAGACAGTATATGGAGCGGTGGGACAGACAGTATATGGAGCGGTGGGACAGACGGTATATGGAGCGGTGGGACAGACAGTATATGGAGCGGTGGGACAGACAGTATATGGAGCGGTGGGACAGACAGTATATGGAGCGGTGGGACAGACAGTATATGGAGCGGTGGGACAGACAGTATATGGAGCGATGGGACAGACAGTATATGGAGCGGTGGGACAGACAGTATATGGAGCGGTGGGACAGACGGTATATGGAGCGGTGGGACAGACGGTATATGGAGCGGTGGGACAGACGGTATATGGAGCGGTGGGACAGACAGTATATGGAGCGGTGGGACAGACAGTATATGGAGCGGTGGGACAGACAGTATATGGAGCGGTAGGACAGACAGTATATGGAGCGGTGGGACAGACAGTATATGGAGCGGTGGGACAGACAGTATATGGAGCGGTGGGACAGACAGTATATGGAGCGGTGGGACAGACAGTATATGGAGCGGTGGGACAGACAGTATATGGAGCGGTGGGACAGACGGTATATGGAGCGGTGGGACAGACAGTATATGGAGCGGTGGGACAGACGGTATATGGAGCGGTGGGACAGACGGTATATGGAGCGGTGGGACAGACGGTATATGGAGCGGTGGGACAGACAGTATATGGAGCGGTGGGACAGACAGTATATGGAGCGGTGGGACAGACAGTATATGGAGCGGTAGGACAGACAGTATATGGAGCGGTGGGACAGACAGTATATGGAGCGGTGGGACAGACAGTATATGGAGCGGTGGGACAGACGGTATATGGAGCGGTGGGACAGACGGTATATGGAGCGGTGGGACAGACGGTATATGGAGCGGTGGGACAGACGGTATATGGAGCGGTGGGACAGACAGTATATGGAGTGAGACAGACAGTATATGGAGCGGTGGGACAGACGGTATATGGAGCGGTGGGACAGACGGTATATGGAGCGGTGGGACAGACGGTATATGGAGCGGTGGGACAGACGGTATATGGAGCGGTGGGACAGACGGTATATGGAGCGGTGGGACAGACAGTATATGGAGCGGTGGGACAGACGGTATATGGAGCGGTGGGACAGACAGTATATGGAGCGGTGGGACAGACGGTATATGGAGCGGTGGGACAGACGGTATATGGAGCGGTGGGACTATTAAAGATCATGATCTCTGGTTTATATGATTCAGTATTTGTGCTCTTCATATCAAATAAAAGATAAAGGTACTTTAAATTGTTTTACATGCTAATAACCAGGTTTAAAACAACACATTTATCTTGTTCTTATGACGCCGCGATGCTGCGCGCGCTTGTGGGCCCCTGAAACTGCTGGGGGGCCCCTAACTTTTTTAGATAGGGGGCCCCCCTGGCCCCTAACTTTGAAAATCTATTTCTCAGCCTGGATTGTGAAGCTGAATGACACATGTTCAGGGCTAACAGCGTTTGTTGTAGAGTCTGTCAGAATAAGGTTTATTGCCTTTGTTCATTGACAATGGCAATAAACCTTATTCTGACGGCAGCAGAAACGTCTCCTTCACACAGCGAGGGTGGATCAGTCTGAAGCTGCTCTCCAGAGCGGACAGTGTCCTGCAGGGGACAGAGTGTCCTGCAGGGGGCGACACTCATGGTCCAGCATAGATGTGAGTTTAGCCAGGACCCTTCTGTCCCCCACCTCCTGCACCGAGTCCAGAGGACAGCCCAGGACGGAGCTGGACTTCATGATGACCTTGTCCAGCTAACCCACTACGCAGACAATGTTCAATTATATTTGAACAAACCAGTGTGATGCCATTTCTGGTTGCAAACTAAATATACAAAAAAAAACTGAAATTAAATATTTTTGCCCTTTTGAAAGACCAACCCATTTAAGTGGCAAACGGAACCACTGAGATATTTGGGTGTGGTCCTACGTAAAGATTTATCAACAATAATGGAGAAAAAATGATACCCCTCTTTTTACTCATATAAAAAAAACAATATTTCTTTGCCTATTCCGGATTCTACCAGTCTCCATCCCCAACCGGCTCAAAAAAATATATAGGGTTAAAAACTCTACAATCTATCAAAAGGAAAAGGAGGCTGGAGTTTGCGTAGTCTGAAAAAATACGTTATTTCACATCAGAGCGTTAGTGTACTGGTGTGACCGAGAAAATGAAGCTCAATGGAAAAACATTGAGAGTAATGTTGTGCTGGGGGTTCCTGTACAGGCAGATGACAAATGGTTGAGTCATTTGGAGGAGCTGGGGAAGCCATCAGTGCTTACAACATGGAAAGAACTACCATCATTTTCTTCAAGCTGCTACTTTTATCACACGCTTTGAACCCTGCAGTCTATACAACAGTGGAGCTAATTTGTAGATTTTGACTTACTGGCTAACGACCACTCTAGCAGGAAATGCAAGATTTTGACACACTGTAGAAGGAGACATCGGTGGAAGCACTGTCCCGAGGATTGTTCAGAAGTGCTATGTGTTTTATTACAATCCGACTCGTATTCACAAAGAAATTAGTCTAATGAGGAACTGAATCTAGACACGGTTAAACGCAAAGATACTTGAGTACCACTATCACATGTTTAGGGACTGTCCTGTTGCTCAAAATATTGGAATAAAATTAACAATGCACTGCAGACTGTTTTTGACATTGCCATCGCTCTCAATATGAGAACTATGTCTTTGGCCCTCAAAACCCCTGGACACAATCAACGGAGACCTTGGGAATGTACTTTTGGTGGCAGGAAAAAAGGCCATAACAAAGAAGTAGGTGACACAAACTGCACCAACGATCAAGGACAGGACTGACATCATTACTGACATCAGACAAAAGGAAGAAAATGACACATTTGAAATTTGACTTTGGACCAATTGGTACTTTTATTTTAAATTAATTTTGACATGATTTTGTTAGTATTTAACAATGGGAGCTTGGGACATTTGTCTAAGGACATGGGATGCTGGGACATTGCTAAGTCCCCATGAACATTGTTTAATCTGTTTTTTCACTGTCGCTCCTCAAGACAACTGCTGTTGTGATTTTGGGCATTACAAAAATAAATTGAATTGAATGTTTAGTTGTTTTTTACTTGTGTTATCATTAGTCATTTTGTGTTCTGTTCAGTTCTGTTTATTAGTTTATAAAATACATTTTACATTTTGCGTCTATGAAAGTTTATGTGTGCAAAGACACACATTTCTACAGTGTAATTGTGGTTATTATTGGGGAATTATTTCCTTCTTCTCTGGATATGATTTGTTTGCTCCACTCACCTCTTTGATGGTCCAGAAGTACTTTCCTGCCAGGTCAGTGGGCGAGGCGCAGGTCTCCAGGTCGTCCTCCCGGGTCAGACGCCGTAGCCACACCAGCTCACAGTTACAGTGCAGTGGGTTCCCTCCGAAGCTCAGCACCAGCGAGCTCAGAGGAGAACCTTTGGTCTTAGCATAGACCGGAATCCGCAGGAACAGTGGGTCAGGAGGGATCTTCTTCAGCTTGTTGGAGGTCATGTCCAGTCTGCCCAGGGACAAAACATTTTTCACTGAGGTTAACTGATGACTACACATTCTCTTAAGGGACACTAACTTATGCTGTACCCGATTTTCTAAATGTAATAAGATAAAAATCTGTTTGTCTAATGTACAGTAAACAACAAAAGTTAATTAGTACCGTAATTTTCAGGCTATAGAGCGCTCCTGAAAGCCAACAAAATTCACAAAGAAAAAGTAAATGGTACATATACGGGCTGCAACTGTCAATCTGATCCGTCTTTATTCAAGATTTAAAAAATGGTCTATTCTGGAATAGATTGTTTGTGGATTAGAAAAATGGGTGTGCACTAGGGTTCATCTCCCTCTAGATGTCAATCAATCCTATATTCTTCATTAATTTATGGAACTTCTTATTTATTTTCCTCCAATGCCTCTTGAGTTCGAAACGTCCGATGTAGGTTGAATGCAAAGATACAAAATGTCGTTAGATTTTGATGTTCAGTGTTGTTCAAATGTGTCTCTTGTAAATACATAATGTCTATTCTTTCTGTTTCATTTTTGTTAAAATGTTTGACCGTTTGATTGGGTTTATTGTATTGATCTTGGCATTGATATTTTAGAACGTTTTTAATCCCTCTGGTCGAACACGACATACAAACACAAGAACCACAAAACACAAAACAGATGAAAAGATGAAATAGAAACCAAAAGGGTTCATGCTGGAGACAAGCACCGAACCCAAAACCTCATCATGAATATGATCGTAAAGAGGAGGGAAGTCCATTCCTTGTGAAGGGCCCCTCGAAAAGCTCCCCGGGAACTCCTGGTTCCAATCCTCTCAAAGAACTGGTTACACTGCCTCCCCAGTTCACCACACCCCCTGCTGCCCTCTACATGTAATTTCCATTTCCCCACAAATCCACGCTCCAACTTTTGGCACAAAGTAAGTAAGTCATTTTTATTTGTATAGCACATTTAAAATCCAACGTGCTTCACAATGAAAAAGACAGAGATTAAAAAAAATATTCAAACAGCAGACAACAACAGACAGTAACAAAAACCACAGAAGAAACAGGCAAGAGACAAGATACAAGTGGCAAACAATTCCAGTTCTTTCACAGGCTCAGCAGCTGTTAAAAGCAAGTCTGAAAAAATAGTTTTTTAAAAGAGATTTAAAAACAGTCACTGAAGATGCTAATTTAAGGTCTGTTCCAGAGACGCGGTGCATAATTACTGAAAGCCCGGTCAGCTTTCTGTGTGCGGGTACAGGGCGTGTCCAGGGGTACGGGGTGTGTCCAGGGGTACAGGGCATGTCCAGGGGTACGGAGTGTGTCCAGGGGTGTGTCCAGGGGTGTGTCCAGGGGTACGGGGTGTGTCCAGGGGTGTGTCCAGGGGTACGGGGTGTGTCCAGGGGTGTGTCCAGGGAGGGGTGTGTCCAGGGGTACGGGGTGTGTCCAGGGGTGTGTCCAGGGGTGTGTCCAGGGGTACGGGGTGTGGCCAGGGGTGTGTCCAGGGGTACGGGGTGTGGCCAGGGGTGTGTCCAGGGGTACGGGGTGTGTCCAGGGGTGTGTCCAGGGGTACGGGGTGTGTCCAGGGGTGTGTCCAGGGGTACGGGGTGTGGCCAGGGGTGTGTCCAGGGGTACGGGGTGTGTCCAGGGGTGTGTCCAGGGGTACGGGGTGTGTCCAGGGGTACGGGGTGTGGCCAGGGGTGTGTCCAGGGGTACTGGGTGTGTCCAGGGGTACGGGGCGTGTCCAGGGGTACGGGGTGTGTCCAGAGGTGTGTGGGATGCAGCTCTTAGTGGGCGTGGTAGAGTGTAAAAATGAAGCATGTTTGAGACATAACCTGGAGCCTGTCCATGTTGTGATTTAAAAACAGTCAATGACACTTTATAAAGGATTCTAAATGTGACAGAAGCCAAGGCCAGGACTGGAGTCATGTGCTTATATTTCTTTGTCCCGGTAAGAAGTCTAGCGGCTGCGTTTTGTATAGTATAGATAGTCCAATCTTGAAGTAATAAAAGCATGTGTGACTTTCTCAAGGTCTACTGCAGTTAAAAATGATTTTAATTTAGCTACAGCTTTTAGCTGATAGAAACTGCCCTTGACAACAGCATTGACCTGTTTATCAGATTTTTATTCTGGATCAAAAATCACTCCAAGATGTCTGAGCTGTGGTTTCAGAGACGGGGTCAGGGAGCCTAGGATTCCTCTCAAGCCTTCGGTTTGTTTAGTCGGATCAAACAGATTAACATAAGTGTCATTTAACTGTAGGAAACTGTGAGCCAAGTTTTTATGTCCATGATACAGTCACTGAGCCTTTCAATCGAGCACTGGTTTCCAAAGGACAGAGGCAGATATAATTGCAGATCATCAGCAGTGAAAAGAGACATTATACAGCGGAAGCATGTACTGTATAAGGAGAAAAGAAGAGGGCCCAAAATAGATCCCTGCGGTACTCCAGAGGTCATAGCGGCAGGTGCAGAGAAGCATGACCCAATGTTGACTGTGTAGGTTCTGTGCTTTATGTATGAAATAAACCAGTGAAGAGCCAAACCCCTCGTTCCTCCACAGTTCTCCAGACGCTCGATGAGTACGTCATGGTCCAAATCCAGCAAAACCAAAACAGAACCATTTCCAGAGTCGCTGCTCAGCGACAAGTCATTGGTCACCTTCAGTAGAGCAGACTCAGTGCTGTGAAATGCCCCAAAACCTGATTGAAAGACCTCATAGATACTGTTCTCTTTTAAAACAGCCGATAGTTGAGAGGACACAACGTTTTCTAAAACTTTGCTCAAAAAAGGCAGTTTTGATATTGGTCGATAGTTACTTAAAACACTAACTTCTAGGTTGGGTTTCTTTAAGAGAGGTTGAACTATGGCCTGTTTAAAACAATGAGGAAATATGCCATGTTCTAGGCTGGAGTTTATTATAGCCAGAACATCCCAGATCTCCTTAAAGAACCACGAAGGAATTGCATCATTTGCAGAGGTTGAGCTTTTCATGTGTGAAACAATATCAGACAGATCAGCGAAAGATATCGGTTCAAAACATTCAAAGGCCACAGTGGCTGACTCATACATACAAGGTCTTGGTCCAGAGATAGAAATGTTGGACCTGATGTTCTCAACCTTACAAGTAAAGCATTTTAAAAATTCTTCACAGTTTTTGAGAGGATGTAATTAGACACAGAGTTTATGTACTAAAGCAGACAGCCATCTTGGAGCATAAGCTCTGATGTCAAACAAAGAAGACGCACTTGCCTCTGTTCTGGAGGTCTCCTCTGACCTTTGCAGGCTTCATGGCATGTTCCTTCACACAATCGTTAAGAAACCTCATTATCAGGCTTTGTGGCAATGTGCTCTTTCTATTGTGGGAGGGACTTCAACTCCTGAGCCGACAAGGAGCTCTGGGAGGATCTTCTTCCAGTAGCCCCACAAGTTGGGCTTCCGTGATCTGGACTCCAGGATCTTATTGTTCATATTATTGTTCTCTGTATATCTGCAGCATTATCACCTTGACCCGCAGCACTTCCATCTCAGCCCTCATCGTCTGCAGATCATCCGTATTATCCGTATAATATGTTGCTCCGCTTCAGCCATGCGTGCTCCGCTTCCTCCCCCCACTTTCAGCTCAGCGGCTATCACTTCTACTCAGTGGCTATCACTTCCGCTCTAAGCGATGTCATTTCACATTTTGTTTCACACATCATGAGCGCCAACCGATGAATCGTCATCTCCTCTTCTCCTTACGATGGGAGGAAGCTGTGAGAATCTTTATCTGGGCCCACGGGAATCCGTCCCTCCGAGGGGGAAGAGCTAGCCGCCCGCGAGCCGTTAGCCTCAATAGCTCGTGAGGCGGGCTGTTTTCCAATGGAGCCACGGGTTGGCAGCTTTGTTTGTCTTGACCCCATAGCGTTACCAGAATTGTGTCTTTCCTTGGTTATTCTTCTCTTTTTAAACTTTTGGGGATTATGTGGGTCAAATTATTATTTTAAAGTTAGTTTCTAGTTTGAATGTGCTGTGATTTGTTTCTGTGCTAATTGTGTTCTTTTTATTTTGTCCTGGTCATGTCCTGATCATGTCCTGGTCATGTCCTGGTCATGTCCTGGTCATGTCCTGGTCATGTCCTGGTCATGTCCTGGTCATGTTCTGGTCATGTCCTGGTCATGTCCTGGTCATGTCCTGGTCATGTCCTGGTCATGTACTGGTCATGTACTGGTCATGTCCTGGTCATGTCCTGGTCATGTACTGGTCATGTCCTGGTCATGTCCTGGTCATGTTCTGGTCATGTTCTGGTCATGTACTGGTCATGTTCTGGTCATGTCCTGGTCATGTCCTGGTCATGTCCTGGTCATGTCCTGGTCATGTCCTGGTCATGTCCTGGTCATGTTCTGGTCATGTACTGGTCATGTCCTGGTCATGTCCTGGTCATGTCCTGGTCATGTCCTGGTCATGTCCTGGTCATGTTCTGGTCATGTTCTGTTCTGTGTTCTATATGTTTAACAATAAATAAAAAAAAAGAGAATGTATTTAAAATGTTTCAATATACAATAGAAATACTCGTTTAACTAGATGACTAATCAAAAAAAGAATCCCTGACTCTTGGTTTGTGGGTTCATACCTTGCCAGTTTGTGCAAGTTGGAGAAAATTCCCTCTGGAACGCTCTCAATCAGGTTGTGGTCCAGGCCCAGTGTGTTCACGCTGGACAGCAGAGAAATGGTGTCCCACGGGATCTCCACCAGGTTGTTATAGCTCAGGTCCAAGTCCTCCAGGGTCTCCAGGAAGTCCTGAGGAGAAAAAGGGTCATGTGACAAGTTCAGAGGAGACCCAGAGCAGGCTGGCCTGGTCAAATCTGAACTTGAACACAAACAGTAGGAATGGATGATATTATGTGATATCAAATCACATGATATGATTTCAAACATCAGTATTGGTAAAATTACCCGATATACTGTGTTGTGGCAGTAAACCCAGTACATGACACAGTGGCTACATAAATGTAAGGCTTTCCAGACATGTGTTCCACAAAAGTTAAAGGTCACCTGACAGGTCACCTGACAGGTCAAAAACACTGTTATTAAAGACACTAGTGCGATCTGTCTGCCAGAACTGTAAGTCGTTCTAATACTTTCCATGAAGCCTCATTTGTACATGTCACAGGCGACATGTCACAGGCGACATGTCACAGGCGACATGTCACAGGCGACATGTCACAGGCGACATGTCACCTGTGACATGTCACAGGTGACATGTCACAGGCGACATGTCACCTGTGACATGTCACAGGCGACATGTCACCTGTGACATGTCACAGGCGACATGTCACCTGTGACATGTCACAGGTGACATGTCACCTGTGACATGTCACTAGTGTCTTTAATAACAGTGTTTTGACAGAGGCAGGAGTTTCTAAGTATGTCACCTGTGACATGTCACAGGTGACATGTCGCCTGTGACATGTCACCTGTGACATGTCACAGGTGACATGTCACCTGTGACATGTCACTAGTGTCTTTAATAACAGTATTTTGACAGAGGCAGGAGTTTCTAAGTAGTTCATTTAGCACTAATTCATAGGGCTTCAAATGCCCCATCATTAGTATTCACATGCCATCACTTCTAATAGATACACATACATTCACACCATCAAGAAGAATTGTTCTGCAATTAGCAGCACTTGGTAGCATTAGCCACACCCTACATGGGGGAAGGCTGGCTCCTTTACCTTTAGAGCTCATAGCTAATTCATAGCTACTGTAACTGTTTACATTATACATATATATATATATATATATATATATATATATATATACATATATATATATATATATATATATATATATATATTGTAACAGACAGTTTAGACTGGTGAAGTGAAATGTTAATGTTTTGGGGACATACTTGTGAAATTAAGAATAAAATGTGTTATTTTAAGCAGAAACTCCTTATTTGTTTAATAATATGAACTATAACTATATATAAATATATATATATATATATATATATATATATTTATATATATATATATATATATATATATATATATATATATATATATATATATATAAATATATATATATATATATATATATTTGATAAATCATTAAATGATGAATGGTTTACAAAATATACAAAGAAGTAACATATTACCCCTAAGCCTTGATGACTGCTCTAATCGACAGCTGCAGCCCTACATGGGAGGTGCAGAGGTGTTTGCCCTTCATGTGGGAGACGGGGTTCAATAATGTGAATGATATGTTCTCTCGGTGTCGTGTGGTGGTGTTCTGTTTATGTTGAAATGATTATTTTCAAAGTAATTTTTTGCACTATTTCTGACCAACAGTACATTTTGTGTATTATACTCAGACTAAGTCTATTTTTATACTATTTTTTATGTATATTTTTTACAGTGCTGGGATGTGAACTCCAAATTCTCCTCCTCATTTGGGGTCCACAGACCCACCAGTATAGACCTGCAGATAAGATAGTGCACTGTGTAGGAGGAACAATTAAACCAAAATTGTTCTTTTAACTGGCCCCTACATTTTTGTGCCTGACCTAAAAAACAATTACAAAAATCTGAAATACAATGAGCCATGTTAAAGGCGTAATGGCCAATTTTTTTTGCGCATGTGCACTCCCCCCGTGCAGGAGCAGAGAAAAGCCTCGCGGCTACACCTGCCTTTGTTTATTAGTGCGACGGATCGAATCATCTCTCGTCTCCTGTAGATTTTCGTTTCTTCTGAGCTCAAACCGTCTTTCTCTGTCTTAATTTTGTCCTGTAACTGAGGGAACTATATTATGATAGATCAATGCGCCTAGACACAGGGAAACATGTACGAGGCTCTGCAGGTGAACGAGGCTCTGCAGGTGAACGAGGCTCTGCAGGTGAACGAGGCTCTGCAGGTGAACGAGGCTCTGCAGGTGAACGAGGCTCTGCAGGTGAACGAGGCTCTGCAGGTGAACCATGGCTCTGCAGGTGAACCAGGCTCTGCAGGTGAACCAGGCTCTGCAGGTGAACCAGGCTCTGCAGGTGAACCAGGCTCTGCAGGTGAACCAGGCTCTGCAGGTGAACGAGGCTCTGCAGGTGAACGAGGCTCTGCAGGTGAACGAGGCTCTGCAGGTGAACGAGGCTCTGCAGGTGAACGAGGCTCTGCAGGTGAACGAGGCTCTGCAGGTGAACCAGGCTCTGCAGGTGAACCAGGCTCTGCAGGTGAACCAGGCTTTGCAGGTGAACCAGGCTTTGCAGGTGAACCAGGCTCTGCAGGTGAACCAGGCTCTGCAGGTGAACCAGGCTCTGCAGGTGAACCAGGCTCTGCAGGTGAACCAGGCTCTGCAGGTGAACCAGGCTCTGCAGGTGAACGAGGCTCTGCAGGTGAACGAGGCTCTGCAGGTGAACGAGGCTCTGCAGGTGAACGAGGCTCTGCAGGTGAACGAGGCTCTGCAGGTGAACCAGGCTCTGCAGGTGAACCAGGCTCTGCAGGTGAACCAGGCTTTGCAGGTGAACCAGGCTTTGCAGGTGAACCAGGCTCTGCAGGTGAACCAGGCTCTGCAGGTGAACCAGGCTTTGCAGGTGAACCAGGCTTTGCAGGTGAGCTGTAGGTGCATCCTATGATTGACACGTGGCAGGACTAATCAGCAGTCCACGCCACGAGGAAATGAGACTCAGATTTGGGCCAAAAAAAGTCCATTCCACCTTTAAACAGACCAATATCATAATAACTAAATATTTCAACCATTTACTAAATCAGCCCATGTTTTTGTATTTTTTCAGATTTTAAATATGTTTATAAGTTTATGATCACCATAAAAAGTACATATATATTATATTTAAAAATTACATCTTGTTTTCATTTTTACAAAAGGGAAAAAATACTTTTTTGATTTGACTTTTACTCATTGATAAACATTGGTACATTTGTGAGAAACCACAGTAAGATGAACATGCTTATTAATATTAGCTGCAAGAATCCACCTGGAGCATCCTGACCAAAGCTGCTCCGACATTTGGAAAAGAAAAGGACTGGAGACCGACAAATGTGTATTTCTGCCAATTCAAACTGTTTTGTGACACATTCTATTTACTGTAATGTTTTTGCTGTTAATTCATTTTCATCGTTTTTTAATGAAACATTAAGACAGGGGCTTCTCTTCAGGGGCTTCTTCTGGGGCTTCTTCAGGGGCTTCTCTTCAGGGGCTTCTTCTTCAGGGGCTTCTCTTCTCTTCAGGGGCTTCTTCAGGGGCTTCTCTTCAGGGGCTTCTTCAGGGGCTTCTCTTCTGGGGCTTCTTCAGGGGCTTCTTCAGGGGCTTCTTCAGGGGCTTCTTCAGGGGGTTCTTCTGGGGCTTCTTCTGGGGCTTCTCTTCAGGGGCTTCTTCTGGGGCTTCTCTTCAGGGGCTTCTTCTTCAGGGGCTTCTCTTCTCTTCAGGGGCTTCTTCTTCAGGGGCTTCTCTTCTCTTCGGGGGCTTCTTCTTCAGGGGCTTCTCTTCTCTTCGGGGGCTTCTTCAGGGGCTTCTT
This sequence comes from Eucyclogobius newberryi, assembly GCF_026437365.1. Taxonomy (NCBI): domain Eukaryota; kingdom Metazoa; phylum Chordata; class Actinopteri; order Gobiiformes; family Gobiidae; genus Eucyclogobius; species Eucyclogobius newberryi. Next base: position 4,684,965 of record NW_027315724.1, read on the forward strand.
CAGGGGGTTCTTCTGGGGCTTCTTCTGGGGCTTCTCTTCAGGGGCTTCTTCTGGGGCTTCTCTTCAGGGGCTTCTTCTTCAGGGGCTTCTCTTCTCTTCGGGGGCTTCTTCTTCAGGGGCTTCTTCAGGGGCTTCTTCAGGGGGTTCTTCTGGGGCTTCTTCTGGGGCTTCTCTTCAGGGGCTTCTTCTGGGGCTTCTCTTCAGGGGCTTCTTCTTCAGGGGCTTCTCTTCTCTTCGGGGGCTTCTTCTTCAGGGGCTTCTCTTCTCTTCGGGGGCTTCTTCAGGGGCTTCTTCTTCAGGGGCTTCTCTTCTCTTCAGGGGCTTTTTCTTCAGGGGCTTCTTCTTCAGGGGCTTCTCTTCAGGGGCTTCTCTTCAGGGGCTTCTCTTCAGGGGCTTCTCTTCAGGGGCTTCTCTTCAGGGGCTTCTTCAGGGGCTTCTTCTTCTTCTGCCGGCGCTTGTGAGAGCTGCTGCTCGTTGCAACGCTCACTCTGGAATTTCCCCATTGTGGGACAAATAAAGGCTGATCTTCTCACGTATTTTCTGATGGATATATTATTGTTTTAAAGTCTCTACAAACAACATGAATACGGCCATGTTTCCAACTCTTAGTAAAGGTAGATGAATGAGAAGGGAACTTTCATTTGATGGCACTGCCAGGAAACACCAGTTTGATTAGTTCACAGTTATTGTAGATGTAAAAAAGTTTTAAATCCAAGAAAAACTTGAAATATGCTGAGCAGGCTCTTTCAGTCTAGAGTAAATACATCTATGTATAGATTATTTTCTGATTTTGAAACTCTACTTCACCTGAGGAAATGTAAATATTCTAAATTATTCCATGGCCTTTAGATGTTGGGTGGGCACATGAAGCCATTCTGCTGCTCTCTGCAGAGAGAGGGGTGCTCACCTGGAAGGCACCCTCAGAGATGCTCTGCAGCTGGTTGTTGGCCAGAATGAGGTGGCGCAGGTTGACCAGGCCCTGGAAGTGCGTGTCGTCCAGGCTTGTTAAGCGGTTGGCGTCCAGGTGCAGTGCGTGCAGCTCTTGGAGGTCAGCAAACGTGTAGGGCCAGATCTGATTAATGGTGTTCCGGCTCAGGGTCAGATGGATCTGTAAATACAGTGAACAATGATGAACGAGATGGCAATAACAACATGTTATGCTCACAACATAATAAGAATTATTGTATGTGCTGCAGTTCAATTACTGGACTTTTTTTCCACAAAGCGTTTTACAAATGTAATTTGCCCTCCTTAATGGTGGTATGGAAGATTTTTTTCAGCAAATTTTTTATCATATTTCCTCGTGGCGTGGATAAATCATTTGTCCTGCCACGTATCAATCATAAAACGCACCTACCGCTCACCTGCAGCCGCGTCAGGCTCGTCCCCACGTTTCCGCGTACCTAAGCGCATGGATCTATCATAATATAGTTCCCTCAGTGTACGGGACAAAATGAAGACGGAGAAAGACAGTTCGAGCTGACGCAGAAGTGGACAGAAATCTACGGGAGACGAGAGATGTGATGCGCTCTGTTGCGCTAATAAACAAACGCACGTGTGTGTTGTATCAGTCCACACGGGGGAGTGGCATGTGCACGGGGGAGTGGCATGTGCACGGGGGAGTGGCATGAGCACGGGGGAGTGGCATGTGCACTTCCACCTGCGTTCTCAAATCGCCGAAAAATCGTCCATACCGCCTTTAAAGCCCCACCTTGTACCTTCAAGTCATGTTGTTTTATTCATTATTACTCTTAGTCTGCTTGCGGAGGCAGCCACGCCCCTCAGCAAATTGAAGTTGAATTTATTGCATGTTTTTGGCATGAATCCATTTTTTTCCTTTGTTTCATGTTCTTTGTTCTTTGTATTTTGTACTTGAGATTTTTACAGCATCAGAAAATGAAACAGGGTGAATTCAATACAACTAACACAGCGGCTTGTGTCTTCATAAACCTGACTCGTACTTGCTCTGGAGGAGCCTCCTGGTCGTTTCTATGGCAACGTTGTTCTTTAGCTACAATATTACACAGAATGGCATTTGTCTATCTCTTTGGAGAATGTTACAAAAGTGTTTCACATTATATTTCCATGGGATCATGAGGTGACGTGCCACTTCCAGAAAGTTACACGATGTTGCTTTAAGGACAGTAATGCAAACTTTTAATTAACAGAAATACGTTTTATTCTGGATACTTTTACCAGCTAAAGTTTGAGTGATACATTACAAGAGGTTGTGTGGTCCCTCAGGCCACAAAGGCTTTAAGAGTGAAGACGTGTTGCAACTCATCAGAGAAGCTTCCGCAGTCTGCCGCAAACTACACTTCATCTTAAAACTTTTGTCCAGTTGACAGAATTCAGTTGACCTAGTAGTCAAATGGTTTATGGTGTGTGTTGTGTTTATTGAATAAAACAAACTAAATAGATGTTTGTGAGGAGTGTAAAGGCTTAGGACTGACCAGGCTGGACATGTTGGCGAAGTCGCGGTGCCGCAGAGTGGTGATGAAGTTGTCCATGAGGCGCAGTTCTGCCGTCTGTCGGTCCACGTTGGGAGGCACAAACAGGAGGCCCGTGTTGGCACAGAGCACAGTGTAGGACGGCATCAGGTTCTGGCAGGTGCAGCGCTTGGGACACAGTGCCGTGGGGCCAGCAGGGTGCAGCAGCAGCAGCAGGAGTCCGCACACGAGCAGCCGCAGCAACATGGCTCCTGTGAAAGGCATGGAGCAGATGGGCTCAGCGTGGGTATGGACATGTATCAAAGGCTAACACGGCTGAGCTAAGCGCCTTGGGTGGGGTCCAGGGCATTGTTTACACACACACAGAGCGAACGGCATTCTCAGCACAGACCACAGGCCTGCTCCATAAAACGTGTTTACTTTCTAAGCTTGACTTAATGGTCAAGTGTGACTTTTGGTTTCATAAAGCTCATTCTGAGTCTCACTCCGTCACTATGGCAATTTTAACAAGGAACTTAAGCTGGTCTGTGGCAGACTTAAAAGCAGGCTGGATGAGTTCCAGTTCCAGTTCCAGTATGGAATCGCTCTCCATTTCACTTGCAAAACCTCCAAAAAACAGAGAGCCAGATGTTTTGAGAGAAAATCCAATCCAAGCATCCAGACAAGACAAGAATATTTGTGAAAAACTGGCCTCTAAAGCTAATGCTAAAATGTACTACGTCAATCTCAGAAGAGTGGTCATTGCAGGTAAGGGGAGAGGTGACCAGGGCTATATATTTGTGGCTCGACAAGAGGGTGAACTTCACTCGGGATTTAGCAGCCGGTATTCGTCAACAGAGAGCAATTTCTCACCTTGTTTGTGAGTAATTCTGCGATGGCTCCACCATGTGTTTCCAGCAGCTCTTGACATACAAAGGTGAAAAACGTGTACTCAAAAGATCGATGGAGGCAGAAAAACAGACTTGAACAGCAGCAGGAGCTAGATCCACCAACATGGGGTATGTGGGCCATATAATTGCCACACTATGAGACATCCATCTTCTTCCGCTTATCTGGGACCGGGTCGTGGGTGCAGCAGTCTAAACTAAACTCTCAGACTTCATTCACCCCAGACACTATCTCCAGCTCCTCCGGGAGGGTCCCGAGGAGTTCCCAGGCCAACCGAGAAAAACATAGTCTCTCCTGGGTCTTCCCGGGACGCCGAACCATCAGGAAACCCTCCAGTTTCACATCCTGCACGCTCCTTGTCACCCCCTTCCCTGGAGGGTTCCCATGGCTCCGACGTCACAATCCACACCTTGATTGGACCACAGAGGTGATCCTGGGGTGGAGTTCATCTTCTCACCAGGTCTGCCTCAAGCAAGCCACCGCACCACAATCTTCTGCCGGGACCAGTTCTTCAACCCATGTGCTGGGAGTCCCGGGTGAGTATCTGGACTTCAGGGAAGTCTTCAGTAAAGCCAAGACTTCCCTTCCCCCACATCGGCCTATGACTGCGCCATCAACATCCAGCCTGGCGCCACACCGCCCAGAGGACACATGTATTCCCTGTCGGGACATCCCTGGACATCCCTGAATATCTAAAACTTCCAACAAATGATAAAAATAAAACATATAAAGCTTGACCATGCACATCGCTCACTGGCTCCTAAGCCGGCTCCGAACCAGCGTCCAAGACCTATTATACTGAAGAAGCACAACTTCTGTGATAAACAGAATGTCGTGGCCAACCTGGATCTAACAAGTTCCACTTTCTCAGTGAGAATGGTCAAGAAACGCCTAACTTTTGACCAAGTGAAATCTCACTCGAGCGAGATGAAGGTGGATTACACCTTTACCCTGCAATGCTGAGGATCAAGGTAAATGGAAAAATAATAACATTTACCACAGCGGAGGAGGCATCAGCATTTATAGATAGTGCCACACCCTGAACTGTCTGATATTCTTCACATTTGTTTCATTTTTTGTGAATAATCGCACAAGTTTATTCATTTTACTAATGTTATGTTATATTCATGTCATTTTTGTGTTTGTGTGAAGGGAGATTTCTGTAACAAGATCGATGTGCTTTTTGTTACATGTTCTTATGCAGTTGAGCACGTCATGTTTTGTGTGTACTTTTGTGTACTTTTGTGTACGTTTTTTCGATGAGTCTTGAAACAGGGACATTTCTTATGAGAAGGGTGTGTACTATGTCAGTCACATTTTGATTTACGTCACAGTTGACTGATGTTTTGCTTGTAAGTGTTCTGGAGTAAAGAGCGGGCGTTCTATCAGTTCATGTGTCCAATTGGGTAATTTATAATATATTTATACATCAAACCGCTCAGCTACACTATTAGTTTACTAGTTTACCACTGCATCCTTAAAATCCTTAATAAATCCTTGGCCCGGTTGATTTTAGATGCATTTATATGTTTCAGGACAACTTACAAACTGCTCCTCTTTGAAAAAAAAATCCATTATTTGTCCAACTGAAAGTGTCAAACTAATCTATCTTCTCTTTCATTCTTAAGCATTCAGAAGTGAAACATCTTGTGTTCTAGACCCACGAGCTGGTCATGTGCCCTCTACAGGCCCCTCCGGTCATTACACCAGAGGAGAGAGGCCCCGCTGTCTGCAAGAAGTGGGTGGGACTAGCCACTGCACTTGAGCTGATTTCTGCTCTGCAGGTGAACCAGGCTCTGCAGGTGAACCAGGCTCTGCAGGTGAACCAGGCTCTGCAGGTGAACGAGGCTCTGCAGGTGAACCAGGCTCTGCAGGTGAACCAGGCTCTGCAGGTGAACGAGGCTCTGCAGGTGAACGAGGCTCTGCAGGTGAACCAGGCTCTGCAGGTGAACGAGGCTCTGCAGGTGTGCGAGGCTCTGCAGGTGAACCAGGCTCTGCAGGTGAACCAGGCTCTGCAGGTGAAAGAGGCTCTGCAGGTGAACCAGGCTCTGCAGGTGAAAGAGGCTCTGCAGGTGAACCAGGCTCTGCAGGTGAACCAGGCTCTGCAGGTGAACGAGGCTCTGCAGGTGTGCGAGGCTCTGCAGGTGAACCAGGCTCTGCAGGTGAACCAGGCTCTGCAGGTGAACGAGGCTCTGCAGGTGTGCGAGGCTCTGCAGGTGAAGAAGGCTCTGCAGGTGAACCAGGCTCTGCAGGTGAACGAGGCTCTGCAGGTGTGCGAGGCTCTGCAGGTGAACCAGGCTCTGCAGGTGAACCAGGCTCTGCAGGTGAACGAGGCTCTGCAGGTGTGCGGTAGGTGCATCCTATGATTGACGTGTGAACGAACTACTCGGCTGTCCACACCACGAGGAAATGAGACTCAAAAACTCAAAAGCTTGATAACAAAGCCCTATATTCAGAGGGAGGTTGCCGTTTAAACTAGGCTTTTGAATACATACCATGTTCTTTGTTCTTTCTTAAGTTGTGCAAACGCATACTCTGCTCTACTCTTCAAATCATTTTACTGCTTTATACGCCTAGAAAAGTGTAGAGATAATTGGAAAGTGAACTACCGATGCTTCTTTGCTCGTCCTCCTACTGCTGCGAGGGAGAGGGGCAGCTTTGGGTTATAGAGGCGGATAATGGTGGATTGGAGCTGGAAAAACAGACCATCTGGACATGCTGCAGTGGAGGAGATGAGCCCCGAGCCTCAGCGGTCAGACGGAAGAATCAGTACAGCTCTGTTTGGAAAACAAGCACCCAAACAGCACCCAAACAAGCACCCAAACAGCACCCAAACAGCACCCAAACAAGCACCCAAACAAGCACCCAAACAGCACCCAAACAGCACCCAAACAAGCCCTGCCCCAGCTCAACCAGAACAGGAGAGGAAGGCAAGAGACAGCACCAGCACCACGCCTGTGTTCCACTGGTTTAAAAAGGCTGTGTGGAGGTGGGTATTCATCACATTGTGGGGACTGACCTCTTCATGCAGAATGTTCTGCTTTGTGGGACCAAAAATAAGGTCCTCAAGTGGTAAATCCTTTATTACAGATCAATTGTATGGGTTAAGTAAAAAGACACAGGCATCTCATGTTTTAGAACTTCTAATAAGTGAAAAGCACACAGACACATTCTCATCAGATTTGGTGTTAGCCCCATCTACTGGCAGCAGAGGGAATTACCAAGAGGAAGTAAGCACAGTTGTAATGAACGTCCTCTGTATCTTTAGCTATGTTTTTGATGAGGGAATAGCTTAAAAAATGTCTCCAAAGGGTCTAAATAGTAGATCCGATTTACAAAACAGGAAAATAGGTATGCAAATGAATCTAACTTGTTCTTAGCTTTTCCTAAGGAACATCACTAGTAGTGACGTTATACCTTCAAGAAACCTATTTAAATGACTCAAAACATCAAAAATGTAGAGCACATGGGACTTCCGGTATGGTGGTGTGTCGAGCTGACGCACCCGCAATGCTGCTGCAGAAACTGGCCTTAAAATCATGATTTGACCCACCTATTCCAAAAGAGGAAGAACAAGAGATGAGGAAACAAGGAAGGCACAAGTCTGGTAACACAACAGGACCTAAACAATCAAAGCTGATGGTCAACGGCTCCATTGGAAAACAGCCTACTCACAAGCTAACAAGGCTAACATAACTAGTGGGCCTGACGCAGCAGCTCACAGTCCTTCCCCATCGGAGAAACGGGTCCCGCCGGCCCAGATAAAGATTTTCACGGCTTATTTACATAGGAAGGGGGAGAAAATATGACTAATCATCAGTTAGTGCTCATAATATGTGAAATAAGACGCGAAATGCAGCGGGATATGGCGACTCTTAGAGCGAAAATGATGCCGTAGCCGTGGAGCTGAAAGCGGGAGTTAGAAGAGCAGCATAAATGCAGCTGAGCAGCGTATTTCACACAATACAGATGATCTGTAGACAATCAGGGCCTAGATGGAGGCGCTGCAATCGGAGAACAATAATATGAAACATTTATTTGGAGTCCAGATGACGTAGAGCCAACATTAGACTTGTGAGGCCCCAGAGGGAAAAGAGCGATCTTAATGATCGTGTGAAGGAAAGTATCATGAAGGCTGCAAAAGTTAAAGGAGATCTCCAGTGCAAAGGCAAGCTTCTTTGCCCCAGATATTCCATCTGAGGTTTGTGAACACCACATCTGTGAGGAGCTCAGGAGGAGAACACTGAGGCGAGGGTTCCCTTTCCCCACCACTCTTCTGGTGAGTGAATGGCATGTGGAAAGCAATTAAATCAAACACAATTAAAAAATACATTTATATTTACAAGAGACACATTTGAATGATAATGAGCATGAAAAACGTATAAAAAAATCTTCAATTATTCATCATACAGAGGCAAACATAGAAGGGGAGTTGGAATATTGATTTCAAACCGAATAGTTTTTGAACAGAGTAAGATGTAAGGATGAAGAGGGCAGATATGTACTGGTTAAGGGGAATATTAATGTAATGGTTTTCACTCTTTTAAATGTGTATGCTCCACCAGGGGGCAATATCACTTTCTATGCTGATGTCATGGACCTGATTGTGAACCACTCTGAGGAACCCTGATCTGTGGAGGAGATTGGAATCTTCACATTCAGCTACATTAGACGTGTCGAGCTTAAAAGGCTCTGGGGGAACAATTAAGAAGAAGTTCCGTCTCTTATTGAAGAATATAGGATTGATTGACATATGGAGGGAAATGAACCCTAGAGCACACCAGTATACTCATTTTTCAGATCCACATACACTTTATTCCAGAATAGACAACTTTTTTATTCTCAATAAAGACAGATCTAAAATCACTGAAGCAGATGTAGGCACAATAGACCTAAGTGATCATGCTCCTGTCTACATTTCTGTGGAATTGGAGGAGAGACAAAAAAACACGGGAAAAATGTCAAAAACCTTATCTGGAGGAAAATGATACAGGGGAAATTTCTCCTCCCATCCATTGGGAAGCCTCCAACGCAGTCTTGAGAGGACAAATTATAGCCATAGCCTCCAAAATAAAGAAACAAAGGGAGAAAAAGCTAAATTATCTGCAAGGAAAAGTAAAATTGTTGGAGGAAAACTATGCCAAAAAGGGGTGTACTAGAATGCAACAAGATGTAAAAATAATGATCTGAAATCACACCAAATAGTTAGGGTTAGGTTAAACAAAGATATTATGAGTGGATCAACATTTTCTAAATTACTATCTTGGAAACTTAAAAGCTGAAACAACTTATTTTTTTAAATACAGGAAAATGATGTATGTCTTAACTAAACAAAACCAAACTCAATCAGCGTTTGAGTCATTTTATTTAAAAAACGCCAGAAGAAAAAGAAAAAAAGACAGATTTGGAAATACAAGGCGCAATCAAAAGATTAAAGAACAATAAATCTTTGGGGAGCGATGGGTTCACCTCAGAGTGGAATAAAGCTCTAAACACACTTCCTCACACACTCCTGTCCTTTTGGCCACGTTAAACTGGGACTTAAGAAAACTCCTCCCCTCCCAGTGTGAACGAGGCCATCATATCCATGATACCAAAAGAAGGGAAGGACCGACTGGACTGTGCCTCATATAGACCCATTTCTATTCTGAATTTGGATTCGTATAAACACCTCAATAATGTCCAAAAGAATGGAACAAATCCTCCCAAACTTAATCCACAAAGATCAGACAGTATTCATTACCAAGCGACAAACACAAGACAACATAAGACGAACCTCACACATAATGAATCATACAAAAAATGATGGTCCAACATCAAGAAAATAAAAGTCAATGGTCATCTGCATTTCACCAAACCAGAGAGTTCCAGACCTAATGTGATGCATTTTCTCTAAGAAATGGTCCAATGTCTGGAAACAAAATGAATGTACAAAAAACTTAAATTATTTCATTCTGGCGCCCTTTGACCTTTAGAAAGACCTACTGCCTGGTTAAATGGAATCTCTCTAGATATTTAGGTGTCGTACTTCATAGAGTCCTGGAACCATACCCCCGCTCCATCATCGCGCCATCATCGATCCATCATCGATCCATCATCGATCCATCACCGATCCATCATCGATCCATCACCGATCCATAATCGATCCATCACCGATCCATCATCGATCCATCATCGATCCATCACCGATCCATCACCGATCCATCACCGATCCATCATCGATCCATCACCGCTCCATCATCGATCCATCATCGATCCATCATTGATCCATCATCGATCCATCATCGATCCATCACCGATCCATCATCGATCCATCACCGCTCCATCATCGATCCATCATCGATCCATCATTGAGCCATCATCGATCCATCATCGATCCATCATCGATCCATCACCGCTCCATCATTGATCCATCATCGATCCATCATCGATCCATCACCGCTCCATCATCGATCCATCATCGAGCCATCATCGATCCATCATCGATCCATCACCGCTCCATCACCGCTCCATCATTGAGCCATCATCGATCCATCATCGATCCATCATCGATCCATCATCGAGCCATCATTGATCCATCATTGATCCATCATCGATCCATCATCGATCCATCATCGATCCATCATCGATCCATCATCGAGCCATCATTGATCCATCATCGAGCCATCATCGATCCATCATTGATCCATCATCGATCCATCATCGATCCATCATCGATCCATCATCGAGCCATCATCGATCCATCATTGATCCATCATTGATCCATCATCGATCCAGCCAGAATAATGTGATTTTAACCAAACAAGACCAAATACAAACATCGTTTCAATCATTCTACAAAAACATTATCACCAAAATATCACAAAAACAACGAAGAAGTAATACAATCTCTTCTAGGAACTTTTGATTCTCCCGCCAGGACTGAAGAGCGAAACAAAAAATTAGGTGCTGAAATAACTAATATGGAAATTGATTAAATTGATATGGGTTAGGGTTAGGGTTTTTTACACCTCAATTATGTCAAAAAGAATGGAACAAATACTCCCAAATCTAATTCATAAGGATCAGAAAGGATTTATTATCAAAGGACAAACTCAAGACAACATAAGACGATCTTTACACAAAAACAACAAGACAAGGCTTTAATAATGAGTTTGGATGCTGAGAAAGCATTTGACTCTGTAAACCGGCCTTATTTCTTTATTTACTATGCAAATTCAGAAGATTTAATAATACAAATATTGGGGATCTTTACCACAGTTCAACACCAAGAATCCAAAAGAACAGCCACAGATCCAGTGACTGTGGGAACAGGCCGTGCTCTTGGAACCAATGGCCCGATATATTAGACAATCAGAAACAATCTATGATGTTATATTTAATGGATGGAACATAAAATTGCTGCTACGGAGACGATGTCTTATTGTTTCTGACAAAGCCAGAGATTTCCATACCTGAAGTGAAGCATTTCCTTGATATTAGTCCAATGTCTGGATTACTTACTTCACTAACAAGGACCACGCCACAACTATGAAATACAAAGGAATGTTTATTTATAATAGTGATGATGGATCGATGATGGATCGATAATGGATCGATGATGATCGATGATGGATCGATGATGGATCGATAATGGATCGATGATGGATCGATGAGAGTTGGCTGGGTGGAGACTCAGGCTCTGTCTCGGGTAATCAGCCCCGTCCCCTCCATAGATGGTGATGTGTTAAGGTGAAGATGATAGAGACATGGGGTGGGAGGGCAGGATCGAGAGAGCAGAGACGACAAGAGATTGGCCTGCGCATATATAGGCCTTCTGGGTAATTGGAGGCGTGGTTAAAGAGTGGAGGTGTGGTTGCTGGGGAAGTAAGAGGTTGAGGCGTGGTCCTGCTCCCAAACACAAGTTAACGAATAACCTCGTCAACTACACCCACTGGAAACATCCTTTGACATTTAGAAAGACCCATATTTTTCTATCTATTACAGCCTCTGCCAATTCCCGTCCCCAACCGGCTGTTTGATGAATGAAATAAACTATTTTAAGATTTGCATGGCATGGAAACACCTCATATCTGATTTAAGACCCTACGATGACCAAAAGAAGAAGGTGGTTAGGGCCTTGTCTGAAATGTACTTTATTTCAGCTCAGATCAGAGCTGCTGAACTGGTGTGACCCAGAATACCAGGCACAATGGACAAATATGAAGTGTAATCCCGGCTCAGGCTGTGCTGACAGATGACAAATGGCTAAGTCACTTACAGGAAGTTGAGAATCGCTGGGTAAAATCTTTTCTTACAGAAAAAGCAAATCAAAACTTATAAATTAAACAAAGCTGTTAAAATCTTGGGCTTCTTCTGACTAAAGTTTTAAGCCAAAAAGCGCCGACCTGAGATTTCAGATTTGGATAACAAAAGCATAAGAGTTTTCTACCAGTTCGTGAAAGAGAATCAGATGAAAAGCTTTGATATGTTGAAAGAATAATTTGGCTTTTTACAGGTATCTACAAATAAGAAATAAAACAAAGCAACGATTAACACAACACTTTGACAGAACTCTTTATTACGGTAAGTGTGTGTACTTTGTTCTGTGTTTATCTTTAATGAAAACTTCACTATATCTATCATTTTTGCTATAATCTGGCACATTTACTGTAATTGTGACAGATTAATATGCACCGTCCCTTTTAAATAAATAAATACAAATTAAGATATCCAAAGCAAGATATTTTGAACTTGGCTCTACCCAATTTATATGAAACTATAACATGATGGAAACTTGTAATGCTTATTGTTCTTGTTTTACAATTACATAAGTAAAATGGACACATTTAAATGTAAGATGTTTTCCTTTTTGCCTGTATAATCTCAGTTCAAAATGTAAATAAATCAAATAGAGTTTGATTTAGGTCAGTGGATCCCATGACATTATTCTGTAAGCTGCTCTGGGACATGTCCAGCCTGTTGCACACGCGGGACGTCCCGGCAACAGCAGCAGCAGAAGCAGCAGCGAGTGACCACGAGCGCAGATGGAGGGGCCAGATGCTCGTGGATTGGGCCCTATCCGCACAGATTAACGCGCGCTAAGATTATTTATAACCCAAACAGAATGCTTTTCCTGCACAACAAGCACATCCGGCTGAGGCGATCCGGCCGCTGCAAACGCCAAAGTCGCTCTGGGCTCCAAGGTTCAGCCATCAACGTTCAGAGATGATTCTCTCTCTCAGACACTGTCAAGTTTGGTTTGGTCAAACTGAATGTTCCATCGTCATTTATCTTCTCCATTCACCAGAAAAATGTAAAAGATCAACATCAGAAACTCAATTTCAAGTGCATTTGTCAGGTTAGAAACACATTTCACTAGAATGTGTTGAACAAGATTCTATTTTTTATTTGTTTTTTGTCCAAATAACAGCTGTAAATAAGTTATCTGTTTTTCGATTATTATACTTTTGTGCCTAATCTGTGTTGCAACCCTGGAATTTCCCCATGGTGGGACAAATAACGGTAATCTTATCTCATCTACCTGCTGCCTTGACATGTTGCCCACTAGACTTTTAAAAGCCGTGCTCAGTAGTCTGCTGACTCCACTTACTGAAATAATCAACACGTCACTTAAATCGGTCTTGAAAACTGCAGTTATTAAGCTAAAGAAGAACAGCCTCGATCCCACAAAACTTAACAACTATCGACCGATCTCAAACTTACCTTTCCTGGGAAAAGTCCTTGAAAAAGTCATTTATAAACAGCTTATTCAGTTCCTCCTGATAAGTGACTCCTGTGATGTCTTCCAGTCCGGCTCTCATTAAGGTTACAAATGACATTCGTCTGAGCACTTATGATGTTAAGGCCTCTGTTTTAGTCCTGCTGGACCTCAGTGCTGCATTTGACACTGTTGACCACGGGATACTTCTACAGAGGTCAGAGGACTGGGTGGGCATCACTGGTATGGCCTTAAATTGGTTTAAATCCTACCTCGATAACAGGAAATACTTTGTTGAGATTGGTGATTGTGTCTCTGAGAGCATTGACCTGTGGGGTGCCCCAAGAGTCAATCCTTGGACCCCTTCTGTTCAATCTGTGCATGCTGCAATTGGGACAGCTAATGCGAAACAGTGGCGTGTCCTATCACAATGATGCTGACGACACTCAGATCTATGTCTCACTGACGGCAGGTGAATATGGACCTGTCAGTTCACTCTGTCATTGCCTTCAACAGATCAGTGAGTGGAGGCAAAACAACTTCCTCCAGCTGAATCCAGACAAAACTGAAATCATAGACTTTGGCCCACAAAGAAAGTGTTAGCAACCACCTCCAGTCTCTCTCTCTAAAACCCGTAACCAAGGTAAAAAATGTAGGAGTAATTATGGACTCAGACATGAATTTCAACCGCTACATCAACTCAATTACATCAGTAGCTTTCTTCCATCTAAAAAACATTGCCAAAATTAAAAACATACTGTCCCAACCAGACTTGGAGCGACTAATCCACGCATTTGTCTCCAGTAGATTAGACTGTAACGGCCGCTCACTGGTCTCTCCAAACGAGCTGTAAAACAGCTGCAGTACATCCAGAACGCTGCTGCTCGGGTCCTGACTAGAACCAGGAAGTACCATCACATTAGTCCTGTTCTCAGGTCTCTGCACTGCCCCCTGTGGCTCAGAGAAGAAACTTTAAAGCAGCTCTGCTTGTGTATAAGTCTCTTCATGGCCTAGCACCAAAATACATCTCAGATTTGTGTGTGTCATATGAACCATCTCGGACTCTAAGGACCTCAGGGACCGGCCTCCTGCTGGTGCCAGAGCCAAGACCAGACACGGAGAATCTGTGTTCCAGGTCTATGGGGCAAAGGTCTGGAACAGCCTTCCTGAAGTGGTGAGACAGGCCCCGCCCCCGGCTGTGTTTAAATCTAAACTAAAAACTGTTTTGTTTAGCCGCGCCTATGACTGATTTTACCTGGTGTTTAATATTCTAAAATACTACAATATTTTTATTCTTTACTTTACTCTAATGTACATTGTTTTACGTTTTTTATAAACTGCATTGTGTTTTTAATTTATTACATGTTTTAAATTGTGTTTTAAACACTGTAAAGCACTTTGAATTGCAGTTTGTATGAGTTGTGCTTTATAAATAATTTTGATTTGATTTATAATTCCACAAGCAAATTTACCAAGCAACTATTTTGTAAACAAGGGCCAAAATCCATATAAATTACACAATAATAATGATTTTAGAAATAATAATACCTGTTATATGTCTGTATAATGTCTGTTATATGTAAATGGCCCATGCATTTATGAGAAAACAATGCTTATTGATGACATCATAGAGGGAACTCAGCTCTACTCCCTGTAACTTTCTACTTTATTTTTAATTCATTTCTTCACAGACAGAACTTTGACTGATGCAACACTATGATAAATATTTAGCACAGGTTCTATCCCACCACCAAACGCATGAGAACCTGTCAAATGCACTTTAAAGTTAGTTAGCCTTCAACTCAGAGAACATTTAGACGCTAATTATCATCTAAAATGTGTTTACACAGTTCACAATTACTTTTAACAAGGCTATAAATGTTCTTGATGTGTTGGTACCAGCCCAAACCATCTGGATCGTAACAGCCTTAAGAATAAATACAGGACGCTGTCTCCAGAGTGCCACTAATCTTTCCAGACTAGCCCAGTTGCTAAGTGATTGCTAACATCAGCATCTAATGTTGCGTCTTCTACTTAAATGTCCCTGGGTTTAGCTCCTCAGCTCCTCTGTGTTTCGGAGCTGATAGCGACCACACGATGGCTAACACTTTTTATTTTTGGCTTTTTCCGACAACAAAGCGCGCTCTGAAATGACAGCTGTGCAAATGTTTGAGTTTCTTTCCAGTAATCCAATGTTGTTTCCTTAGTAAACAAGGCAAATATGGCTCTACAAATAGGAGAATAATTCAAGTCTCAGGAAAAGTGTCTTCGGAACCAGCATTATCATATTGGAACAAAAATCTTTACTGTGAGAACTGGTTTTGCTCTGGTTTTGCTCTGGTTTTGCCCTGGTTTTGCCCTGGTTTGCCCTATTTTTGCCCTGGTTTGCCCTGGTTTTGCCCTGGTTTGCCCTATTTTTGCCCTGGTTTGCCCTGGTTTTGCCCTGGTTTGCCCTATTTTTGCCCTGGTTTGCCCTGGTTTTGCCCTGGTTTGCCCTGGTTTTGCCCTGGTTTTACCATGCCTGGTTTAACTCTGGGTTTGTTCTGGTTTAGTCCACTTTTAGAGAACTGCACATTATTTGTACCGTTCCATACATCAGCTCAATGGAGAGTTACCATTTGCCTTCAAACATCAAAAACTATGAAAAACTGGGGCTATTTGGGCAACTGACTATCACCCGAGCAGCATGAGCATACATCCATCCACACCAGAGCCTCAGTGAGCAGCAGCGTAGTTTATAGTGCCCTGGTTTTGCTCTGGTTTTGCTCTGGAAAAACCTGAATAGATGTTTTCCTATAGCATTGCATCTCTGACACGCCCATTCCAGGCACATTAAATGGAGCTGGAGCAAAATCATAGCCAATCCAGAGCCAAATCAGATGCAGGCTCAAACATTTCTGTAATATTTAAACCTAAAAATCAGCATTTGCCTTTGTCATGAATGTAATCTCACATGTATCTGAATGATCCACTGGATATTTTAGATTGTGTAATATTCTGAAGTTAAACCTACTTTTCTCCAGTGAAATCACGTTTACCTCCATTCTGTAAATTAGAATGTTTTACAGACTTTTAAAGGGTCTATTGAATCCAAAATGCAAATAATCCAATTGTGTTTTTGGAGTTGTTGTTGTGGCTGTTTTTTCTTCTTTTAAAATTCAACATTTTCTCAACATTTTCTCAACATTGTGGAATCTGCACCCAAATATTTTTTTTTATTATTTAATTGAATCCACTTCATCCACTTTAAATATAGTGTAACACCCAAAAACAACAGCGGTCGTAGGGCTTTTAAACGGGTTGATTTGACCAGCAGAAAGTAACTTCTCCCACGTCCACAAAGTTTGAGTCCAGCGCGTGATCAGCTGCATGGTCTTCCCCAGTCTCATCCTGTCAAAGAACCCCACGGGCCAGAACATAAAAATAAATAATATAGGAGCACCCACACATGTAACAATCTGTAACAATCTTGGATGTAACAAGATTTTGACTGATCGTAATTCTGAGCCTGATTTATTAAAATATTTAAATTGGATACTATTTTCTACAAAAATGGGCGGTTTTGGTCGTTTTTACTTATAAAAAACTACCTTATTTTTAAATATGGCAACATGAAAACCTCTTAAGATGTTTTTTCTTGCATTCTTGTGACTAAACTTGGCAACAAAAGTTTGAAATGGATATTTCTACATTAAGATGTCTCCCTAACCTGCGGTGCCTCAATCAATATGTTCTTGTTGCTTTAAATACACGTTCCATTTTGAACTAGATTTCCGCTGAGCGCGATGAGGCGCGGCAGAAGCGCCTGTCCGCGCGCCGCGCGCCTGTCCGCGGTCATCTGTCTCCTTCACACAACATCTGCTCAGACTGTGCTGACAGTGATCTGCTCTTGATCTGCTCTTGATCTGCTCTTGAGCTGCTCTTGAGCTGCTCTTGAGCTGCTCTTGAGCTGCTCTTGAGCTGCTCTTGATCTGCTCTTGAGCTGCTCTTGATCTGCTCTTGAGCTGCTCTTGAGCTGCTCTTGATCTGCTCTTGATCTGCTCTTGATCTGCTCCTCCTGTGCGCGTTCCCAGGCCCAGTGCGCGCGCCCACCCCGCTGCAGAGCCGCGCGTGAAGCGGCGCGTGAAGCGGCGCGTGAAGCGGCGCGTGAAGCGGCGCGTGAAGCGGCGCGTGAAGCGAAGCGGCAGCTGTGCAAACACAAACACGCAGAGACGCTTCAAAACATTTCTATTTGTCTGCTCCAGGACGCGCGCTGAGACACTGTCCCCGAGCCGCTCGTGTAAACAGTGTCCCAGGCTGAGGAAGAGGAGGATGAGGAGGAAGAGGAGGAGGAAGAGGAGGAGGAAGAGGAGGAGGAAGAGGAGGATGAGGAGGAAGAGGAGGAGGAAGAGGAGGAGGAAGAGGAGGAGGAAGAGGAGGAGGAAGAGGAGGATGAGGAGGAAGAGGAGGAGGAAGAGGAGGATGAGGAGGAGGAAGAGGAGGATGAGGAAGAGGAGGAAGAGGAGGAGGAAGAGGAGGATGAGGAGGAGGAAGAGGAGGATGAGGAGGAGGAAGAGGGGGGCCGGTGTTCGGGCCGGAGCGGCACAAGGGACACAGTGTGCTCCTCCAGGCCCAGTCCAGGCCTGCACCGCACACGGCCCCGGGCCCGGGAGTGTGCGGAGCGCGCGGCTGGAGCTCTGTGTTCCCTAAAGTCTTTGATGTGGGCCCCTCCGCGTCCCCCCCACACACGCCGCGTCCCCCCCACACCGCGTCCATGAGCGGCTGTTTTTCAGCACGACAGCCGGTCACATCATCACGCACCTTCATGGATGTGCTGTTTCACCACCGCCGTCTCACTCCGTGTCCAAGTGTGGACTCAGTCAGGTCCATGTCATCCCGACACGCGCGCGCGGGCCGGTACCGCGGAGAGACGAGTGCACGGGTCCGGTGGAGCGCGGGACAGCTCCGGGAGGATGCGGTGATGGAGGAGAGGTGGAGGAGAGGTGGAGGAGAGAGGCAGACAGCAGCAGTGACACCCACACTGTCGGTACAATCCACAGCCGGAGTGAGACGTGAGCAGCGGCCGCGGCGGCGTCGGCTCCGCGCTCCCACAGCAGATGACGGAGCTCACGTGAGTCCGGGCGGTGTCCCTCAGTCCACAGAGAGACACAGAGAGACACAGAGAGACACAGAGTCACAGGAGCTGGCTCACGTCTGATAATCCACTCAACAGCAGAAAGCCTCCGACACAAGGCGCTGTGCTTTTGTGATGCTGCCGGAGCAGAATGTGAGCAAACGCGTCCGGCCGCGGCTCATCTGCGTCAGAAAGGGACTATTTTTAGAGGACAAAAATCTGGATGCGTGAAACCGGATTCACTAAGCGACAGTTGGCGCAGATTCCTCCATCCTCCACACACCTGTCCCCCGTGAGCAGAGGCACGGTCCCGGGCTCTGGATCAGCCCCGCGGAGCAGACACACCCTTCACCGTGATCGTCCGCTCAGCAGCGCCTCGGTCAGGTCCCGTCAGCAGCACTGGCCCCCAGGAACAAGCGCGTCCTCACGGGACTCTCACGGGACTCTCACACGGTCATGCGCGGCGCGTGTCCATCACCTCTGGAAGAGCCTTTGATAAAGAGATATAAAAGTGTGGTTGAAGCGCGTCTCTGCAGCTGCGCGGACTCAGACGTGCGCGGAATGTCCAAGAGTCTGATGCAGCACAAGACACGCGCTTTGCATATGCGCTGTCATGTTGAACCCTGCTGCCAGTGCTAAACTCTCTGTGTGTCATAAATGAATGACTTAATACATAAATAAAACTGACCAATAATTTGATTCGTCCTAAACTGAAATGAGAAGAGTCACTTTTCTGTTTATGGAATGCTATATTTTATCAAGGATAGTTATAATGAACATAGAGAGGAAAGATGTCACATTATTTGCACATTTAGCATCCAGCAGCTCCTAAAGTTGTACAAAGAATGATAAATATAAAAATATTAATAAATACATAAATACAAAACTGGCGCTGTCCTGGACGGTCCACTCACCCAAGCCCTGTTCCCAAAAAAACTGTCCTTCTAATAATAATCATTTGTTTTCTGATTTTTTACATGGGTGAAAACATGTATTTTTATTTTCTTCATCTCAATACAAGGCAGAGATGTCAGCTCTGAAACAGAATGAGAGCCATGCCAAGGCCAAAAGTCTTGCCTATTCATGAAACTGTAAAACCTCCACGAGGCTGGAAAGGGCTACGGGGCAATTGTCAGAACATGGAAGAGGGTAAAGATGTCTAAAGTCTCCCTCGGACTGGGGCTTCATTCATGATCTCACCTCGTGGGGTCTCAATGATAAAGGTGAGGAATCAGCCCAGAACTACAGGAGGAGCTGGTCAATGACCTGAAGAGAGCTGGGACCACAGTTTCAAAGGAAATACACTACGTCGTCATGGTTTAAGATCATGCATCGCACATAAGGTTCCCCTGCTTAAGTCAGCACGTCCAGGCCTGTCTGAAGTTTGACCATGTGGAGGATCCAGAGGATCATGGGAGCAAGTCATGTGGTTAGATGAGACCAGAAGACTCGCCGTGTTTGGAGGAAGAATGATGAGTGCCATCCCAAGAACAGCATCCCAACTGTGAAGCATGGGAGGTGGAACCATCATGCTTTGGGGGTCTTTTCTGCTCAGGGGACAGGACGACTGCTCTGTATTAAGGAGAGTGACTGTATTCCATGTATTGCAAGATTTTGGGAAACAACCTCCTTCCCTCAGTCAGAGCATTGAAGATGGGGCGTGGCTGGGTCTTCTAACATGACAATGACCTGAAGCACACGGCCAGGAGAACCATGGCGTGGCTCGGTGAGAAGCATATCAAGGTTCTGGAGAGGCCCAGCCAGTCTCAGACCTAAATCCAATAGAACATTTTTGGAGGGAGCTGAAACTCTGTTGCTTAGCAACAGCCCTGAAACCTGACAGATCTAGAGAAGATCTGAGAGGAGGAGTGGCCAGAATCCCTGCTGCAGCGGGTGCAAACCTGGTCAAGAACTACAAGAAACGTTTGACATCTGTACCTTCTGTAGCAAATATTCAGATTTTGACTCACGGTGGAAATGCAAATACGATGAAAATTCAGACCCCTCCATAATTTCTAAGTGGGAGCAGAGTCTTCAAATATCTTTTTCCTCACTGTACAAACAACCCAATGCACAACTGAACAACCCAATGCACAACTGAACAACCCAATGCACAACTGAACAACCCAATGTACAACTGAACAACCCAATGTACAACTGAACAACCCAATGCACAACTGAACAACCCAATGTACAACTGAACAACCCAATGCACAACTGAACAACCCAATGCACAACTGAACAACCCAATGTACAACTGAACAACCCAATGTACAACTGAACAACCCAATGTACAACTGAACAACCCAATGCACAACTGAACAACCCAATGTACAACTGAACAACCCAATGTACAACTGAACAACCCAATGTACAACTGAACAACCCAATGTACAACTGAACAACCCAATGCACAACTGAACAACCCAATGTACAACTGAACAACCCAATGTACAACTGAACAACCCAATGCACGACTGAACAACCCAATGTACAACTGAACAACCCAATGCACAACTGAACAACCCAATGTACAACTGAACAACCCAATGTACAACTGAACAACCCAATGTACAACTGAACAACCCAATGTACAACTGAACAACCCAATGTACAACTGAACAACCCAATGTACAACTGAACAACCCAATGTACAACTGAACAACCCAATGTACAACTGAACAACTCAATGTACAACTGAACAACTCAATGTACAACTGATGACGTTCTGATGAGGATTCTCTGGCCAGAGTCTGTTCTGGAGCAGAAGAACCACGATCCATTCTTTACACTCTCCATTGGTTTCCATGTAATACCTGCATATTCTTCCAGAGTTAAACACAGAGTAAATCCACAAGCAAATGTGTGGATAAATTGTCACAAGATATAGTTGTTATACAGATTGTATCACGTCTTGGCTCTTCTGTCTGCTCGGTGCTTTTCCACATAGGTTTTATGTTGTAGGTCAATTTATTACATTTGCGTTATGTTTGGTAAGAAGAGATTGATTTCGTGGGTAAGAACTGTGTAAATATGTACCAAAGGATTCACTGCTGGACAGACTTTGAGTTTGGGGCCATTTGTTTGTCACGTACAGAATTCCAGGTCCTGCTGGTTTTATCTGGATCCATGAACTTCAGGCGTAACTTGCAAATCTGTGCATGGATTATCGTTATTGTATTTTTTATATGTTATGTTGAGCTGACAGAAAAAGACAGTATTCTATATTATTCTATATATAGATTTGTGACCGAAAATATATTTTTCTCTTGATGCATTTCAGTTTTGGCCTCTAGATGGCACTGTGGGACTGACTGGTGAGGTAAGGTTTTTTGTTGCTTAGTTTTTATTGTGAACATTTGCCAATCATTTTGGTGAAAAAAGAACAAAAATACTTCAAAATCTGAATAGTTTGAAGGTCCGACAGTAAATCTCATTAAAGAAATGAGAGACGGCTGAGATTATGATTTTCACAAATGTGTTAGTCCTTAATATGCCCAAAGGCTAAACTTACAATTGTACAGCCTCCTGTTCTTGAACATTACCACGTCAGTTCTGTGATCAATCCACGCGGCCAATGCTAATGCTACAGTTTAACTCAGTTAATTGTTGGTGTTTGATAAAACAGCTTCTAAGTGGCATTAGTTACTCTGAACTACATGTGTAACATTTACATTTTTATATTTAATCCCTCCAGGTAATAAAAAATAAAAATAAAAACACTCCTCTTTGGTGTGTTTGTAGTCGAGGTAACAGAGTTTGAAACATCAGAGTCTCCATCACATGTCTCGGCTCGGATTGATATGAAATCAGCTGCTTTCACTTCAACACAAATATAGTTTTTATTCACAGCAGCCACAGTCGAGCGGCTCATTCTGAATCGTTTTGGACGTACCTTTTGTCACAGACGTCTGTAGATGCAGTTTGAAAAAGTAAACACGGAAAACAAGGCGTGGCACCTCTGCGTACGGCGCGTGCACATGTCTGCGTCTCCAGCGTAAACAGCGTAGCTTCATGGCGTAAACACTACGCTCATTTGGGCGGTGGAAAAAGCGCCTCTCAGACACTTTTCCAATGGCTTTTTCCACACTGACGAAGTCACTTTTGATTGAGGTCTTTCAGAAGTCTCTCTAACAGACACTGCAACCGTCTGAGCAGTCTGGTTAGGTTAATGCATACAGACCGATAAACTAAACCCCACAGACAAATATCCTTTACCCTTGGAAGTTACTGGAAGCTCTAAAATGTCCATAGCCACTCTCTGAAAAAGAGTGCGCAACCTGTACAGCCCCCATAGGTGCTTTGTGTTTCGGTATGAAGCTTTGCGAGTTTGACAGGGCTCTCGTCACACCACTGACGAGTGTCCTTGAGCATGGAGGGCCGGTAACACAATGTCTGGCTCCCATACTCTTTCAGCTGAGAAATGCGTAGAGATGGGACCAACATGCAGCGAGGCAGGCAACACTACTTTGCACTGAGTCCCCCCAAGGGGACAAGAGATTGTCCGAAAAAGAAATCGATCCATTAGGGATAACCTGGGGAACTCTGACCACATCTTTCGAAGCATCCTGGAGCAGTCACGTAACTGTCCCCTGGGTGGATGAGGATCCCCTGGGTGGATGAGGATCCCCTGGGTGGATGAGGATCCCCAGCCTTGATCCAGTCCAACAGAACACCAATATCCAGATCGTTCTGCTGTTGCATGGCCAAGAACTTACTGTTATTTAAAAGTGCCTGCAAGTGTTGTCCTCCAGTGACTGGAGACTCCGTGGGAGACGTCACCATGAGGGGCCCCCGGAAAAGAATCCACCACATTAACCAGTGCAGCAGTGCCTTCCGTAGTCCCATCTGGGCAACACGAGAGGGGATTTGTATTTGTGTGATGGTGTTCTTCCTTGTGCTGTGTCGTGGCTACGATAGGGATATGATGTTTAGGTGGATGTCTTCCACATGAATTCCAATTTATGGGTTAAATGAATAATTATTGACTGTATTAGTTTCCAACAACGCCACCCTGGATTGGTGCCAGGGACACATACACAGGTAAGGCAAGCGCAAATTCTTTGATTGAGTGGACCAGGAGTCTCAGATATAGGAAAACAGTTCACAATTTATTAAATCTAAAGACAGAATAAATAAAACATTTGTATTTTTAATAATAAAACTACTACTACTCTCATTCACACATTCACACCTCTAAAACAGTAGACACATTTAAACAATTCACCGAAATAACAAAAGTAAAATAAAACAACAGCCCAGATTGTCCCTTAAGGCACTTAGCCCGATTACCCTACCAGGAGGTGGCGCTGGTCCTTAGCAGCAGGCCTGGGACCCGGTACAGTCCCACAGTCAGGGGCCAGAGCCGACACTCAAAAACTCCAAACGTTGATATGGTACAGTCTGTCAATGTAGAAAGGGGCCGGTGCGAACGTGCCCAAACCCACCAAGGGCACTTGGAGTGAAGTTCTGGGTTTGGGGTCGGAGGAGAGACCCGCGGGGTTACCAATCCTATAATGTACAATAGTTTGGGAAATTAACTCTCAGATGGATGTCCAGAACCGTGCGCAACAAGCGAGGGAGAGAGGAAAAGAGATACATACCGGTGCTCGAATCTGTGCACTATGCGCGCCGCGGCTGGGAGGAAAAGCCTGCACGTAACGTCACGCACTACAAACGGTGCTAAATTAGAGCGAGTTTGATTACAATATAAATCTATGGAAGAGAGGCAGCTTACCGGGGCGTTAAACCTGGGGAGCGTGCGGCACGAGTCATACAAGGTTTGAGCAGGGTTTGGTGAGCGCACGATGCGCAAACCAACCTGGTTAACACGCTGGTGTGATCGCTGGCTTTAAGCCTAAACTTTGGGGTGTTTTTGGGGCGATCAGAGCGAATGCTCCGGTCCTCGTGCCGCTTGCATTGCTCCCAGGTGGCGGGTGACGTCAGAGGCGAGAAGGGCCAGCGCAGGTGAGGAAGCCTCCTTTTAAAGGCCCAGGTCACAGGCCATAGGTTGTCAGGGGTTATGAGGGCCTACTGCCACAGCTGCATAGTCCAGTTGTAAGGCTCCAGTTCCAATATCCATCTAGTTCTCTTTCCAGAAGGATCCGTGTCCATAGACATGCACCGTAGTACTAAAAGAGGCTTATGGTTAGTTATAGTAGTTAAAGAAGTAGACCCAATTCAATGCCTAAACTGCCGCACTTACAGCCCATAACTCTTTGTCAAACGAAGCCCAACATTTCTGACTATTTATAAGTGACTAGTATAAGCCCATTCTTATCCTGAGCTAAAACTGCCCCAACAGCCTACATCGGAAGACAAATTATTTAAATCCAAGGCACACAAACAAGAGTGCACCAAAGCTGGGCTTTAAGTCACCAACAGCTGAACGACAACTTAAGTCCAACAAAAATACAATACAGCCAGTCAACTGCAGCCTCCAGGCTGTCAGGAACTGAATGAAGACAGTGAAGTAAAACAGTGAACGCGAGGAGCAAGTGGAAGGGGAAGTTCACCCATAGTTGGGAGACAGAGATTTGGAATGGGCAAAATTCAGCCTTAACTGGCCCTCCAACACCAGGAGAAGCAGGAGAGAGAACCTGAACAATTGAAAGTAGGAGGATGAGTTCCCCTGGCGACTCCCCGCAATCAACGCCACCAAGAGGGCGCAAGCCTGGCACCCTGAAACAGGTAAGGGGAGGGGGGAGACATATCGCCCTACCACCACATTAACAAGACGCCTGTAGTAAGAGCAAAGGCCAAGAACAGCTCTCACCATTGTTGGCGACTGCAATGTGGGCCATGTCTTGACCTTGTCCCGTTCTTGAAATCCGGTTGCAGGCCAAGGCTGGAAACTACATGGCCTAAGAAAACCACATGATCCCAGGCCAGGTTCCACTTTTGTGAGCTAAGTTTGAGACCAGCCACCTGGATACAAGAGAATGCAGGCTGTCCATGTGATCCTCAAACAAAGGACTGAATATGAATACATCGTCCACGTACACATACACACCATGGGAGCCCATGCAGAACCAGCTACATCATGCGTTGAAATGAAGCTAGTGAGTTGGTGAGGCCCATGGGCATAGACCTCCACTGACACAGCCCTCTGCCTGTGGTAAACATGGTCTTTTATCTCTCCTCCTCAGCCACCTTGAGCTACCAGAAGACTTTTGAGAAATCAAGCGTTCTAAAGCAGCATGACGCTGACGGAGCATCAAGAATGTCGTCCAGCCTGGGCAGACGATGGCAGACCTTCACTGTAACACTGTTCAAATCTATAGTCAATACAAAACCTCAAATCTCAGTTCTTTTTCTTCACCAGGACAACAGGTGAGGCCCAGCTCTCCTCACCCCATCCGCTAACAGGGCTGCCCTTTGTCACCGGTTCTGTTCATAGTTTTTAAGGACAGAATCTCTAGGCGCAGTCAGAGGTTAGAGGGTGTGGTCAGGGGTTGGAGGGTGTGGTTAGGGGTTGGAGGCTGTGGTCAGGGGTCGGGAGGGTGTCCGGTTTGGGGACCACAGGATCTCATCTCTGCTGCATACGATGTTGTCCTGATGGCTCCATCAAACCTGGACCTGCAGCTGCACTGGGACGGTTTGAGCCGAGTGTGAAGCGTCTGGGATGAGAATCAGCTCCAAATCCGAGGCCATGGTTCTCGACCGGAAAAAGGTGTCTTGCCCTCTTCAGGTGGGTGGGGAGTCCTGGCTCCAAGTGGAGGAGTTCAAGTATCTCGGGGTCTTGTTCACGAGTGATGAAGGATGGAGCGTGAGATCGACAGTTGGATTGGTGCAGAGGCTGCAGTGAGTCCAAAAACTCTGCGGTTGAGATGAGTTTCCTCCGCAGGGTGCCTGGGCGCTCCCTGAGATAGGGTGAGAAGCTCAGCCACACGGGAGGAGCTCGGAGTAGAGCTGCTGCTCCTCCAGCTGAGGTGGCTCAGGCATCTGTCCCGGAGCCTCCTGGGCGCCTCCCTGGGGAGGTCCCACCGAGAAGACGCCTCGTGGAAGACCCAGGACACGCTGGAGGGACTATGTCTCTCGGCTGGCCTGGGAACGCCTCAGGATCCCCCCGGAGGTGTTGGAGGAAGTGTGGGGGAGAAGGAAGTCTGGGAGTCCCTGCTTAGACTGCTGCCCCCGGCCCCGGATAAGCAGAAGAAGATGGATGGATGGTCCACATCCTCTGTCAGCAGGGCCTCTAACTGCCTTGGGTCGAGCAGGTGAGCTGGTTAAAGCTACTGGGGGAACCTCATTGGAAACTGTTAAGAGTAGAACAAAGAGACACATTACAACAAACTGGGATTTAATCGGAACTATCTAGCAAAGCAATCTCCATGTTCCACAGCTGCAGCTTACTACAGGAAACATGCAACAGTGCGTGTTGTTGTGCAGAAGTGCTGTTTGAGTGGAGCACAAGAAAAACATGACACATTGACTGTAACAATGGATCCAATTGGATCCAAGATGGCGCCTGTGTTCGGCCACGCCACTGCTGGACTCCTGTTATGCCGCTTATTTGTGATGATCGTTACATCGTATGCAGTTTTATCAGCCCAGACATTAGTCTGTTGTGTGTCTGCTGTGCGGGTTTATGACCGTGGCGCACTTTTCCGCATCAAAGCGACGATGGAGTCGCTTTTCGACACATGGGACAGGTACAAACAAGCCTTTCCGCCACCCCTTGTTTGTCCACCAAACTCACCTGACGTTTTGCTGCTGTCCCGAGGCCCGGGGAAAAGGAGGAAGCAGAGGAGACGAGGCACAAGGTCTGGTGCAAGTCAAGCGCAGACGAGCCTTGTGTTCGGAGCACACGAGCCTGGGCTTTGGGAGACGTGCTCGGTGCCTACGCCTGGTCCCGCTCCTCGATGTTTGCGGCTGTTCGCCGTCTTCGCCGCCTGCCCGTGTCATCGCGGCTGTTTTCCCGCCGCCTGCACGGGCCATCGCGGCTGCTTTCCCGGAGCCTGCACGGGCCATCGGGGCCGCACCGGTCCTGGAGCCTGCGCGGGATGTGGCGGCTGTTTTCCTGGAGCCCGCGCGCCACTGGAATTATGAGCGCTGGGGTCCACCGCCACTGTCCGCTTCTTTGTTTTCGTCGGCTTACCGGCGAAACAGATGGGAATCACGTGACCGTAAGGCATGCCTTCGACAGGTCCCGCTGCGCTCAGCTGAACCGATGGACGTGACGTCATCCACGGTCCGGCTCGGCTTGTTGAATGCCCGTTCAATTGCCAACAAAGCCTTTTCCTTGAATGAACTTTTTACAAGACAAAACCTTGATTTCATGTGTCTTACGGAGACCTGGCAGAGAGAGGGTGAGTTTATTCATCTAAATGAACTCTGCCCACCTGGCTGCGATGCCCCGCCCTGGTCGACGTGGAGGAGGTCTGGCAGTCGTGTCCCAGGACCGTCACATGCGTAAAGTCATCGACTCACACACTTTCACTTCCTTTGAATCACAGATGATTAAGGTTGGTTCTTCAAGTCCTTTTTACTGTGTTTTAGTCTACCGGCCCCCTGGTCCTGCTGCTGTCTTTTTAAAGGACTTTAGTGACTATTTATCTTCTATTATAAAGCTGGAAAATGTTTTAATTCTTGGGGATTTTAACATTTGGGTCGATGGCTCATCATGCCCTGCAAAGGATCTTTTAACCTTGACCGAAACATTTAACTTTGAGCAGCATGTTTCAGGTCCCACTCACCAAAAGGGACACACTTTAGACCTGGTGTTTTCACTTTAGACCTGGTGTTTTCACTTTAGACCTGGTGTTTTCACTTTAGACCTGGTGTTTTCACTTTAGACCTGGTGTTTTCACTTTAGACCTGGTGTTTTCACTTTAGACCTGGTGTTTTCACTTTAGACCTGGTGTTTTCACTTTAGACCTGGTGTTTTCACTTAGCCTGAGTGTTGTAACCTCTGTGTGGAGGATGTCCATATGAGCGATCATAGCTGTGTTTTATTTGAATTGAACTTTTCTCCTGAGCCTGTGCCTCAAACATCAGGTCTCAGAGGAGCATTATCACTGCAAATACAGCCGTCCAATTTTCTGCTGTATTTGATCCTCATTTGTTTATGAATTGTCTTGATGTGGACAGTTTAATTAATTCCTTTAACTGCCAATGTTTATCCATTTTAGATCAGGTGGCACCTGTAAAATCCACTGTCATCACAGAAAAAAGCTTGTCTTTGGATAAATGAAGATATCCTAAACCTAAAGAGACTATGTCGGAAAACTGAGCGTCTGTGGAAAACCTCCAGTCTTGAGGTCCATAGGTTACACCTCAGAGATCTTGTGTCATCTTACAATGAAATGATGGAAAGTTCCAGAGCTGATTACTTCCGTCAGCTAATAACATCCAACAAGAAAAACCCCAAAGTGTTGTTTGACACTATAAATTCTTTTGTTTGTCCTTCAGCTGCAGTGACTCCTGTTTCCTGCAAAGCTGACAGCAATGAATTCCTCAGGTTCTTTATCGATAAGATCAAGATGATCAAAGACCAAATCCCAGTCCCATTGTCTGATAAACATGTTTCTGTGGAGCCTGTTTCCCAAAACTGGTCTTCTTTTAAGCCTGTCACTCTAGAAGACATCTCAGCTCTGGTGACCAAGATGAAACCCTCCTCTTGTACATCAGATGCCCTTCCCTGCAGGCTCTTCCTCAAAGTGTTTGATGTTATTGGCCCCTGGGTTACCAAAATGGTAAATCTCTCTCTTTCTACTGGTGTGTTTCCTGGTCCATTTAAACATGCCATAGTTGAGCCTTTACTGAAAAAAACAAACTTGGACCCGACAGACCCCAAAAGTTTCAGACCCATATCAAAGCTCCCGTTCATGTCCAAAATCCTTGAGAAGGTGGGCTCTGAACAACTGTCAGATTTCCTTGATCAGTCAAACATTCACGACTCTTTTCAATCTGGTTTCCGCAAACATCATTCTACGGAAACCGCATTGCTCAAAGTGTCCAGTGACATTACGATGTCTGCTGATTCTGGAACATGCACTGTTCTAGTTCTGTTGGATCTGTCTGCACGGTTGACCTTTGACACTGTCGACCATCATATCCTGTTGAACAGACTGAGGGACCTGATTGGACTGTCGGGGTCAGTTCTTCATTGGTTTTCCTCATATTTATCCGGTCGGAGCTTTAGTGTTGCTGCAAACCAAATAATGTCCGACTCAGCTGATCTGTTGTGTGGAGTTCTTCAGGGCTCCGTCTTGGGTCCCGTCTTATTTCTGCTTTATATAATTCCCCTGGGAATGATCATTAAAGAGTTTAGTGATGTGTCCTATCACCTGTTCATGACGAGATTCAGCTCTATTAAACCTTCTGAGATCCAGAAGCTGAAATCCTTGGTCAGTTGTTTAGTGCAAATTAAACAATGGCTGAGTCAAAACTCGTTGCAGCTAAATGCTGACAAAACAGAAACTCTGATTATTGCCCCTGATGATGCCATTCCAGGGATAAACCAGTACTTGGGTGTTTTAGGCCAGACTGTAAAACCAAGTCTTAGAAACTTGGGTGTTGTCTTTGACAAAGACATGTCTTTAGAGCACCACTCCAGCTGTTGACGAGGAACTGTTTCTTTCAGTTGAGGAAAATCTCTAAGCTCAGGAAAATGGTGTCTCAAAATGACCTGGAACTTATAATTCATGCATTTGTGTCTTCACGTTTAGACTATTGTAATAGCTTGTTTTCCTGTCTTAACAAGAAGGAACTCTCTCGTCTGCAGCTGGTCCAGAACTCTGCAGCGAGGATCTTGACCCGCACAAATAGAAGGGCCCACATTTCACCCTCAAAGCCCTTCACTGGAGCCGGTCTCCTACCGGATACAGTTTAAAATTCTTGTTTTAACTTTTAGAGCTTTAAATGGTCAGGTCCCATCGTACATCAGCGATCTGATTAAACCGTACGCTCCCTCTCGCTCACTAAGGTCCTTGGACCAGAAACTGTTGCTGGTTCCTCGCACCCGTTTTCGGACCAGAGGAGACCGATCCTTCCAGGCTGTTGCCCCCAGACTCTGGAACGATCTTCCGTTCTCCCTACGGTCACTGGACTCAGTTACTGCTTTTAAGGGTCAGCTTAAAACCTTTTTATTTAGTCAAGCCTTTTAATTGCACTTGTTTTACGGACTGATTCTACTGTATATTGTTGTATATGTATTGTTCACTGTAAGTTTTTTGTGTTTTTATTGTTTTATTCTGTGTTTTGTGAAGCACTTTGTGACCTCTGTCTGTGAAAGGTGCTATAGAAATAACATTTACTTACTTACTTACTTACTTACAATGACAGTGCCAAATATATCCAAAGTAGCAATCAAATCCATGTTTGGAGGCGGCTGGCACAGAGCAGGGGATGACTGAGGAAAATCTGCACGAATGAATACAGTGGAACCAGATTCAATTAAGATGTTAAGCTCAGCACCTTCAATACTTCCCTGTTCACAGGAGCTGCTGCCCAACATCACTGACAGAAGGACGGAATCTACCATCCTCAAAGGGCCTGGGGTCTGGTTCTCTCTCTCTCTCTCTATATATATATATATGGATCAATATATTTATATCTATATCTATATAATTAAACCAATGTGTTCTAAATCTGAAACACTGTCATCGGCTGCTGTGTCACATGGAGAAAGAAGGATCACTCTGTTTGGCCTTTGCAAACTTTATTGTTCAAGGGGAATGTTTGTGCAAGACATGTTATTCCTGAAGATGAATCATCACAGTAGAGACAGTCGCCCACAGTTCCCCACATTCAGTACAGTCCAATAAGGGGCCCGCACTCTGGACATAAGGGGCCCGCACTCTGGACATAAGGGGCCCGCACTAGGCACTTCAACATACACTACAGCTACATCCCACTTCTTATCATATAGGAATAGGGTTATGTACAAATGACACACAACATTCTTGAACCTTTTAACTGTCAAATTGCAGATTTGTTGACCTGGTTAATGGTTAATATCTCTATAATAACTGGGCTTATAATCATGGCAGTTTGACTCAAAGCGTACAGTGCAATCGGATCAGAGTTTCTTCCGTGTCGCATGAGAAAGATCATTGGTCATCTGCCATTTCAAACAAAATCCAACTTCTCTCAGCTCAGATTAAGACATCTGAGACAATATTTATGCCTTTCTTTTTTCCGTCGTAAATGGCCATATTTGTGTGATACGGACCATGTGATTCCCACGCATGACGGAGTGACCAGACCAAAACAAAACACTATATTCTTGGCGTGGTCAGATGCACAGACGTAGATTTTTGGCTTGGATATTATTGTTAAAAGCCCAAACGTTGAACCGGATTTGAACTACTAAAAAAGACAATAATAAAAACCTACTCCTATAATTATTACATATGTAGCAACACAGAGAAAGTATAGAACCGTGTGCCAGTGTTTGTTTAATGTGAAAACTTAAAGTAATGACATCAATATCAACCAGAAACCAGGTCAAACCACCTCAAGTCTTTCAAATGGGGAAAAAATGTCATGATTATTATTGTTCCTCCCACATAATTAAGAGACCCAAGCGGTTTCCTATGGCCACTCTCTTGAGGGCGTGACCAAAAGCAGAGTGTTCAAGGGCAGTGGTGAGGGACGAGCTCAGACAAGGGCCACTCAGCTCCAGTTCCACCACAACAGCGCTCTCACAGGACATACATTAGTCAGTGAAGTCACAAACTTATTGTGATGTGATCTTCCGTTCTGGAGAGGCTGAATGGTGATTGGGACGTTCACTTTGATGCAGGTCTATGCCATCAGCCTATTAAAGGTCGTAAATTATGCATTATTCAGGCTTTTAAAACGATCTTTGCATTCCTTGCTATTCCCATATGAATGTAAAAAAAAATTGGTAGAAGAAAAGAGAAGCTTTAGTTTAGAAAGGGAAAAAAAGAAGAGAAGCTACACTATCCTGATTGTGACATAAAATTCAACAACAAAGAACACTTGAATGAGACGTTGAGGAAGATGGAAATGAATCTGGTGCGAAACGTTTTTAAATGAGCTAAATGTCTCTGTATATTATTGTTCCTTCAGAGGGACTGAGGGGCCCCATGAAGTGCCACCAGATGACGTTAAAAGTGCATATGACAGATTAGACTACTAAGTATATTTAACACTCTGTCTTAGTTTGACTATTTTTGTGAAGTTTATACTTTTACTTCCCAGTTCAAAGCTCATTTCATTTAGACAAGGCCTAAAATCTATATAAATTACACAACAGATATATTTTATTTGTTCAATCATGTCACCAGTTTTACTTATTAATGTTTAAAACTGTTAGAACAATGTGTTCCTTGCTCGTAAATTCCTCGTATTTTGAGGAATCCTTTTGAACAGCTATTTATTGCACCTTAATGACAGATGTAAGACTATAATACATATTTACCACAGGCTAATGAGATCATGTGTACACTGTACAAGCTGGTACAGAAAAAAAAAACACTTTTTAGCATTAGGACCTTTGGACACAATATAGAAAATTGTGATTCAATAGAATTATGATACAAGATTATTGTTTATCATTATGGCCCACACCGAACTGCTTCATGGCGTTTGCAGCAGCGTAAGTGTTGTGGTCATGTGAGCGTATCCAACATGGCTCATACTCCGTGTTCAGTGCTGCACATTTATGCTCAAGTTAGACTTATCACCATTTTCATCCATATCACAAATAAAAATGATCCAATGAAATTACCATAAAATATTTACAGTTCTAACACAACTTGACTAACAAACATTTTATTGTTTTAATTGAATTAAGCTTGGAACAGTGTCAAAATCGTCAATTAAAAGAAATCAATATTCAATATAGTTGATGAATATTTGTATACATGTTTTTTCTCATTGTGCAGTCGTCTGAGGCACAGCAAAGGGCGTGGCTTAAAATCCCATCAATAGCAGCTTTAAAGGGGCGGGGCACATAAACAAGGGAAAAAATAAAGCACCAAAAAAAAATAAAACACTGTGTGTGTATGTGTATGTATATATATATATATAATATATATATATATAATATATATTTTACACAAATACAAGAAGCAGTTTACGTTATTTAAAACAAAAGACTACACATGTGCTACACATGTGCTACACCTTCAGTCACCTCTGCTAAAAGGAATAGCTACTTGAATAAAAATACCTTAAATTCAGAATATCAATACATTTTTGTAATGATAATTAATAGTTTGGATGCATTTAATTTGTAAAAGTATCATTTATATTTAGCCATTTTTGAAATATTTTCCTGCTAATTGTATGCAAACATAAATGTACATGAATTTATGTTGTTTTTGTCTTATTGTATATGCAATTTCCTGACATAAGTGGCAGATTCAGCTTTAAACGGTGCTGTGCTCACTTGTGGCACACTAACAGCACATTTCAGGGAGAACAAACAGAGGTCTCATTTTGACCCAAAGAGCTGCATGTACAATGTGTGTGTACTGGGGCAAAACAGATACTTTATTACATGGAAATAACTGCAGACAGCCACTTTAAACAATATATTTAAAAGATTGAAACAAGTCAAATAATTTAGACCCAATAAGTTTAAAAATCTAAAATAGGTATCATTTCTCAAATGAAGATTAATATGTTGAATTCAAGTCATAACAAATATTCCTTTTTTGCAGTGCATTTTGATAATAGCTTTCAGTAGAAGTACATTTACCTCGACTCTTACTAAAGCCACAACAGACTCTGAGCTCTTGCAGTCGTTCAGTACCAGTTATGTGGTATGTAGTATGTAGTATAAGGGCGTCAACCATTCAATATTTAATCTGTTCAAACAGAAGGATACCGGCCGGTAGAGGGAGGAGCTAAAGCAAAAAAATATAAATTGTTGTTTGGATATGCAACATTTTAATATTAAGTGTAACCAAGAACATTTGAGCTTTATTTGAGTAAATTGTATTTTATTTGTTTATCAAATATAAAAAAATACCAACTAAACATTGTCCTAAATTAAGTCATTTGAAGTAGATATTACTTTGTATATGTCTAAATGCACTTTTGTGGGAAGCTTTACAGTTCCTTTCATGTTGGTGCGATGCTTGAACTAGACACAGCAAACGTTTGCACATCTTTGATGAATCGCTTAAACATTATGGTCAAAGGATATTTTTAATCAAGATATCTTTGTTAATTCATCAATTTGTGAATATAATAGTTTTGTGTTATACTTGGTTTATAGTTGCACTGGTTTCAGAAATGGTACTTTTCAGGTAGCGGCAAATGGTAAATGAAAAAACAAAAGAATGGTGCCCCGCCCCGTGTTACAGCACCTGCAGGTGAAACTACTAACTCCACAGGACGCCTTCAAATGGACTCAAACTCAAAAGTACACATACTACAGCACGCGCACGCGTACTACGGCACGCGCACACGTACTACGGCACGCGCACTACGGCACGCGCACTACAGCAGCACGCACTACAGCACGCGCACTACAGCTACAGCACACGTACTACAGCAACAGCACGCGCACTACAGCACGCGCACTACAGCACGCGCACTACAGCACGCGCACTACAGCAGCACGCACTACAGCAGCACGCACTACAGCAGCACGCACTACAGCACGCGCACTACAGCAGCACGCACTACAGCACGCACACGTACTACAGCACGCGCACGCGCACTACAGCACGCGCACTACAGCACGCGCACTACAGCCAGCACGCGCACTACAGCACGCGCACTACAGCACGCGCACTACAGCAGCACGCACTACAGCAGCACGCACTACAGCAGCACGCACTACAGCACGCGCACTACAGCAGCACGCACTACAGCACGCACACGTACTACAGCACGCGCACTACAGCACGCGCACTACAGCAGCACGCACTACAGCACGCACACGTACTACAGCACGCGCACTACAGCACGCGCACGCGCACTACAGCACGCGCACTACAGCACGCGCACTACAGCCAGCACGCGCACTACAGCACGCGCACTACAGCACGCGCACTACAGCACGCGCACTACAGCACGCACACTACAGCACGCGCACTACAGCAGCACGCACTACAGCACGCACACGTACTACAGCAACAGCACGCGTACTACAGCACGCGCACTACAGCACGCGCACTACAGCACGCACACGTACTACAGCAACAGCACGCGTACTACAGCACGCGCACTACAGCACGCGCACTACAGCACGCGCACTACAGCGCGCGTACTACAGCGCGCGTACTACAGCGCACGCGCACTACAGCACGCGCACACTACAGCACGCGCACTACAGCACGCGCACACTACAGCACGCGCACTACAGCACACGTACTACAGCACACATACTAAAGAGGACTCGAAGACAGGATGTGACCATTTTGCTCACAGGTCCATCAAATATAACATTAAACAATTGAATATAACAGTCTTATACGGTTTATACCTGGACATATATTCTTAATCCAAGAAAACAAATAGTTTGGATTATTACAATAAATAGTACAATTTTTGTGTTATGTTTATTTATTTTTTTCGAAATCAGACACTCCCGGTATTTAACCCGTGGCTTGAGTCCTGCTCGAGTGCTACGACTGGAAAGAAAGCACAGTATTTGGACATTCTTAGTCACGTTAATCAAGCATAACAATGGGCAGTTCTGACGCTGCTGCTAAATTCACTCTCTAGAAACATCTTCAATTTTGAAGTATTTTCCTGTCCCCTATGAGCCTGAGGCAGAGTCTTTGGTGGGAGCAGGGGAAGAGGACTCACAGTAACAGGGCGGGGCACGTGGGATCCAGAGCCCGGGCATTGAACCCTCAACCTAAAAGCTGAGAGAGAGACAATGTGCAGCGTACACGTTAATTATAACATTTCAATAGTACATAATCAGGAATCAAAGTTTTTCAGCAGGATAATCACGATGTAAGGCTTTTTCTGAAGACTGCACTTCCATCTTTTCCCACTTAAACACAGTGAAGCAAAGAACCCGAAGAACACTTTTCTATTCCAACAGTCACTGCATCCGAGGGTCCTGTTCCATAGGTTCAAACTAGGGCTGGGCGATAAATTGAATTAAATCAATTAATTTGGGTTTTTAATAATCAACTATGCGGAACAACGATTCAAACTTAAAATGGAGGGCACCTGCGGTGAGGGGCACAGAGCGGCCAAGCACTTTCACAGAAAGTACACACTTAAAACCTAGTGTCCATTTAGCCAGTGAGTCGTTATGGTCAATGCAGCTGCTTTGACCGCAATGCCTCTGATGAGCCTTATCATGTGACAAGAGCCATCTGCAAGCGCCCGGTGCACAATTAAGGTTTTGAAACTAAACTTACAGTCCGCAACTAATCTCAACTGAGAAAAAGCCCTTTCTCCAGTGTGAGTATCAGTGACGACACCGTCTGGGCTTTAAAACATTAGACATGAAATGAGTGCTTCTGATGGAGCAGAGCAACTGTGCAGAGCTGTGCAGGGCTGTGCAGGGCTGTGCAGGGCTGTGCAGGGCTGTGCAGGGCTGTGCAGAGCTGTGCAGAGCTGTGCAGAGCTGTGCAGGGGGTGAAGTCAGCATGAAGTGGATTGAATTAGGCCAATAGAGAATTTAGAGAACAAAAGTTGAAAAGATGAAAATACAAACAAAAATCTTATAGCCAATAAAAGCACTTCACAATAGACACATAGCCCACAGACATACAGGCTTTATAAATGGGAGGCATATTTCCCTTGTATTAAAGAGCAGCAGTCAACCATGACTTTCATTGAAATCCATGAAAATTGTAATCGTCCACAGCAAGGAAAAATAATTAAAATAAATAAAGTTTTGGCCAGCCCTAGATCAAACCGTCAGAGATGACTCAAAGGCCAGCAGTCATGTAGCCACGTTCTGGATTCTGTTTGCAGAGTAAGGCCACAGAGACACGTGCTAAATCTGCATATTTAGAGACTCACTGTTGTGTAAATGTTCCACAACAAAAAAGTGTCACTTTTGTGCTGTTCATGAAGCGTCAAAGACATGTGTTCTGATGAGGAGAAGAGTATATGATCGGGTGCAGAAAGCTCTGCCTCAGTAGTAGTCTACATTCATCTATACCCAGGATGATGTCCATGCAGAGGCTCCCTAGGGCCAGGCTCCTGTCCCGGGCCCCGCACATCCAAGCTCTGATCGCCAAAGCGTGGCATCTGGAAGTTCCTTGGCAGGAACTCAAGATTGGGCATTAGCTTGGGCTGAACGCCAAGCTCCTCCTTCCCTGGTTTGTACTTTTGCCCGGGAAATCTATCCGTGGTACCTGCACGAGGGCCCTGAAAACCTGGCCGTTCTAGAGGCGGGCCCCAGGGATACTGCAGGCACTGTGCCTCCATGTAAGACAGAGAGTTCCCAGAGCAGCGAGGGGGAGAGGCGTGGCTTTTGTCCTGGTGTTTGAGTGGGAAGGACTGGCCAGAGCCAGGCACTTTATGGGCATAGTTGAGGTTCTGAGCAGGGGCAAAGCTACAGTCAGCAGGGGACTCCAAACGGGGGGCCTTACATGGGTGAGACTCTTCCGGAGGCTGCTGCATGTGAACCAGCTGATGCTGGGCCCAGGAGCGCTGGAGGAGGCTCTGAACCTTGTCTTGGTCACTATGAAAGCTTTGCAGCCCATTAGGGGCACACATGTTAGGCTGCACATGCAGAGAGGGCCCGGGGTTACCAGGGGCCTTGTCCAAACCTACCCCCACATGGAAGTTGTTGGCTGAACCCAGGCTAGAGGGGTGGGCCACTCTAGAGCTGGCGTTAATCAGCAGGTTGCGGCTGATGGGGCTGGGGTTGGCGATCTGGCCCTCGCACACAGAGGTGCCGCCCATGCCCGCACGAGCCTGGCACAGCTGGTTTATCTGCAGCACGATACTGCTCAGGTCTGCAGGGCGGCTCTGGTGCAGGCTGGTTGCCATGGACAGTGGGATAGTGGAGGTAGACACAGTCACATTTGGAGGGGCATCTGCATCGGGCAGTTTACGAGGCCCGTAGTGACCCTGGGGAGTCTGCTGAGCAGTATCGCCCATGAAATAAGTTCCTTCAGGGGGGTCTGGGTGTGGTGTTCTTGGCGGGGGCTGCTGCGGACCTCCTGAGGGGCAAGGTTGTAGTCCTCCAGACCCCATTGGTTGAGGTCCTCTAGGGGAACCCTGCTGAGATACTCCTGGTTGAGGTGCTGGAGGTCCTGGGTGTAGTCCTCCAGGTTGAGGTGCTGGAGGCCCTGGGTGTAGTCCTCCAGGTTGAGGTGCTGGAGGCCCTGGGTGTAGTCCTCCAGGTTGAGGTGCTGGAGGTCCTGGGTGTAGTCCTCCAGGTTGAGGTGCTGGACGTACTAGCCCGTGTGGTCTTGGATGTGTTCCATGGGGTCCAGGCTGAGGCCCTGCTGGGGAGTGTGTAGATGGTCTTACAGTGGTCATAGTTTGAGGGTGGGTCTGATGTGTCATGTTGAGCTGGGGCATGTGGTGCAGCTCCTGTGGTTGAGTGACTAGACCATTGAGGGCTAAACTGTGAGGGACATTATGAGGGGTTGTATGGGGCAGAGCAGGGCCATGATGCCTGAGTGTGTGCAGCTGCGGTGCTTGTTGAGGTGGGGGAGCACACTGCTGAGGCTGGGGCACACTCTGTTGTCTCTGGAGCCCCTGAGGATACACTGGCTTCTGGACAGTCTGGTGGTGGGATAGGCTCTGCTGCTGCAGGGGCCCTGGGTGGGGCATTCCCCTGTGCTGCAGGGTCGGCGGATGCTGCACAGTTTGTTGTAAGGTCTGGGGAAGGGTCTGAGGGGTCTGTTGAAGGCCCATAGGGTGTGTGAGGGGGGGCTGTTGAGAAGTGCCCTGCATGTGAGTACTGTTCAGAGTGCCCGGAGGGCCATAGGGGCCACTGTGGAGGTTCATGGCTGATTTCTGGGGGGTTCTAGCACGATTAGTGTGTAGCTGTTTGACAGGAGTCCTGAGCACAGCCAGAAGGCCAGCGCTGGCACTCAGCTGAGAGGAGTAGGGGCTGTGGCGCTGAGAAGACGTGTCCAGGCCGTTGACCGTACGTCGTACGTGCTTCCTCTGAGGAACTTTGACACTATTGGGGAATATCTGGATGGTCAGAGGGCTGTTGGCAACTTTCTTAGCATACGCATCCAACTCTGCAGGGCTGGGAAAGCTCGGAGATCTCATCTTCTGTGTGGTTTCCCCTGAAAGAAACACAAGCTGTCAGAACATACCATAAACATTTCCATAAACCCAACCCATCAAATGAATTGTCTCATTCGTTTTTCCTCAAGGAAACTAGACTTAAAGGTTGAATGGACGATTTTTTTGGCCCAAATTTGAGTCTTATTTCCTGGTGGCGTGGACGGCCAATTAGTCCTGCCACGTGTCAATCATAAAACGCACCTATCGCTCACCTGCAGCCGCGTGTGGCTCGTCCCTCGAGAGCAGCACGGTTCCGCGTGTCTAAGCGCATTGATCTATCATAATACAGTTCCCTCAGCGTACGGGACGGAATTAGGACTGAGAAAGACAGTTCGAGCTCAGAAGACACGGAAATCTACGGGAGACGAGAGATGCGATGTGATCCGTCGCACTGATAAACAAACGCACGTGTGTGTTGTATCAGTCCACACGGGGGAGTGGAATGTGCACGGGGGAGTGGCATGAGCACGGGGGAGTGGCATGCGCACTTCCGCCTGCGTTCTCAAATCGACGAAAAATCGTCCATTGCGCCTTTAATGTGTAATCAGGAAATGGAATAACGGAAAATAAGAGGTCATTGTGCCAACTCCCAAAGAAGTCCCAAATCGTAGTTTATTTGAGCAATCAATTAGTCCATCAAATCCTCCGTTCTGTTTCACCAACGTGGCTAACAAGCACTTGAGACCAGGTCAACTGTCAGGATTATTTTAGGGGATTGGGGACCAAAGTTGCAACACTGTCTCTGGTTGGGTTGGTTTGCGTTCACAATACACTTTTGTCAAGCACACCAAATGTCCTGAAAGATGCATCTCCCCTTTGCCTGTACAAGAACCGTGTGTAACATCAGGCAAAGGAATGAGGAAAATGTGAGGGCGGAGCCGGAGCTCTAGCTTATCCGCATCATATAAACAAACTTGAAGTGGCACTATAGCAGTATTTGGATTAATTCTTTGGATGGGATCTAACTCAGAACCTGAACCTCGTGTGAGCTCGGTGTGAGCCGCAGCCACGGCGTCAGCGCGCCGACAGGTGTTTTCACGTCAGGAGGACGGGTGAGTGCGAGCCGGGCTGAAGGCCCAGGGTAAAGAATGTGATTAAAAAATGTCTGACCTTTTAAAAACTAAGGCTCAGCCTGTCTGTTTGCTGTAACCCGACCCAACATTTTTCAAGTGGGTCGGTCAGTAAATTATTTTTTACTTTGAAGGCAAAAAAAAAAAAGATCAAACTTTTGCCATTTTTTTTACTCAGAGTGACCGCCAGGGGTCAGGCTTCAACAGTCCAGGGGTCAGGCTTCTACAGTCCAGGGGTCATGCTTCTACAGTCCAGGGGTCATGCTTCTACAGTCCAGGGGTCATGCTTCTACAGTCCAGGGGTCATGCTTCAACAGTCCAGGGGTCAGGCTTCTACAGTCCAGGGGTCATGCTTCTACAGTCCAGGGGTCATGCTTCTACAGTCCAGGGGTCAGGCTTCTACAGTCCAGGGGTCAGGCTTCTACAGTCCAGGGGTCAGGCTTCTACAGTCCAGGGGTCAGGCTTCTACAGTCCAGGGGTCAGGCTTCTACAGTCCAGGGGTCAGGCTTCTACAGTCCAGGGGTCAGGCTTCTACAGTCCAGGGGTCAGGCTTCAACAGTCAATGACGGAAAAGGTCTCGATCAACCCAATCGGGAGACTAATTCCCGATTTTAAGATATTTCAATCGACCTTTTGTACGCCGCTATCCTTTAATTTGGTAGCGAAGGCGAGAAACGCAGAAATATGTTCCACAATAGTCATGCATGGTTGTCCTTTGAACCGTGGGTCAGGTCTGGCCAAGAAAGTCTCATTTCAATGTGGCAGGTCCTAAACTGCAGACCACCCAGTGGTGGGCCGTGAGGGTCAGCAACGCCTTCTCTGCTAGCATAAACATAATCAGAATATAATTTAAAAAAAAAAATATATGTGTGTAATAATGTAATAAATATTTATTACATTATTCCCCAAAGTAAGAGTAATACTCTTCATTTCATTGCTTTCCTCTTGTTGCACTGCTTCTGCCCCAGGTTCAGATTTTGAGGCTGGTCTTTATGTTAGAGCTTTTATCCAATCATATTCAGCCGTCATGTGTTGCCGTCATGAGCTGGTGCTTGTAGCTTATAGTAAATGGAAATGAAAATGATGTGTCAACCAATCAGCTTCAGAGTTGGCACTTGTACGTCTGTTGCTGTTACACAGGAGCAGCAGGTGCATCACGTGCATGTCTTTTGATTGGATCACCAATATTGAGAAGCAGGTCCTATGGGCGGGGCTATGCGAAACCTCAGAAACTCTGAACGAGGAAACTGGATGTGACAGACATTAATCCGTGTATTACTAAGCTGTTTTTCAACCCACAATGTGGAAGGAGGACAATATATCGATATAATTATAATGCCTTTCTCAAGATGAACTTTTCAAGAAAATTTAGACATTGTAAGGAGAGGTCTTCCTACGCAGACGCTGTTACAGGCTGGTTTGTTCCCCACTTTCAGAGTTTGGACATGGCGCGTTGAAAACGCGGCGACAACGAGCGGAGAATGGCGTGGAGAACCCGTGGACATTTGCTGGAAAATGCACGGACACCTGCGTTAAGCACGCACGGAGCGGACACCTGCGTTAAGCACGCACGGAGCGGACACCTGCGTTAAGCACTCACGGAGCGGACACCTGCGTTAAGCACTCACGGAGCGGACACCTGCGTTAAGCACGCACGGAGCGGACACCTGCGTTAAGCACTCAGGGAGCGGACACCTGCGTTAAGCACGCACGGAGCGGACACCTGCGTTAAGCACTCACGGAGCGGACACCTGCGTTAAGCACTCACGGAGCGGACACCTGCGTTAAGCACGCACGGAGCGGACACCTGCGTTAAGCACTCACGGAGCGGACACCTGCGTTAAGCACTCACGGAGCGGACACCTGCGTTAAGCACTCACGGAGCGGACACCTGCGTTAAGCACTCACGGAGCGGACACCTGCGTTAAGCACTCACGGAGCGGACACCTGCGTTAAGCACGCACGGAGCGGACACCTGCGTTAAGCACTCACGGAGCGGACACCTGCGTTAAGCACTCACGGAGCGGACACCTGCGTTAAGCACGCACGGAGCGGACACCTGCGTTAAGCACGCACGGAGCGGACACCTGCGTTAAGCACTCACGGAGCGGACACCTGCGTTAAGCACGCACGGAGCGGACACCTGCGTTAAGCACTCACGGAGCGGACACCTGCGTTAAGCACTCACGGAGCGGACACCTGCGTTAAGCACGCACGGAGCGGACACCTGCGTTAAGCACTCACGGAGCGGACACCTGCGTTAAGCACGCACGGAGCGGACATGTGCGTTAAGCACTCACGGAGCGGACACCTGCGTTAAGCACGCACGGAGCGGACACCTGCGTTAAGCACGCACGGAGCGGACACCTGCGTTAAGCACTCACGGAGCGGACACCTGCGTTAAGCACTCACGGAGCGGACACCTGCGTTAAGCACGCACAGAGAACGATGTGGAGAACAAGCGGAGAACACACAGACATCGGCACAGAGAAGGTGAGGCAACGCCTGTTTAAACTGCGTTTGTGTCTAAATGTATAGTGTCTAGAGCCATGGCATCACAATGATGGTAATATGATGTAATAAGAGGTGGATTTATTCGGGTGGGACTGTGTATGACCTCATTGAAGGCCCAAGCCCCAGACCCACGGCCCGCCACTGTATTCAGCAGTCATGTGTTGCCAGGGATCTAAAATCTGCCGAGGCCTTCAGACTCAACAGAGCTGGTGCTTGTAGCTTATAGTAAATGGAAATGATGTGTCAACCAATCAGCTTCAGAGTTGGCTCTTGTACGTCTGTTGCTGTTACACAGGAGCAGCAGGTGCATCACGTGCACGTCTTTTGATTGGATCACCAATATTGAGAAGCAGGTTTTATGGGCGGGGTCTGCAGAACGAGGAAATTGGATTTGACAGACAAATTAATCCGTGTACTACTAAGCTGTTTTTTTTGACCCACAATGGTGGAAGTAGAGCTGGGTTTCGATTCAAATTTCAAGAATCGATTCGATTCCGATTTTTACGTTTCAAAATCATTTTTTTTCCCGATTTCTCAGATTCCATCCGATTCGCTCCGATTTCCATCTGATTTCCGATTCGATCAATTCGATCTGGGGGTTAATGTTATTAAAAATGAAAAATGTATTTGAACCGTTTCCTTCACTTCATGACTGTGTAGAGAAGCAACATATTAAAACTAGTATTATATCAATATTAAACAGTAAATCTTACAAGTATTGGTAGTTACTGATGGAAGACTGATGAAAGGTTAAGGGTCAATCTACCTTCAAGAAAGAGAATCCAGGAGTCCTGAATTATCTTTCTTGAAGGTAGATTGAAGTTCACTGAGGGAAATGTAGAAAATAATTTTAATTTAAAAAAAATTATTATATATATATATATATATATATATATATATATATATATATATATATAAAAAACGATCTTTGGACGTACGAATCGATAATCGGTCATTAATATGCGAATCGATTAAAAATCGGAAAATCGTTTTTTTTCAACCCAGCTCTAGTTGGAAGGAGGAAAATATATTGATTTGGTCTAGGATATATTTATAAAGCCTTTCTCAAGACATTGTAAGGAGAGGTTGTCCCACACCAACGCTGCAAAGCCTGTTACAGGCAGGTTCGTTCCCTACGTTCAAAGTTTGGACATCGAGCGGACATTGGCGCAGAGAACAGCGGAGAACGCGTGGACACCGGCGCGGAGAATGCACGGGGAAATGCACGGGGAAAGGCGCAGAGAGCCGTGGACACCAGCGCGGAGAACGATCAGAGAACGGCTTTTGATGAGGCCTTTATCAGGACGTGCGGTTTGTTTGGTCTTCATTGGCCCAGGCGATGTTCTCTTTCTATAGTAATGGAAGGGACCACAACTCCAATGTCGGATATAAGCTTCGGAATCATCTTCTGGAGGAAGTCCTCCATATCGTCTCCTTCTTCACCCTCTGGAACCCCCACAAGTCTGATATTGTCCATGCAAGAGCTGGACTCAAGCCAGAATCTTGCTCTTCATATTTTTATTCTCCACCCACAGTTTAACCGCTTCATGCAGCTCATCGATAATGTCCAAGAGGTCTTCTTCT
Source organism: Eucyclogobius newberryi (assembly GCF_026437365.1). Classification (NCBI taxonomy): domain Eukaryota; kingdom Metazoa; phylum Chordata; class Actinopteri; order Gobiiformes; family Gobiidae; genus Eucyclogobius; species Eucyclogobius newberryi. Next base: position 4,729,437 of record NW_027315724.1, read on the forward strand.
GCTTCGGTGAAGCGCTAACCCTATATATTTCATTCTAAATGTCCTGACATTACCTACTTTTATTGCCAACTTTCAACTGTCTACGTTGACATTTTTCTGATGAGTGCTTCCATTAATAGAGTTTTTGAGCAGTGGGGATCGGGGTCTACACTCGATACCGTTTACTTGTATATTTGTTTCCGTTTGTTCTAAGGAGCACAATGTAAAAACAAAATGCTTGTGTTCAACTGACAGGAACCTACAGCTTTAATAACTTTATTTATTTTTTGCAGATTTTTGCCTATTTTGAGATGAAAGTTTTCTCAAAATCTTCAAAATTTATCAAACTGCTTTTTAATCTTTTGGGTTACTATGCTCCATTCTAGCAGCTCTCGCTCTGATTGATCAGAGCAGTTGGGTGGAAGATAAAGCAATAATGCGCATGGTCGGTGGACTGAGAACTACTGGATGTAGCTAGCCGCTCAAGGCTAAATTGGCGACAGCGCCAAAAAAAAGGTTAACTAAAATGTGACACTTACATCTCGGAGGTCCAGTGTTCATCTGCGAGCACAGAAGAGAGGTAACAGAGTGTCCAGAGGCCGGCAGACAGGCCAGCATGTCAGGGGTCCACTACTAACACATGAGCCCGGGCCGTCTCACCACACTGTGGACAGAGACAACAGGACACACATCATTTCACAGAGCGGAAAAAGTCACTCACAGGGCAATGACTCAGGAGTGCTGCTGGTCAGGAGGGCAAAGCGGACATATTTATTGATTTAAAAAAATAATAATAATGATAATAGTTTAACCTTTTTAGAGAATAAACACACAAACCCAACAGAACTTGACCAGAGAGCAAAACTAAAATACAAACATACTAAACATTCAAAGAAACTAAATCATGGCATATTTAGCCGGAAGTCGTTCAAATACCGTACTTCTCGGGCTATATAGCGCCCCTGAATAAAAGCCGTGTACACGATATTTACGAAGAAACTTGTCCATATACGGGCCGCACCTGACAATAAACTGCAGGTTTGGCAGGGGGTTTGAGGCCCTGCAGTGCATGGTTCATTTCAGTCCAATATTTTTTGAGCGACAGGACAGTCCCAAAACGTCTGATAGTGGTTGCCTGCTGGCTGCCACAGTTAGCATTTCCTTGTGAATGATGGGCACTTTTAACATGGTGTTATGAAAAAAAATTACACATTTATTCAACAAAATTCCCTCCAGAGTGATTTTGTGTTCAACCACTGGGATGTACAAACATTTTCCCACTCTTCGTCCATCAAAACAAGGGTACCCACCCTTCCCCATTTGTTTTTAATATATTTAGTAGAGTAATTGTCCAGATTATTCCCATTGAAAGTTCGGATTTATAGGCCTTGATAAATATTTCAGTCGGAGTAATAATGGTCATCACATTTATTTTCTTGATTATAATAACTTCCAATTTGTAAATATCTATAAAAGACCTGGTTCTCCAAGGCCAAAGGATTCTTTCAACATATCAAAGCTTTTCATGTGATTTTCTTTTATACTGGTAAAATACCCTTTAATATCTAGACTTAAAATCTCAAATCTGTGCCGTCAGGTGCGAAACTTTGATCATAAAACCAGTTTAAGATTTTAACATCTTTGCTTAGGATATGTGTCATGATTAGCTCTTTCCAGGTCGTAATCAGACATTTCCAAGGATTCTCCACAGCATCCAAATGACTCAACCGTTTATCATCTGCTAGTAAGGCCTGTACAGGGATCCCTGGCACAACACCACTCTCAATATTTTTTCCATTGAATGTCATATTCTGGATCACACCAGAACAGCAACACTCCGATTTGAGCGGAAAGTCTTTTTTCTCCTTTCTTTCGATAGCTGTTGAGTTTTGAACTTTGAGATTTTTTTTGCCTTACAATATTATCCTGAGATTGTTTTATTCCTCTCATCGAATAGCTGGTTGGGGATGGAAACTGGAAAATAGAGAAATCTGGGCAAAACATTTCAATCCTTTAACTTAGATGAGTAGTAGTAGAGTACATTTTTCTAGATCTTTTTTATAAAAGTAAAGAGAGGGGTATATTTTATCTCCAAAATAGTTTTTTAGTTAGGTTAGGGCCCATGACAGGAGGGCCCATGACAGGAGGGCCCATGACAGGAGGGCCCATGACAGGAGGGCCCATGACAGGAGGCCCCATGACAGGAGGGCCCATGACAGGAGGGCCCATGACAGGAGGGCCCATGACAGGAGGGCCAATGACAGGAGGGCCCATGACAGGAGGGCCCATGACAGGAGGGCCCATGACAGGAGGGCCAATGACAGGAGGGCCAATGACAGGAGGGCCCATGACAGGAGGGCCAATGACAGCAGGGCCCATGACAGGAGGGCCCATGACAGGAGGGCTATGACAGGAGGGCCCATGACAGGAGGCCCATGACAGGAGGGCCCATGACAGGAGGGCCCATGACAGGAGGGCCCATGACAGGAGGGCCCATGAGAGGAGGGCCCATGACAGGAGGGCCCATGAGAGGAGGGCCCATGACAGCAGGGCCCATGACAGCAGGGCCCATGACAGGAGGGCCCATGACAGCAGGCCCATGACAGGAGGGCCCATGACAGGAGGGCCCATGACAGGACGCCCATGACAGGAGGGCCCATGACAGGAGGGCCCATGACAGGAGGGCCCATGACAGGAGGGCCCATGACAGGAGGGCCCATGACAGCAGGGCCCATGACAGGAGGGCCCATGACAGGAGGCCCATGACAGGAGGGCCCATGACAGGAGGCCCATGACAGGAGGGCCCATGACAGGAGGCCCATGACAGGAGGGCCCATGACAGGAGGCCCATGACAGCAGGGCCCATGACAGGAGGCCCATGACAGGAGGCCCATGACAGGAGGCCCATGACAGGAGGCCCATGACAGCAGGGCCATGACAGCAGGCCCATGACAGGAGGGCCCATGACAGGAGGCCCATGACAGCAGGGCCATGACAGCAGGGCCATGACAGGAGGCCCATGACAGCAGGGCCATGCCAGGAGGCCCATGACAGGAGGGCCCATGACAGGAGGGCCCATGACAGGAGGCCCATGACAGGAGGCCCATGACAGGAGGCCCATGACAGGAGGCCCATGACAGGAGGCCCATGACAGGAGGCCCATGACAGGAGGCCCATGACAGGAGGGCCCATGACAGGAGGGCCCATGACAGGAGGCCCATGACAGGAGGCCCATGACAGGAGGGCCCATGACAGGAGGGCCCATGACAGGAGGGCCCATGACAGGAGGGCCATGACAGGAGGGCCATGACAGGAGGCCCATGACAGGAGGCCCATGACAGGAGGGCCATGACAGGAGGGCCATGACAGGAGGGCCATGACAGGAGGGCCATGACAGGAGGCCCATGACAGGAGGCCCATGACAGGAGGGCCATGACAGGAGGGCCCATGACAGGAGGGCCATGACAGGAGGGCCCATGACAGGAGGGCCATGACAGGAGGGCCCATGACAGGAGGGCCCACCATTACCATGTTTTTGGGGACTATCCTGTCGCTCAGAAATATTGGACTGTGATCAGTGCTACCATCCCACTTGATTTCACAACTATGTATTTGGGCCTCAAAAGCCCACTCATGGACCAAAAAAAGTATACCTTTTGAGCATACTCCAGGAAAAAGGCAATTACCAAGGATGACTCAAACTACAAAGACAATCAACGACTGGACCCAAATTATAACTGGAAAAAGAAACACTTGGGACTTACTTTTTTAAGAATGTGAAGTAGATGGGACTCATTTGTTGTGCCGTAAAATTGGTTTTATTTAATCCATGCATTGATTTTGTTTTATTTTGTTCTGTGTCATGTTCTCGGTCTTGTGTTCTGTTTGAATAAAAAGAGCTACAAATATAATTGAAAAAAGGCTGTAACATCAGGGCTCAGAATAAGCAGTATCGCATGTGGGGTCAAACTCACTCATTTCCAGGACAAAACCAAGACGTGTTGTGTCTGAAAAATCCAGAGCCGCAAGAGAAGATACAAACAGCTCATCGTCATGACGACTCTGGTGATGATATGCAACTTGTGTAAAAACAATTAATATGTAAATGAGACTCATGCAAACAGTCATCTGATGTCGATATGGAAGAAAGTTGTAATTAAGGCCATCTGACTTGGTGTTACTTAAAAGGTGGTATGGACGATTTTTTTCAGCTAATTTTTTATCATATTTCCTCGTGGCGTGGATAAATCATTTGTCCTGCCACGTATCAATCATAAAACGCACCTACCGCTCACCTGCAGCCGCGTCAGGCTCGTCCCCACGTTTCCGTGTGCCTAAGCGCATGGATCTATCATAATATAGTTCCCTCAGTGTACGGGGCAAAATGAAGACGGAGAAAGACGTGGACAGAAATCTACGGGAGACGAGAGATGTGATGCGCTCCGTTGCGCTAATAAACAAACGCACGTGTGTGTTGTATCGGTCCGCACGGGGGAGTGGCATGTGCACGGGGGAGTGGCATGTGCAAGGGGGAGTGGCATAAGCACGGGGGAGTGGCATGTGCACGGGGGAGTGGCATGTGCACGGGGGAGTGGCATGAGCACGGGGGAGTGGCATGTGCACGGGGGAGTGGCATGAGCACGGGGGAGTGGCATGTGCACGGGGGAGTGGCATGAGCACGGAGGGAGTGGCATGAGCACGGGGGAGTGGCATGTGCACGGGGGAGTGGCATGAGCACGGGGAGTGGCATGTGCACGGGGGAGTGGCATGAGCACGGGGGAGTGGCATGTGCACGGGGGAGTGGCATGTGCACTTCCACCTGCGTTCTCAAATCGCCGAAAAATCGTCCATACCGCCTTTAAGTTGTTCAACATCTGATTTTATTTGCAAGTTTTCAGTTTCATTTAGAAAAAATGTAAGTGTTTAAAAGTTAATTTGTTGGATTTTTAAAAATAGAATATTTACAAATACATTTGAAATAATTATTTTAATAATCATCTTCATGTTTTGCTATGCAACTTATCAAATTGCTATACAAATTTGAAAAAAATGTACGGATTGTTTAGCAGCGCCGATAAACAAGAGAAAATCCTTCATCTGAGCCCTGAACATAAGAAAATGTGGAAAAAGTGAAAAGCGGTGCTGTGAATACTTCCCGGATGAACTGTACATGTCATCAGAATGTCAAGAATTAAAGATGAAACACATGCGTTAGGGAAAATTGGCAACTCTAAATTGGCCCTATGGACAGGTGTAGAAAATTAGCATATTACGCTATAACACTTAAAACATTGCATCTGGTTCGTCCAATGCTATGTCCATATTCAATTAAAAAAAATGGAGGCAACTAGACACCAAATGAAGCGCGTGTGTGTGTGTGTGTGTGTGTGTCCTGTAAACATGCACCTTTTTCATATATATAATACTGGGGAGTTTGTTTTGGCAGGTCAGACCTCCTTAAAAACCAAGAAATCACTCCAAACTGAGGCTGAGCTGCTATTTGTTTCAAGTAGTTAGCAGCAGGCTAATGCTAATTTAGATTCTATTGTGTAGCTACTTACTAATAAACATTAGCCTACTTGCAGAGTTTTAATGAGCCTAACTCCCAACTGTGGTGTTCTGTAGAAAAATAATCAGTAGTAGTCATCTGGACCTCCTGATAAGGGGTGTTTACAGTTTCACTGGAGTCTACTCTTCTTAGTATCCCAACAGCCCTGTAATAAACACATTATATACAATAGGTAGGTTGTACCTTTAACCTCAATTTCTGTTGAAAGAGGGGTTCTATTTTTGAACAAAAATGGCCTCTTTAACTCCTCTTTCTAACCATCTTTTCTCCTGCTCAGAATCTTCTCCTCACTGTCTTCGATGGAGTGGTTTGTGTCTTTAAGATGAAGATGCACGGCGCTCTGTGGTCCTGAACTCCAGTGTCTTCTGTGCTGATAAAGCCTCTTGTGCAGTGGCTGTTTAGTCTCACTATGTACTGCTCTTTAAGACCAAAACTGGTTCACCCTAAGGACAAGATACAGAAACAGACACAAAAACAGAGCAATGTAGTATATTCTGTCCAATGCAGTGTCTTGTCATTAGGGTGAACCAGTTTTGGTCTTAAAAGTGTTGCCTGGTTTAAAATATTGGTAAAAGGGAATTTCGTGTTGTCTAAAAATTCATTGTAGTTTTTCAGACAGTCCAGAGACATATGGGACAGATACGTCATTTTTTCTGTTTCCCTTCTGTCCCTTTTTCTTGATTTTTGGACCTCTTTTGGACCACTTTGTCAAGAGCCCAAGCCGGGTATCTACAGGCTGAGAGAGCATTCCGGATGTGTTTTTCCTCTTGCCCTCTGAGCTGGTGGACACCTCTTGGGCTCTGTGTTGTAGTGTCCTGACCCTCAGCTTGTGCTGTAGTGGGTGGTTAGTCAAAGAGCAGGTACTGGTCTGTGTGTGTAGATTGCCTATATACACTTTGAATCTGGAGCTTCCCGCCCTCTTCTCCGATAGAAGAATCAACAAAGGCCAAACGGTTCTCTTTATCGTCTTCTCTTGTAAACCTGATATTCGGCTCATTGATATGCTCTGAGAAGCTCTTGTTTCTTGATTGTCGCAAATGTGTCATCCACACAGCGGCAACAAAGACTTGGAGCAGTGCCTGAAATGGAGGTCAGTGCCTTCTTTTCAAACTGCTCCATGTAGAAATTGGCCACGATGGGAGACAGGAGGGCCCTTTGCACAGCCGTGAATCTGTCTGTAGTTTGCAGATGTGTTCAGGTGTCAGACACTATTTTAAAGGAAAGGATCGTGCTATCAGCAGTCTTGTCCTAACCGCTGCTACTGCCTCAGAGGTCGATACAGGTGAAAGGGCAAACATCATCATACGACACCATTAGATCATCTAGGTTTCTAAAAACAGTGTCCAGATGACAACTGAATCTTTTTTCTACAATGAGATACTCCTGGAAGAATGAGGGATTACGCCGTTCTGGTTGATCACTCATCCACATACACAGTCTGTGCTCTTGAAAGCTTTGAGGACTTGTGGAAGAGGAAGTTTAGCCGTCTTCAAAAGCTGTAGCTGTTAAGTGTAGTAAGCGACTTCTGCTGCTATAGATAATCAAAGCTCATAACTTTGAGCTTAAGTATCAACCCTTTTCATTTTAAATGTTTTAATTCATAACTTACAGTGGACAAAAACTGGCAGTGATGTCTTTAAAATTATGGTGACAACAAATAAGTCACGTGACTAAAACCCATGGACTGTACATTGTGACTTCTTAAATACATTTTTGAAAATATATAATTATTTGAATAAAAAATATGAGCTTTCTACCTTGTTAGAACGGTGCCAACTCATCATTAATTTACCTGAAGTTGTATTGCGTGTTTGAGTCGTCCTGTATTGTCCTGCAGCTGAGTTTCGCCTGCCCTGTCCCTCCACTTAGATGAGATTATTTGATAAATTAAGACTCCAAGTCAAACATGTCGGGTTCTAAAACATCACACAGCAACTATTCAAAAATAAAACGTGTAACTGCCGATTTGCCGCTTGTTGCAGTGAAATGCCATAATGTGTCACAGTTCAGCACTTTTGAACAGAACGTCAATGGATCCGTTTCTATTATGAATATTGCATTGTTTTTTTGTCAATGTAATTGCGAAAATATAATATAATTGTCTTATGTTACAGTTCAATACTCGGCACCTGGAAAAAGCAGTCGGTTCATAATAGAACATTTACGATGATCAGAATACCCCCGTATTTACCCACGCAATTAATGTCATTCATGTGCATACAACTGATGTAAATTAGAGTGTTTACTTTACCATTATTATTAGTATTATTTGTCTTATGCCAGCTATTTTTATTATTATTATTTTATCTTTATTTTCTGCCCTCCATTCCCTATTAAAATATGAGCGGACCTGTTTACAGGAGTTTTGTTAAGAGTTTTTGTTTTTGTTTATAAGAGTTCTTCTATTAAGAGTGTTTTTTAAACTTCCTATAAGTTATCTGTCCTTTCCCCTGTATCTACTGCGTTGTAACACCAACATTTTCCCATGTGTGGACAATAAAGGAATATCTTATCTTATTTATTTATTATGGTAAACTAGTCACGCCTCGTCCTCTGGGTCTGGACGTCCTGGAGCAGAGAGGCCGGAAATGACCTTTATTCTGGACACAAGTCACTGTTTCATCCATGACGGACGATCGTTCTCACTTCAGACAAACCTCCTGCATCACACTGACGTCCGCATTCTGTAACAAACGCATTCTGTAACAAACGCATTCTGTAACAAACGCATTCTGTAACAAACGCATTCTGTAACAAACGCATTCTGTAACAAACGCATTCTGTAACAAACACATTCTGTAACAAACACATTCTGTAACAAACACATTCTGTAACAAACACATTCTGTAACAAACACATTCTGTAACAAACGCATTCTGTAACAAACGCATTCTGTAACAAACGCATTCTGTAACAGCCGCATTCTGTAACAAACACATTCTGTAACAAACGCATTCTGTAACAAACGCATTCTGTAACAAACGCATTCTGTAACAAACGCATTCTGTAACAAACGCATTCTGTAACAAACACATTCTGTAACAAACACATTCTGTAACAAACACATTCTGTAACAAACACATTCTGTAACAAACACATTCTGTAACAAACGCATTCTGTAACAAACGCATTCTGTAACAAACGCATTCTGTAACAGCCGCATTCTGTAACAAACACATTCTGTAACAGCCGCATTCTGTAACAAACACATTCTGTAACAAACACATTCTGTAACAAACACATTCTGTAACAAACGCATTCTGTAACAAACGCATTCTGTAACAAACACATTCTGTAACAAACACATTCTGTAACAAACGCATTCTGTAACAAACACATTCTGTAACAAACACATTCTGTAACAAACACATTCTGTAACAAACACATTCTGTAACAAACACATTCTGTAACAAACACATTCTGTAACAAACGCATTCTGTAACAAACACATTCTGTAACAAACACATTCTGTAACAAACACATTCTGTAACAAACACATTCTGTAACAAACACATTCTGTAACAAACACATTCTGTAACAAACACATTCTGTAACAAACGCATTCTGTAACAAACACATTCTGTAACAAACACATTCTGTAACAAACACATTCTGTAACAAACACATTCTGTAACAAACACATTCTGTAACAAACACATTCTGTAACAAACACATTCTGTAACAAACGCATTCTGTAACAAACACATTCTGTAACAGCCACACCAACGACTCCATGTTTAGCCCGAGCACAGCTGTCGACAGGCGGCACAAAGAGTAAACAGGGGAGTAAACAGTGTGTGAACACAAGTGTGTGAAGAGCCTGGAGCTCCACGTCTGTAAATGAGGCTCAGAGTTCAGCCTCAGTCTCTTTGTGCTGAGGCCAGGCCGGCTCCACCAGCCTCTGCCCCGGAGAGGAGGCCGCACGCTCCGGGGCAGCGCAGCCGGGAGAGAGCGTACTTCCTCCCGGGAGAGAGCGTACTTACCCCGCACAGTCAGGACACGGGCCGCTTCATCTTGTGGAAGTGACGAGGCGCAGATTGGACTTTAGATGAAGGAAAAACATCGCAGATCTCGGGTTATGAGCCGCCGCCGCCGCCGCCGCCGCCGCTGTTGCTGCTGCTGGAGAGCTACGGCAGCGACGTAGCATGCGCATGCGCGATGAGCGGGCGAAGGACCCTTGCTCTTGCGCGTCCGAACGGAACGCCTGAGCTAAAAGTCTTTATGTCGTATTATTGTGCAAATGTTCAAGTGTACAAACTGTAGAACAAACACTGCATTATATGCTGCATTATATACATATATTTCTTAATAATCAATGATAATAATCGATTTACAATAGTCGTCTGAAAAAACATCAGTAATCGAATAGAGAGTTTGATTGTTGGTGTGATGTTTGAAGAGTTAATTATGTTTTTGAAGTCCATTTAAAAATGAGAATGAGAGAATTGCAGTTTCTGAAATTTATGTTTGAGAATAAAGATCATACCAACTAATATGAAGAAATTCATAACATAAGAAAAAGGTTTATTTTTGTCAATCGGAGGATTTTCAAAATAACGTGGTTTTTTTATTTATTTATTGACAATTACATATTTGATTTGCACAAATACCAACATTTTCTAACAACATTACAATCGTGAAAAGTGATCCAAAGTATCTTGAGTCATTTAAAATAATTAACATTTTTTGTCAGTAACTCAGACTTGAACTTTAACAGCCACGTCAAATCAATAACATCAGCAGCTTTTTACCATCTAAAAATCATTGCCAAAATCAAAAATATAGTGTCCAAACCAGATTTAGAGAGACTTATCCATGCGTTTGTCTCCAGTAGATTAGACTACTGTAACGGCCTGCTCACTGGCCTCTCCAAACGAGCTGTAAAACAGCTGCAGTACATCCAGAACGCTGCTGCTCGGGTCCTGACCAGAACCAGGAAGTATGAGCACATTAGTCCTGTTCTCAGGTCTCTGCACTGGCTCCTGTGGCTCAGAGAATAGACTTTAAAGCAGCTCTGCTTGTGTACAAGTCTCTCCATGGCCTAGCACCAAAGTACATCTTGGATATGTTAGTGCCATATGAACCATCTCGGACTCTGAGGACCTCAGGGACCGGCCTCCTGCTGGTGCCAGAGTCAGGACAAAACATGGACCGGCCTCCTGCTGGTGCCAGAGTCAGGACTAAACATGGACCGGCCTCCTGCTGGTGCCAGAGTCAGGACTAAACATGGAGCGGCCTCCTGCTGGTGCCAGAGTCAGGACTAAACATGGACCGGCCTCCTGCTGGTGCCAGAGTCAGGACTAAACATGGAGCGGCCTCCTGCTGGTGCCAGAGTCTTCCTGAAGATGTGAGACAGGCTTCTACTCTGACAATGTTCAAATCTAAGCTAAAAACAGTTTTGTTTAGCTGCGCATATGACTGAAAGGATTTTTTCTTTGCACTCTTCTCTTTTGTTTGTGATTTTATTAGTTTAAACAATCAGTTGGATTGATAATTTTTAATTTAGTTAATTTTATTGTATTTCTGTTTGTGTAATTTCTTTGTGATTTTAATGCATTTTTTCCTGCTGTGAAGCACTTTGAATTGCCTTGTGTATGAAATGTGCTCTACAAATAAACTTGCCTTGCCTAAAGGTAGAGACAAAAGAGTTGACATGGTACATATCTGTTCTGTATGTTCTGTACGTTAATAGCCAGGTTTTCTTCCAGTTTATATATTGTATTGTGGAGCACCAAATTAAATCCCCCCTCAGCTAAATTGTCAGTCAGTCTGTCTGTCTGTGTGTATGTGTATGTGTATGTGTATGTGTATGTGTATGTGTATGTGTATGTGTATGTGTATGTGTGTGTGTGTGTGTGTGTGTGTATGTGTATGTGTATGTGTATGTGTATGTGTATGTGTGTGTGTGTGTGTGTGTGTGTGTGTGTGTGTGTGTGTGTGTGTGTGTGTGTGTGTGTGTGTATGTGTATGTGTGTATGTGTATGTGTATGTGTATGTGTGTGTGTGTATGTGTGTATGTGTGTATGTGTATGTGTGTATGTGTATGTGTATGTGTATGTGTATGTGTGTGTGTGTGTGTGTGTGTGTGTGTATGTGTGTGTATGTGTATGTGTGTGTGTGTGTGTGTATGTGTGTGTGTGTGTGTGTGTGTGTGTCTGTGTGTGTATGTGTATGTGTATGTGTATGTGTATGTGTGTGTGTGTGTGTGTGTGTGTGTGTGTGTGTGTGTGTGTGTGTGTGTGTGTGTGTGTGTGACATTCTTGAATACATTTATGAATGAAGTTCTGTCCCATCAGTTGTAACACTGTGAATTGAGAACAGGAGGAGGGACCAGGCACAGCCCTGTCTGGCCCCCCTGTCCAGAATCAGTGGATCTGTCAGATGACCATTGATTTTAATTCTTGATGTTGGACCATCGTAAAGAGCCCCAATATTTTTACAATTAAATCATTGATTTGAAATTTGTTTAGCACTTTATTTGGTCGACAACAGCATCAAAAACCTTCTCAGCGTCTAAACTATTTATTAAGGCTTTGTTTTCCTGTTTTTGTATTTGTCTCATTATGTTTGAGGATGTTTGTCTTAAATCATCTTGTGTTTGTCGTTTGTTAATAAATTCTGTTTAATCAATGTGGATTAAGTTTGGGAGGATTTGTTTCATTCTTTTAGACACAATTGAGGTGTAAATACGATCGTCCACAATCAGAATAGAAATGGATCTTCATGAGTGGATCTTCCCTTCCTCAGGGACATGATGGCGTCTTTCTGACTTATTTGAAATGTCCAGATGACAGTTGCCAAAAGGAGAGAGTGTTTTATACCACGGTCTCTGGAGAGTTATTGTTCTTTAATCTTTTGATTGCACCTTTTATTTCCCAAACTGTTTTTTCAGCTCCTAATTTTTTATTTTGTTCTTCTGACATAACCGGCAAATCATTGATCTCATCCTCTGGTTTGGTCTGGTTTGGTTTACATGACTTTGCCTGTTCCGTATTTTCATATTTGTTTTTCCATCTTGATGTTTTTTAAGTTTCCAAGATAGTAATTTAGAACATTTTGATCCACACTCATGATCTTTGTGTGGTAAGACTGTGATTGGAACCTGTGCCGAAGGTGCGTTATCCTCCTGGCGGCTCCTGGCGGCTCCTGGCGGCTCCTGGCGGGCTTTATAAACGCTCCTTTTCTCTTTGTTTCCCCTTTTCGCCCACACATTTCCGGGTCTTGGAAGATCTCATGTTCCAACTTTAATCCTTAGAGTCCAAAAAGGTTTGGAGCCACGAGCTGTGTCTCTTCCAGCAGCAGAACCAGGACTGATGGTTCAGGTCCTTTTATCTGGTCCACCTCATTGGGTCGAACTATCCATAATTACAAGGGATGTTGACAGTATCTTTAGCTCATAAAAAGGTACTAAAACCTCCATAAAACCAATAAACACATACACATTTCATTATACATACATATATACATAAAACCCTAAAACCAACACCTAATCCATGATAAAAGCCCTTAAACCCCTGTGCTCCCCCCATGGTGCTCCCCCCATGTGCTCCCCCCATGGTGCTCCCCCCCATGTGCTCCCCCCATGGTGCTCCCCCCATGGTGCTCCCCCCCATGTGCTCCCCCCATGTGCTCCCCCCATGGTGCTCCCCCCCATGTGCTCCCCCCATGGTGCTCCCCCCCATGTGCTCCCCCCATGGTGCTCCCCCCCATGTGCTCCCCCCATGTGCTCCCCCCATGGTGCTCCCCCCCATGTGCTCCCCCCATGTGCTCCCCCCATGTGCTCCCCCCATGTGCTCCCCCCATGTGCTCCCCCCATGGTGCTCCCCCCCATGTGCTCCCCCCATGGTGCTCCCCCCCATGTGCTCCCCCCATGTGCTCCCCCCATGGTGCTCCCCCCCATGTGCTCCCCCCATGTGCTCCCCCCATGGTGCTCCCCCCATGGTGCTCCCCCCCATGTGCTCCCCCCATGTGCTCCCCCCATGTGCTCCCCCCCATGTGCTCCCCCCATGGTGCTCCCCCCCATGGTGCTCCCCCCCATGTGCTCCCCCCATGGTGCTCCCCCCCATGTGCTCCCCCCCATGTGCTCCCCCCCATATGCTCCCCCCATGGTGCTCCCCCCCATGTGCTCCCCCCATGTGCTCCCCCCATGTGCTCCCCCCCATGTGCTCCCCCCATGTGCTCCCCCCATGGTGCTCCCCCCATGTGCTCCCCCCCATGTGCTCCCCCCATGGTGCTCCCCCCCATGGTGCTCCCCTACACTTCCTCTGTCTTGGTCCAGCCGGGAACCTTTAAAAAGGGAGCTTGTTCCTGGAGGGAACCCTTTGACTCCTGGACACAACAGAGGAAGTGAGTAACACACAATTCACTAAAAACACAAACCACATTAACATCAACAAATATTGCACCATATATATTGCACATAACCAATTTCATAATTTAATCCGTCTTCCTTTTCCCTCCAGGACAGACGGCTTCAGTTAAAGGGCCCCTGTGCACCAGATCTAAAAATGGGATAAAAGAGACTTTACTTTAATAAACATTTAAAATCAATTTTGTGCAAGTATGTATGTGTGTGTGTATATATATATATATATATATATATATATATATATATATATATATATATATATATATATATATATATATATATATATATATATATATATATATATATATATATATATATATATATATTTAGAAATTCCGTTTGCCATATACATTTAGGCCCAGAAATATTTGGACAGTGACATAAGTTTAGTTATTTTAGCTGTTTATGAAAACATATTCAGGATACAATTATATAATAAATAAGGGCTTAAAGTGCAGACACTCAACTTTAATTTGAGAGTATTCACATCCAAATTGGAGGAAGGGTTTAGGAATGGGAGCAAAAGTGATTAGACAATTGACTCAAACGCTGAAGAAAAAAACAAGGCTGCCTGGGCTCGTCACCGATGACGCAGTTAAAAGGTCTGGAGTTGAATCCAGGTGTGGCATTTGCATTTAGAAGCTGTTGCTGTGAACACACAACATGCGGTCAAAGGATCTCTCAAGGAGCTGAAACAGACCCTCCTGAGGCTGAAAAAGAAGAAGAAATCCATCGGCGAGATGCAGAAATGTTAGAAATGGCCAAATCAACCGTTTGGTCAGAGGAAAAATGAGTGCACTGGTGAGCTTGGGAACGCAAAAGGATTGTATGTCCACAGAAGACAGGGGTGGATGATCGCAGAATCCTTTCCATCAATATCTAAGTTTACCATAAAGAAGACTTCATGAGAGTAAATGCAAAGGATTCACCACAAGGTGCAAACCATTAATCAGCCTCAAAAATAGAAAGGCCAGAATTGCAAAAAAAACACAAAGAAGCCAGCCCGGATCTGGAACAGCATTCTTTGGACAGATGATGTGACTAAGATCATTCTTTGGACAGATGAGACTAAGATCAACCTGTACCAGAATGATGGGAAGAAGAACATTTGGGGAACAGCTCATGATCCAAAGCGCAGCACATCTTCTGTAAAACATGGAGGCAGTGTGATGGCACGGGAATGCATGGCTTCCAATGGCACTGGGTCACCCTGCCAGACCTCTGCAGTGTGGATGTGTGTGTCTGTTTGTGTTGCCCTGCCTGCAGGGGGCGCCAGACCTAAACTATAAAAAGACGCTCTATGTTGTTGTTCGTCCTCTGGCCGTCTTTACTTCCGGGCGCTGGGCGCTCGGTGTGTGTGGTCCATGCGTCTACTCCATGTAGCAGGTGTGACTGGTACAATGCGTTCAGCTTTAATGCGTAACTAGGCCCTTATCAGACGCTCTTTTGTTGTGCCGCTGTCCGCTCGGTGAGCGCCTCATCGCGCAGCTGGGTGTGTCTTCACTGTAGACCGGGTGTGTGTGTCCCCGGTGGTCCTCTGAAGCTAGTCATTCCAAGCCTAGTTTAAAGCCCCTGTACGGCGTGCCCTCGAAGGGGTATGTTTCTGGTGATTGGCTATAGCGAGCGTATAAGTTGATGTGTCCGTGTTTTTAAAATAATATATTTGTTCGTAGGTGAAGGTGCAGGAGCCCACCGGGCGTCCAGCTCAACCACCGCTGCCTTTTTGATTATGTTTTAGTTTAACAATTGCTGCTCTCCCTGTTACCGGTTTGGATCCTGACTGTTCTTGTGGAAAATGTTAATGACTGAATGTACTTCATTGTATTTCTCTTTGATCTAGACTCTGCAAATGAACTAAACTTTCAGCCTTCCAATCTACCAACTAGCTTCATGTATAAATAAATGATGCTTCAAATTGAACAAACTTGTCCTCTGATCAATACGAACCTGTGTCCTCGTTTACTGAGGTGAATAACGGTATAGGAGTGGAGGCCTTACCCTCGCATGCTACAAATAGGGATATACTGTCTGCTCAGATTCAGCGAAATGCAGCAAAGTTGATTGGACGGCACTTCACAGTACAGATGCAACCCAAGTTTTTTAAAGCAATAAGTGGAATATTATGCAATGGTCAAGTCAATCACCAGATCTCAATCCAATTGCGCATGCAAGTTAATTATAATTGTGTTTTCAAGTCATATCATACTATTGATAAAAAAATACACTATTTTTTAAAAAGAATTACGCTCTTTTGCTGCTGCCGTCTTTCTGCCTTCACATAACCCGGAAATGTGACGTCACTCTGGGAGATAGCTAGAGCCAACATGGAGGATATTTACACTGAAGTGGACAGCGATAGCGACCAAAATACGAGTGAATCCTCGTCAAGTGAGAGGATTTCAACAGATGACGAACAACATCCAGTTGAAGAACAGGTCCAGCAGCTGCTGCCTCATATTTGAGCCTGACGCCTCTCCGCGGAGGAGAATGATGAGGAGACGAGAATGAGGTGGCGACTGGACATCGACAGACTTTCTGAATGGTGTGTGATAAACTGGAATATTTCACATGAAATGATATGAAATACAATGATGGCGAGTGTTTGTGTGTATAAAGAAGACTCCAGACGGATGCATTTGATTCAGTTTATTGACTGGTCAGATCGGCTTCATAGCTTGATACACAGCTCATACAGAGCGCTGCCACATCTCCACGCTGTTCCTGGACTGTACCATTATGTGCCACTGAGCCCATAACGAGGTTCCTTACTGTATTAGTTCGAAACTGCAAATTACTAGTCAAACTGACCTGAAAACGGGAGTTGAGAACGTGCTGGTGGCTCGATTCAATTTCATTACAAATCCATTAAACTTTCTGGTAAAGTTAGCACTCTCGCCGTCAACAACACGCCATCATGCACACGGCGTCAGTCAGACGCTACGAAAGCAGACAACTGCCTGATGTGAAAATATCTTGCAACTTACTTTTTTGAATATCCAAGTCGATATTTCATGAGGTTTAGGAAACTGTCTTCTGTGAAATGTTGGTAGCATAGCACTGGACCAGACGTGCCATACATCGCCGATTTGGGATTCCAAAAACGTTCTCTTAGTCCACACAATTTGACAAATCAAAGAGCCCGCTTCCCTCTTAAGAGCAGTGCATTGGCACATCTCAGTGTCATTGAATTAACTCATATTTTTTTGGTCATTGGTTAAAACTAACCGTCCAGACTTGGTTGTGAAACAATGATATCTGTATTCCACTTATAAACAAATGGTGCAGCCCATCTTTAGGGCAGAAAGACCCTCAAACAAGCAACAACTGAAGACAGCTGCAGTAAAGGCCTGGCAAAGCAAACCCAGCGTTTGGTGATGTCCATGGGTTCATTACCTGCTAACGATTCTCAACAAAATACTGAAAAGTAACATTTTACTCAGGGTTATGTTGATTTGTCCAATTACTTTTGAGCCCCTGAAATGAGCAAGGTTTGAATGAAAATAGTGACAATTCAAACAATGTTTAATCATCCATTTTTGTTCAACCCCTCTAATTAAACCTTTAAAGATCCCATTTTATGCTTTTTTCCTGTTTCGTAGCCTACCCCAAGGGTTTGTTTGATAATAAGTGTTGTGCAACACCCATAACATAATAGTTATAAAATATCACCCATATCTTGGACCCCGCTCACAAACCTGGAAATGCAGACTGCTTAGTTTGAGATTTACCCCCGCCAAGAGCGATCTGCTTCCCCCGCCCACTCCGTGACGTTGCCTAGCTGCACACAGCGCATGACACAGCGGCACATGTCAGCAGCAGCGTTGGAACAAAAGAAGTAACGTTTGAAGCCTAAATAACCAGTTCCTCACGGCGGAGGGGGGCGTGTTACAGGGACAGAGTGCTCCCTGGAGGATGGGCTGAAACAGTGTGCTGCATAAGGGTTTGTCTGCTCATCCGAGGGGAAGGATAGAGACTGTTATCTAGCTAAAGACAGCAGGAATCAATCAAATGACCACTTTGGGCACATATGAGGCACCAATAACACTGCAAGAAGGTCAAAAGCTCTGAAAAGTCAATTTTGCATGATATGGGACCTTTAAAGTCTGCACTTCAATTGTGTTGTAGTGTATTTCATTTCAAATCCAGTGTGGTGGCCGAGCTCAAATCATGAAGATTCTGTCGCTGTCCAAACATTTTTGGGCCTATCTGTAAATAGATAGGTCTTTCTAAATGTCAAAGGGGGTCGCCAGAATGAGGGGAAGTTATTTAAAAGTGCCCAGTTAAAATTTGTTAAGCAGCACCAAATGATAAGTGGAAATCCTTTTCCTCCAGATAAGTCTCAATGTGGCATGAGTAACCTACAGATCAGTTTGGACTTCAATTCTTAATGACTTCTTCAAAGTACTGCTTTAAATGGGATTAAGTCACTTATTAAGCAACATGAAAATATTGAGTTTCAGTCTAATGATGCTCAAGGGATTTGGCCCCGCTAAAGAAACCCCAGAGAGGCCCCTGCACATCCATTATAAGCTACAATCAAACAGGGGAAAATCATCAAGAATTCAATTTATAAATGAATACATTGAAATAAGACAAGACAAGTTTTATTTAATCAATTGAGGGTACTCAGTTTTTACACATTTATAAAAGTCACCAGCATTTGTAAAAAATAGAATGTGTTGGAATCTGCTCAGTGTGTGTTTAGAATCAAATCTAAATGTAAGAAGTATAAAGACACTGACAAAGGTAGTGCTGAGCGTTCAGACCAGGGAGGCCTGAAATGTGTTGGGCTCCGGGGCCACGTACAGACGAGCTCCGGGGCCACGTACAGACGAGCTCCGGGGCCACGTACAGACGAGCTCCGGGGCCACGTACAGACGAGCTCCGGGGCCACGTACAGACGTGCTCCGGGGCCACGTACAGACGGGCTCCGGGGCCACGTACAGACGGGCTCCGGGGCCACGTACAGACGGGCTCCGGGGCCACGTACAGACGGGCTCCTGCAGTGGTCCTGCACTTCTCGATCATCTCTGAAGCCAAAATCTGGAAGAAAAGTAGGTGAGAACACTGGTCATTAGGAGTGGGACGAGACCCGCACACTCAGTGTGATGAGTGTTGAGCTCAGTTTATGTTTCGGTGGTGGTCAGCGCTGATAAATGTCTTAACTTTTGCTGACCTGCCTCGTCATGTGGAAATGAGCGGGATTTCCTAGTAGCTGGATCAGATTTTTACCGTTTATACTGCATTTTGTGCGTAATTTACATGAAAAGTAAAGTTGTAAAGAAAGTGTAGTTGAAGCTTTACCTTTGAGTGCCGTCAGCTCCAGGTCCCGCCTCCTCTGCTGACCCAGGTCCCGCCTCCTCTGCTGACCCAGGTCCCGCCTCCTCTGCTGACCCAGGTCCCGCCTCCTCTGCTGACCCAGGTTCCTGTTCGTCAGAGCTGCTGTCTGTCAAACTGACCAACGTGATCTGAGACTGCTCCAGAATGCCCTTCTCCTCAAACCAATCCTGATGACACAAATGTGCAGTATTGGTTTCCAGACTTTGCAATATTTCACATTTTTTAACTTATATCATATGGCTATGGAACAGTTGAGTTATATTATTGTGTGGACCTCAATAAACAGGAAGGACGGTAAATGTATTTTGACTGATGAAAAATGGGAAAATATGGTCCCTGATTTCAGAACTATGTATTTGGGCTTCAAAACCCTGCCATGGACACAATTAATCGATATCTTTGGAGCATGAAATTTGTTTAGCACTATAAAATAAATGTGGCCAACTAACAGCATCAAATCTAATTATTACGGCTTTGTTCTGTTGCTTTTGTATACAATTCATTATGTGTAAGGATAATCTAATGATCAGACAGAATTCATGATCATTCATGAAGTCCAGCTCCGTCCTGGGCTGTGCTCTGGACTCGGTGCAGGAGGTGGGGGACAGAAGGGTCCTGGCTAAACTCACATCTATGCTGGACCATGAGTGTCGCCCCCTAAAGGACACTCTGTCCCCTGCAGGACACTGTCCCCTGCAGGACACTGTCCCCTGCAGGACACTCTGTCCCCTCTGGAGAGCAGCTTCAGTGACTGATCCACCCTCGCTGTGTGAAGGAGACGTTTCACAGTCTGTCCTTCTGCTGCTGTCAGACTTTATAACAAACACTGTCATACCCATGTGCAATACTGTCATACCCATGTGCAATACTGTCATATTCATGTGCAATACTGTCATACCCATGTGCAATACGGTCATATTCATGTGCAATACTGTCATACCCATCTGCAATACTGCCATATTCATGTGCAATTACTGTCGTACTCACATGCAATAATGTATCTGATGTAAATAAGAGTGTTTACTTTACCATTATTATTAGTATTATTTACACTGTTTACTCTTTATATGCTGCCGTTAGGTCACATGATCATGTCACATGGCATTAACTTCCACTGCTATGCAGATGACATTTATCAATGAAACCTGATCAGAGCGATCAAGTAGACAGACTTAGTGCTTGTGTGAAGGAGATAAAAACCTGGATGACATTTAACTACCTGCTTCTTAACCCTGAAAAACTGAGGTCATTGTGCTGGTCCTAAGCATCTACGAGACGGTCTATCTGAGCAGATAGTCACACTGGTCAATGTTAGTGAAGCCTCCAGTTCTACTGTAGAAACCTGTGAGTCTTATTTGACCAGGAGCTCTCATTTGAAGCTCATATAAATCAAGTCTGTAAAACAGCCTATTTCCATTTGCGCAACAAGAGCCAAAATCAGAAGAATCCTGCCTAAAAGTGATGCCGAAAAACTTATCCATGCATTTGTAACGACTAGATTAGACTACTGTAACTCCTGCTTGCAGTGTGTCCTAAAAGCTCCATAAAAAGCTTTCAACTGGTTCAAAATGCAGCAGCAAGATTACTAACAGGAACAAAAAGAAGAGAGCACATTACGCCGGTGCTGGAGTCTCTTCACTGGCTCCCGTCCAGTTTAGAATGAAATTTAAAATTCTACTCTTGACCTACAAAGCCATAAATGACATGGCCCCATCCTACCTCAAAGATGCTATAGAACCATATCATCCAAACAGAGCTCTTCGCTCTCAGAATGCCGGCCTTCTGGTGGTGCCAAGAGTCTCTAAAAGTACTGTAGAAGGTAGAGCGTTTAGCTACCAAGCTCCTGTGTTATGGAATCAGCTCCCGACCCATGTTAAATATGCTGACACAGTCTCTTCATTTAAGTCCAGGCTTAAAACGTTCCTCTTCGAAATCGCTTATGGTCAGAGTAGTTAGGAACAGAAACATAAACCCACAGCTTTAGCTACGCTGCCCTAGGAGTAACTGTGCTGGGGGAAGTATGACAGCTTGAGCACTATCCTCTTCTTCTGACTTATTCTATCAAACAATATTTATTTTTTAATTCCACTTGCAAACTGTTCACCGCCTTCTTTTTCCTTCTCTCACTCCTGAGGACCTGTGGACCCAGATGTCCCTCTCCTGGTGAAGTGGCCCCTGCCCCGTGTGGACGGTCCCTCATCTGCCTGAAGAGTGGGTCCAGTTCCAGTCTCCCTCGCGTCAGTCTGTGAGAGTCAGATCTCTCCTTCACTCTGGAACTCCTCCAGGTTTCTACTTTTCCCAAGGAGGTTTTTTGTAGTTTTTCCTGGCCGAGAAGGAGGGTCAGGACAGAGGACTCTGGGACATCGTCCCTTGCCACCACAGACATTGTCTGACTCCATCGCCACCACAGACATTGTTGATTAATTTCTCACTGCCTCAGCCTGAGCTAGCCTAGCCTAGCGTTGCTGCTAGTGTCATGGCTGAATCTTCCTCTTCCTTTACCTGCTGTCATATGTCGAGTCAGAACCCTGGCTCTTTCTCTGACGACAGGTGCGTGAAGTGCAGTTTAGTGGTAGCTTTGGAGGCCAGGGTTAC
The DNA here is from genome assembly GCF_026437365.1 of Eucyclogobius newberryi. Classification (NCBI taxonomy): domain Eukaryota; kingdom Metazoa; phylum Chordata; class Actinopteri; order Gobiiformes; family Gobiidae; genus Eucyclogobius; species Eucyclogobius newberryi. The sequence continues at coordinate 4,751,288 of NW_027315724.1, forward strand.
GGAGTTAGAAGATCCGCTGTTTAGAGCTAAAGTCTAGCTATAGTCAGGTTTTAGCTTCAGGTGTATCGAACTGCGCAACAGGGCGCAGTGTTAGCATTAGCAACTCTCCTCCTGAGCGGCTCCAGCTCCACTGTCCATCTCGTCTGTCCGTCTGAGGGAGTCGGATCTCTCACTGTGGAACTCCTCCAGGTTTCTACTTTTTCCCCAAAGAGGTTTTGTAGTTTTGCCTGGCCCAGAAGAAGGGTCTAAGGACAGGGGCCCCTGGGACATTTGTCTAAGGACAGGGGCCCCTGGGACATTGTGGCCCTCCGAGGCAACTGCTGTTGTGATTTTGGGCGTTACAAAGATACGGTAAATGGAATTGAATTAAATTAGAGGGTAAAGTGAACGTTTTGTGAACCCTAACCCATATTATATTTTAGATACTTTTGTTTCACATAGTTGTATTTAGTAGTTATAGTTATAAAGGTAAAAAGCTGGTATGATTTTTTGTGAACCACACCTAAATATTTAAGAGATTCCGTTTTCCATTTAAATGGTTTTGAAATAAGTTCTGTCAAAAGAAAAGGGGGGTTGCCAGAAAGAAAGAATTTCAGTTTTTTGTATATTCAGGCTGTATCCAGATATTGACCAATATTATGAAGGTTGCATTTTCCTCGGCTATGAGGCTTTCCTTCCACGAAAAGGTCGTTGCACTGATTTACAGATGAGGCCAATTTGAAGAACATTATTGATCAGATTTTTTTTTTTGGGGGGGGTTTACGTGTTTGAAGCCAAAATGATCAATGTTCAACTAACGAGACACGTGCTAATTTCCCCCATGGAGCCATTGTTTAATTAACTAGGCCAAGTTTATACAGTATATAGTTTATAAATGTTCACAAGACGAGACAAAAAACAGTTAAATGAACAATGTTTTTCGGCACGAACCACGGACGGGGTGTGGTTCACCGGTACTTCCATGTGCTCATTGTACCTCAACATCGGCTGTTTCTAAGGTTTGCCTATCTAGGCAGTCATTGGCAATTCCGGGTGCTCCCATTTGGATCCTCCCTTTCCCCGAGAGTGTTCAGACGATGCGTGAAGGCAGGCCTTGCAGCTTTGCAGGCCAACGAACCTTTTGGCGGTCAGTGGGGATGAAATAGAACGAAGGTTACATATGTAACAACGGTTCTATGAATCCCGGATGACAGCCAGAGGCGCTCACTCCAAATCCTTGCGTTATCGAGAGAAGATCGGGGAATATATTACTTCCGGGGCGCCGTACAGGGTCACAGGCAGTGACGTGCGGTGAGGTTCAGGGCGAGTGAGGCACCAAAAAAAAAAAGTTGTGATAAGCGGGAGTCTAACCCACTTTCTCTTGTGTTAGAGGCCGTGTCGGTAACCATTAGGCTATTTGCGTCATAAGGCGCTGGTACAGCTGGCAGCCCGGTGTAAACGCTCTCTCTTCTTTCTCACACTTATTGTGCTTTATCTCCTATATTTGGTAAATATAGTTAGTCTATTTTACTGTACGATAGGGACACGCGCTGGAATAGTTTTTTAATTCAACTGTTTTTGACATTTTTCGGCTGGATTTGAGCGTTTTTCGTTGCGTTCGTTGTGTTGTTGTGACGTGAGCTAGCTCCGAGCGAGCCCCCCGCGCCCTCCGGCCGCGCTAAAGTACGGCGTGTCGTCGGTACACGTTTATATACACGTTTATATGAAAGAGGTACTTCACGAACGATCGGGACACGCACTGGAATCGCTTTAAATTAACTTGTTTTGACTTTATTCGGCTGGATTGAGTGTTTTCGTCGTGTCGTTGCGATGTGTCTTGGCTCTGAGTCCCCCGGCCCCGCCCCCCGGCTCCGCCCCCCGGCTCCGGCCCCGCCCCCCGGCTCCGACCCCGCCCCCCGGCCGGCGCCGTACCGCGTTTCCACAAAGGAGGAACTCATGAAACTGCGGAGAACAGTCGTCTTACCGGAGATCGTCACGTTATCCCGTCGCAATACTGACCTAACCTAATACTGATGTGCAATTCTGTCGTATGTGCAATTACTGTGAAATTCATGTGCAATCTATGTGCTGTCGTGACACATATTCATGTGCAATTACCGTCGGGATCACATGCAATGGTATTTATGTATTTATTTGTCTATGGGAGTTTTTATTTATTTATAAGAGATCTTCTACTGAAAGTGTTTTTCAGACTTCCTATAAGTGATCTGTTCTTCTGTATCTACCTCTGTATCTACCTGCGTTGCACCAATGAAATTTCCCCATGTGGGACAATAAAGGAATATCTTATCTTATCTTATTTGTTCAATACGTGACATCAGCGTTTTTAGATATATGACTTTGTCTAAAACAACCCGTTCAACTCTGGTGTAGGTCTTTCTTTAGTTATAACCTCTTGCTTTGATCGAAATCCAGATTTGTGAAACGTTTTAACTTGGAAATGTAATTTCTACAAACACAATAATAAGGAAGAAGATAGTGAAACCTGTCACACACGGCCGGGCTCAGGAGCATGCGCATTACATGCGCCTTCCATGAGGCGCATGTAATGAAGCCTCTCTGAGTGAACTTTTACTGCTGTTTTATAATGAATCTGTGAGCGTCAGAAATACATTTCATACATTATCGAGAGTATGGAACCACTGAGCACATCGTCAGGGTGTTTTATTTGTTATAAACAGAGGGAGAAAGAGAGTGGCACATCATTTGCATTGCACCAGCTCAGTTTGTGAGGAGTGTGTGTGTGTGTGTGTGTGTGCGTGTGTGTGCGCTCTAGCGGCTGAGCAGGAGCAGCCTCCTCCCTGTATCTGAACGGCATCTGAACATTTTGACATTCTTATTTGACATAATATTGTTCAATGTTGGATTCAAACGAAAAGTGGGTTTATAATACATACCATTTAATTTAATTTAATTTAATTTAAAGATTGACAGGTGAGGCCCTGCCTCCCCTGCCGCCCCTGGTCACAGGGGTGACTATTGGTATTACTACTGAAACTGCGCATGTGCAAAGGGAACATTCAGTGCTTCTGGACTGCCCTTCTGGCAGACATCCGGGATTCATAGAACTGTAGTTACACATGTAACTTTCGGTTTGCGTGGAAGTACGCACATTTTCACGTCAAGTAATTTATTATAGATCAATTCCTCACAGACATGGGGACATTTGGATGAGTTTTGTATGTAATATCCTGGGCAGTACTGAAGGTCTCCTTAAATGTAACGATGCGCTCCTTCACATGATGGTTAATATTAGTAATGGGAGGGGCCGCAACTCAAGTCCCAGATACAAGTTCCGGGATCACCCTCTCAAGAAACCCCTCAGTGTTATCCTTCTCGTGACATTAACATTAAAGGATGCAATTCACAATTTTTCAGATGCCATTGCATTATCTATGTTGAAATTATTCTTGCAAATCTGCACTTGTTACATTAACCTCTGGTCAAACACAACACACAGGAACAACAGCAGAACACAATAAAACAAGGAGACAAATGACTGATAAAGATAAAAGGGAAAACTATTTTCAAGGTAAAAAAAAAAAGGCCCACCGATACGGTTAGATATAGAACACGTTCACCTGGGTATTTAAAAACAAGAGGAGGAATACACCACCCCAGATTGAACAAATACTCATATGTGTTGATTAAAGTCCAGGCCCCTTCCATGTGATTTTTGTGAGAAATAACATACAAAATGTTTTACCAACATTGCTTTGCAAAAATGCCCAAAGCAGAATTAACGAAGACTAAACCAAGACCAAACCAGGTCTACACAGATCTTTTTTTTGTATTTGGAAGATGGGCCGTAATCAATTGCTTGGAAGGCCTGATTTGGCCCCCTGGGCCTCATGTTCAATAGCCCCGTCTTAAGGGGCCTTCACACCGTCGCGGTTGAAGCGTCCAGTTTACATTCAAAGTCTATAGTAAACACGCGTCGAGCACGTAGTGCGTTATCCGCGGCGCGATTTCTTCGTTTTTGTGGCGCGATTGGTGCGTTTTCTTACACTCTCGACGCTTTGAGCGCGCGTATGAGGCGACCAAGGCGGCCAAAGCGACGCGCGACGTGGGCAGATATGTTGAGGTCTCTGCAGCAGACGCGCAGCAGCCGCTGCAGCAGCCAATCAGAGCTGACGCTCCAGTGACGTACGTACGTATTTCCCCTCGCATTTCCGGTATTCCCCGTGGAATTCCCCAAGAAGAGCCACTTTTTCCTGGCTCGTCAACAATGGCAGACGAACGATTGATTGTGGTTGTTTGTGGGAGAATGGTGCTGTACCATGTATTCACGATGGAACAGAGACAGAAACAAACCAAAAACGCGAAAACAACACTCTCGATGTCTGCAATTTTACACAATGAAAGGCCACACCGAGAACAACTCCACTGCTCATGCGATAACACCTCTACTGCGCATGTGCGCAGAGAGCTCGAGCGCTCCGTACGCGCGCCTGTGTATAGTGCCCGGAGCGTCGAGAACGCGCGTCCGGTGCGTTTGTCTTTCTAATGTACACGCGCTCAAATTCTGCATCGGGCTCGATTTGGCTGCCGCAGTGTGTACGTAGCTTTAGAACAATACTACGCGCATCTACTCAAGTAATTTGATTTTTTCATTCATTTTTCACTGCTTGTCCTCGTAGGGAGTCACTAGTATACCCAGTGATTTTGGGCTGTAGACCCTGGATAGGGGTAGAGCTAGTTGCAGGGTTGACAGACATAGACACACAGACAACAATTCACTTATGTTCATTCACTAGAAGCAATTTACAATTTACTGTTGCCAATTTACCTAACGCATGTCTTTGGACAGTGGGAGGAAGCTAGAGTACCCGGAAAGAACCCATAGTAACGCAGGAAGGACATAAAGACTGGTCTGGCCCCATGATCTCCTTATTTGGAGGCGAAAGCTCTAAAGCTGCGTTCAAATCGCAGTGTCCAAATTTGTGCCGGACGCCCGAGTTGGACGCCTGTCCTGGACGCGTGTCCAGCAGACGTGCGTCTGAGGCGGCCAGCGCACATGTGCAGTGCAGGAGTTGTTGTGTTTCCCAGTGTTGCTGCTCTCTCGGTGCGATGGTGGAGAAAGTAGTTTTGGTGTATTTACTTTACAAAGTCACAAAACTGCAGCGATCGGCTCAGCGGCTTGTCTGGGTCCTGCAGAGCTCAAAACATGCCACAAAAATGGACTTCTTGTACACTGGATGCTTTGACGCAGCAGTGTGAATGGGCCAGAACAGCTCTGCCACCATGCACCCCCAACTATAGTCATACTGGAGTACATTTTCTTGGATAAGCTACCCACCCCTGATTAAAAAGGCCTTTCTAAAAATCACCTTTAAAATGGGCAAAATGAGTGCATGAGGTGGAGACCCATGGAAGAATCCTGCAGCGCTGGAGGGCCCCTCGGATCTGATTTGCTCCGGGGACCAAGGCTCACAAGCTGCAAACTGCTCCAGGTCTTTGGTGGTTTGAGTTTGGTTTTGTGTGACCTCGGCCTGCAGCTGGTGAAATCCTGAAACACAAATAAAGCCAACATGAACATGAGAACAAGTAGTTATTACATAATGTATTCTATCTTCTTTTCCATTTTTAAAATGAACTTCTAAAATGTAAAACATAGAACATGACAAGAGAGCAAAACAGAAAATATTATTTTCCAACATCTCCACTGAGATGTACATATAGTTTCCCATTCTTTGTCAGTCAAAATAAAATTCCCTTCTTTTTCATTAATTTGTTTATGTAATTAGTAGAGAGGCTGTTCAAATTGTTAATATATTTAAATCATTTAGATATTGGGAACTTCTGGTTTTGGTGACGGCCTGAGTGAAGGCGCACGCTCTGCTGCTGGAGAAACTTGCTTTCAAAATATTGTTTGACCAGCATAATCCAAGAAAAGACGAACAGGAGACGAGTGGACAAGGAAAACACAAGCCTGGGGAAACTCCGGGACCAAGACAAACAAAGCTGCAAACAATAAAAAACGTCCCGCCTCTAAAGACACTCTAGAAACACAGAACTGAACAGTGATAAAAGATTGAACCACCAGTGTGAGGTGTGCGAGTTTAGGTTTTAGCCACATGGTGATACAGTTCTGTTGATTTGAAGATGTGACGTTGATGTGACGTTTGTGTTTGACATCAGACTTTATGTTCCATGTTGGCCGTCTGCTTTAGCACATAAACTCTTAGGCCACAGTCAGAAGCTGAAAAGAGCCCTAGAAATAGGATTTCGTTTCCACAATCTGGGCACTACTTTTTGAAACGTTTTTCTGGGGCCCAAATATATGAAGAATCTTTGACAAAAAGTTATTCGCGAACAACCTTGCAGTATTTGAGAAAATTCGTTTCCTCTAAATTTGGACATATTGAGGTGTATACCACTTTTTGGCAGCCCGTCATCTTGTAACCATTAGGCATGCGACAATGCTTTTTCCCCCCAGGTCATCTGCATTACTACTTTCTACACATTCCTGAAGTCCCAGTCGATCATCTTCATTGACTTAGAAATGCAGACATAGTAAAAACACTCATTTTCGAAATTCACAACTTTTTTAGAAACCCGTCATTCCGTATTCATTGAGGCTAGGACAATAATCTTTGCTGGAGTAATCAGTACCACTCCCCACTTCACATTCCCAAAGTTTCACTTATTCATCTTAATCTTGACTTTTTGCTTGTCTGGTGGCACAACTCTATCAACGATCTGCTAGTGCTCAGTTACTTATATTTAGACTTATAACTTTTCTTTTGAATCAATGTATTTACAACTCAGTCAATCTGTATCTTCATATCAATTTTTTATCAATTTTTCACAATAAAATTTACAAGAGCCTAATACAATATTTCTACATTTAAAACCATTCAGTGTTGAACTTAGACAAACAAACATTCCTTCAAATCACAGGTCAAAGTCACTGTCCTCTGCATCATTGTCTTCCATCATGATGATTCTTCCTTTGAGGTGTCAGTGTTTTCACAGTTCTCACAATTGGAACACTTACAAATGTCTGTACATGACAACTGAGCACCGGCCACCAGTGCAGCCACTGGATTTACAAGAACAGTGAAGACATTCAAGAACAGATTTAGGGGCAGAGTCCTTCGTCATCCACACTATTTCTAGCTCACCGTCTTTTACCTTCCAACCATTTCCATCGGGGCGAGGAGCGCCAATAATTGGGTGCAGTGCAGCCTGATAGTTTGTATGCTTAGCATGCTCCATGAGAGAATCTCGAGTTGGTGGTAAAGCCTGCTCGGACGATGAATTGAGGCAAAACCTGTTGTATATCGGGCTTTGTTTACATCACTAACACTTTCCCCATAGAGTGCACAGACAAACTTCTCCAGTGTCACAAATTTGAGACGGCATGCAAGAAATCTTCTTGGCTGGTCACCAATTTGACTGCTCTCTCTTTTCCTTTTCCGAAGAAAGCACTGTTTGAATCACACCCAGTAAATGAGTGTAATCCGATTAGAGCAGAAGTTAGTTGAGGTCCTAATGCATTTCCAAACTCCTGGAGGTCAATCATGCGGTATGTGTTTATAGCACCTGTGAGAAAGTAGAGCTTTGCTGAAGGCATCTTCTCCATGAGACCTAGGGCTATGATGGCTACATCTGTGTCTGGGCTACTAATTATGATTTTATCATACAGTTCATAATAGGCATTCTGAGCATGCAGCAGCAGTCTTGTATCTGCCTCTTCATGGTCACATGTGAGATTATCCATATTCCAACACTCAGTTTTATCAAGTTGCACATATCTTGGTGAGTCACAAAGATCTCAATGTTGCTCCCAGCCACCTCGATGTGGGCATCCTTCCATGTCTCATAGAGAAAGTCAATCAGAGCTTCTTTATTCACTCCTGACGACAAGTACTTTTCCCACTGGTTGGGTGTTTTTTGGTTGGCACTATATATCTGCAGCAACTGGAAGCCACCACCAGCACGTCGTGACCGTTCAGCATTTTTGATGCTGATCTGAGGATATATATCGGTAACAAAATCAACCCTCAAGCAGTTATGCTTTCTAGCAAGGCTTATTACTTGCCCAAGTATGTGATCAGCAAGCTCTCTAAAGGTTTCTGGTAACTGTTTCATGCCCTGGATCATAGCCATAGCATCTATCAGAAGAGCACCTCTATCACCATCAGCAGACTCAAGGTATAAACGGTCCTTGTCAACCTTAGATTCAAGAGTAGCCAAGAGAGCGGCCTTTCGGGTCTTCGCTAGAGATCCATCTGTACTTGCCAATAAATATGAGATGTTACCAAGAGCTCCTTTAGATTTATGGCACGACTCTGACTGATGACCAACAGTCTGGCGAACAGCTTTGGTTTTAGAGGATTTTTTCATCTGATCTCCGAATGTCTTGAGCTTTAGAGATTTTGTAGGTGAGAAATAGTCTGTCTTTGAAGACAGTATTCTGTCCTGAACAAACACCTGAAGGGCACCTTCTCCTTTTTCACCAGCTGTAAGGATGTCGTTTTTGACAATCTCGTTAGCTACTACACCCGAGCTTATACAGACAAGGTCTTCATTGTTTTGGAATGAATTGACCATGCACTGTCTTGAGGATTGACTCCACGGCTTCTCTGTCTTTGTTCATCCGGATCTTGTCCAACTCCTTATGACCTCGTTCCTCGGGACGAATGTCAGACATCATCTCGCATTGTCTAGTTATAGCTGCCCTTTCAAGATGGATGAGTATCAATCGCTGAACAGCACCACGATTCAGAGTTATCCCAGTTATTCCACCCTTGGTCTTAGAATCTCGATTGCCTGTTTGTTCAATAGCTTGGTCACAAGCAATAGATGAGAAGGAGTTGCTTTCCTTCCGTTGTACAGCACAGTTTACTTTTGCTGTTATATCTCATTGATGATCGGGGTGTGTTTTTGGGAGATTGAACATCTCAATCCAATGTGCTGGGAGGTGTCTAGCATAATTTTGACGATCATAAGCAAAGTACCAGGCCATCATGTGCCTTATAGCAGCTAGGTGCAGATCCCAATCTGACTCTTATAAAAAAGACGGTGAGCTAGAAATAGTGTGGATGACGAAGGACTCTGCCCCTAAATCTGTTCTTGAATGTCTTCACTGTTCTTGTAAATCCAGTGGCTGCACTAGTGGCCGGTGCTCAGTTGTCATGTACAGACATTTGTAAGTGTTCCAATTGTGAGAACTGTGAAAACACTGACACCTCAAAGGAATAAGTCATCATGATGGAAGACAGTGACTTTGACCTGTGATTTGAAGGAATGTTTGTTTGTCTAAGTTCAACACTGAATGGTTTTAAATGTAGAAATATTGTATTAGGCTCTTGTAAATTTTATTGTGAAAAATTAATAAAACATTGATATGAAGATACAGATTGACTGATGAGTTGTAAACACATTGATTTAAAAGAAAAGTTATAAGTCTAAATATAAGTAACTGAGCACTAGCAGATCGTTGATAGAGTTGTGCCACCAGACCTAGAATTTCTGAATTTTAAGCAAAAAGTCAAGATTAAGATGAATAAGTGAAACTTTGGGAATGTGAAGTGGGGAGTGGTACTGATTACTCCAGCAAAGATTATTGTCCTAGGCTCAATGAATATGGAATGACGGGTTTCTAAAAAGTTGTGAATTTCGAAAATGAGTGTTTTTACTATGTCTGTATTTCTAAGTCAATGAAGATGATCGACTGGGACTTCAGGAATGTGTAGAAAGTAGTAATGCAGATGACCTGGGGGGGAAAAAATCATTGTCGCATGCTTAATGGTTACAAGATGACGGGCTGCCAAAAAGTGGTAAACACCTCAATATGTCCAAATTTAGAGGAAACTGTCAACTTTCAGAACGATTTTCTCAAATACTGCAAGGATGTTCGCGGATAACTTTTTGTCAAAGATTCTCCATAAGTTTGAAAAACGTTTCAAAAAGTAGTGCCCAGATTGTGGGAACAGAACTGAAAGATACAGCTCACCGACTGTGGCCTTTCTGTGTCTAGTTACACCCACTCAACGGAGTAACATTTTTAAATATAGAGGATTGGAGTCAGGAGCGTCCAGGGAGTTCCCGGGGGGCCTTCATTAGGAATGGACTTCCTCCACCTATTGATCATTGACATGATCAGGTTCTGGGTTTGGTGCATGTTTTCAGCATGAACCCTTTTGTTTTCTATGTTATCCTTTCATCCGTTTCCCGTTTTTGTAGTTCTTGCGTTTGCTTGTTGTGTTCGACCAAAGAGTTTAAAGACACCAATTTAAAAATGATCAATACAATCAACCCAATGGCATCGGAAATTTTATAAGTGGCAGCCTTAAACGTTAACGGCATATTGAATCCAATTAAGCGATTAAAAATGAAAGAAAGAATAGACCTATACAAAAAACGATGTTGAACATAAAAAACTAACCACACTTCCGGTCATGGTGACGCAATGAGTAGACTCAACACACACCACTGCTGCAAAACGTGGTTTGAAAATCATTGTTTGACCCACCTAATCCCAAAGAACAAAGACGAGAGATGAGTAAACAAGCAAGACACAAGTCCATGGGACCAAAACAAACAAACAAAGCTGATGGCCCATGGCTCCATTGGAAAACAGCCCACATCATAAGCGATCGAGGCTAATGACGCCATTTGACAAAAATGAAAAAATAGACATTGTTTATTTACAAGAGACAAAAACAACAAAATTGTGTTATAAAAATCCTATTATTCATCATACAGAGGCAAACATAAGCAGGGTGTTGCTATATTGATCTCAAACCGGGTAGTTTTTTAACGGAGTTTTGAATGTAAGGATGAAGAGGGCAGATATGTACTGGTTAAGGGGAATATTAATGTAATGGTTTTCACTCTTTTAAATGTGTATGCTCCACCAGGGGGCAATATCACTTTCTATGCTGATGTCATGGACCTGATTGTGAACCACTCTGAGGAACCCTGATCTGTGGAGGAGATTGGAATCTTCACATTCAGCTACATTAGACGTGTCGAGCTTAAAAGGCTCTGGGGGAACAATTAAGAAGAAGTTCCGTCTCTTATTGAAGAATATAGGATTGATTGACATATGGAGGGAAATGAACCCTAGAGTACACCAGTATACTCATTTTTCAGATCCACATACAGATCTAAAATCACTGAAGCAGATGTAGGCACAATTAGGGATGCGTACTGTTCCGCAGGACCGGATCCGGACTTGTAAAAACGTTTCGGTTCAGGTCCAAAAAAACCGAAACCCCGGTGATTCGGTTCTGGACTCATTAAAAATCTACCACTCACGTTCTATATCCTTTACGTTCTAGAATCTAAACCATCTGAAACCTTCCATTGATCGCGAAATTCGCGCTAGAAAAGACGTAAACACTGACATCGCTGTCAATGGCCCGGAGCATCAGCGACGCACGCGTCTTCCCTGCGGCAGAAGTTGAAGTCGGCGCAATGAGTTTAAAGACGCGAGAGACCGAACATTCGGGAAGATCGCTGGCTTAATTGAAGCGTTTGAAGCCGCCGCGTGCGTCGCCGCTTGTGCCGCTCCGTGAGTTAGTTTAAGACGTTAAAGGAGCCGGTTGTGCTTTGGTTTGGGTGTAAATATTGTAACTTCTCGCTCAGGTCAGTAATGCTGGTTTAGTGCTCACAAGTTGTCACTTTATTTCTTGAACAGAGTTAATTATTGTTGGCCGTAACCATGGCGATGGAGCAGGAACATCAAAAACTACCTCGTCTCCTGAGCCGCTCTTAGCTCCGCCCCAGAGACCACACGCACGCGCACTAGAGACTAGGGTCGCTACATCCATCCATCCATCCATCTTCTGCCGCTTTATCCGGGGCCGGGTCGTGGGGGCAGCAGTCTGAGCAGGGACTCCCAGACTTCCTTCTCCCCAGACACTTCCTCTAACTCCTCCGGGGGGATCCCGAGGCGTTCCGAGGCCAGCCGAGAGACATAGTCTCTCCAGCGTGTCCTGGGTCTTCCCCGGGGCCTCTTCCCGGTGGGACATGCCTGAAACACCTCCCGAGGGAGGCGCCCAGGAGGCATCCGGAACAGATGCCCGAGCCACCTCAGCTGGCTCCTCTCGACGTGGAGGAGCAGCGGCTCTACTCCAAGCTCCCCCCGTGTGACCGAGCTCCTCACCTTATCTCTAAGGGAGCGCCCAGCCACACGGCGGAGGAAACTCATTTCGACCGCTTGTATCCGCGGTCTTGTTCTTTCGGTCACTACCCAAAGCTCATGACCATAGGTGAGGGTAGGAACGTAGACCGACCGGTAAATAGAGAGCTTTGCCTTTCGGCTCAGCTCCCTCTTTACCACAACAGTCACGATGCAGCGACTGCATCACTGCAGCCGCTGCACCGATCCGCCTGTCGATCTCACGCTCCATCCTTCCCTCACTCGTGAACAAGACCCCGAGATACTTGAACTCCTCCACTTGGGGCAAGGACACCCCACCCACCTGGAGAGGGCAAGCCACCTTTTTCCGGTCGAGAACCATGGCCTCGGATTTGGAGGTGCTGATTCTCATCCCAGCCGCTTCACACTCAGCTGCAAACCGTCCCAGTGCATGTTGCAGGTCCGGGTTTGATGGAGCCATCAGGACAACATCGTCTGCAAACAGCAGAGATGAGATCCTGTGGTCCCCAAACCGGACACCCTCCGACCCCTGACTGCGCATAGAAATTCTGTCCATAAAAATTATGAACAGAACCGGTGACAAAGGGCAGCCCTGGCGGAGTCCAACATGCACTGGGAACAGGTCTGACTTACTGCCGGCAATGAACACAGCTCCTGCTCCGGTCATACAGGGACCGGACAGCCCTGAGCAAAGGGCCCCGGACCCCGTACTCCCGGAGCACCCCCCAAAGGACACCCCGAGGGACACGGTCGAAAGCCTTCTCCAGATCCACAAAGCACATGTGGACTGGTTGGGCAAACTCCCATGAACCCTCGAGCACCCGATGGAGGGTATAGAGCTGGTCCAGTGTTCCACGACCGGGACGAAAACCACTCTGCTCCTCCGGAATCCGAGGTTCGACTATCGGTCGGATTCTCCTCTCCAGTACCTTGGAATAGACCTTACCCGGGAGGCTGAGGAGTGTGATCCCTCTGTAGTTGGAACACACCCTCCGGTCCCCCTTCTTGAACAGAGGGACCACCACCCCGGTCTGCCAGTCCAGAGGCACGGTCCCCGACCGCCACGCCATGTTGCAGAGACGTGTCAACCAAGACAGTCCTACAACATCCAGATACTTTAGGTACTCAGGGCGGATCTCATCCACCCCCGGAGCCCTGCCACCGAGGAGTTTGCGAACAACCTCAGTGACTTCAGCTTGGGTGATGGATGAGCCAGCCTCCGAGTCCCCGGTCTCTACTTCCTCTTCGGAAGACGTGACTGAGGGATTAAGGAGATCCTCAAAGTATTCCTTCCACCGTCCGACGACATCCCCAGGAGAGGTCAGCAGGCCTCCACCCGCACCGTAAACGGTGTTGGTGAGACACTGCTTCCCCCTCCTGAGGTGCCGGACGGTTTGACAGAATTTCTTTGGTGCCGACCGATAGTCCTCCTCCATGGCCTCCCTGAACTCCTCCCAGGCCCGGGTTTTTGCCTCTGCGACGGCACGAGCCGCGGCTCGCTTGGCCTGCCGATACCCGTCGATGACCTCCGGAGACCTACAAGCCAGAGTGGCCTGATAGGCCTCCTTCTTCAGTCTGACGGCATCCCTTACTTCCGGTGTCCACCACCGGGTTCGGGGGTTGCCGCCACGACAGACACCGGAGACCTTGCGACCACAGCTCCGAGCAGCCGCATCAACAATGGAGGCGGAGAACATGGTCCACTCGGACTCAATGTCCCCAGCCTCCCCCGGGACATGGGAGAAGCTCTCCTGGAGGTGCGAGTTGAATACCCTACTGACAGAGGGCTCCAGTAGACGTTCCCAAGCCCAACGCCAAGTCTGTCCGGCTTCCTCCTCCGCCAGCGTATCCAACTCACCACCAGGTGGTGATCGGTTGACAACTCTGCCCCTCTCTTCACCCGAGTGTCCAAGACACGCGGCCGGAGGTCTGATGACACGACAACAAAGTCGATCATTGACCTCCGGCCTAGGGTGTCCTGGTGCCATGTGCACTGATGGACACCCTTGTGCTTGAACATGGTGTTCGTTATGGACAATCCGTGGCTAGCACAGAAGTCCAATAACTGAACACCGCTCGGGTTCAGATCGGGGAAGCCGTTCTTCCCGATCACCCCTCCCCAGGTGTCACTGTCATTGCCCACGTGGGCGTTGAAGTCCCCCAGTAGAACAACAGAGTCCCCGGTCGGTGCACTGTCCAGTACCCCTCCCAAGGACTCCAAGAAGGCCGGGTACTCTGCACTGCTGTTCGGCCCGTAGGCCGCCACAACAGTGAGAGACCTGTCCCCCACCCGAAGGCGGAGGGACGCGACCCTCTCGTTCACCGGGGTAAACTCCAACACATGGCGGCTGAGCTGAGGCGCTATCAGCAAGCACACACCAGCCCGCTGCCTCTCCCCGCGGGCAACACCAGAGAAGTGGAGCGTCCAGCCCCTCTCGAGGAGATGGTTCCAGAGCCCAAACTGTGCGTGGAGGTGAGGCCGACTATATCTAGTCGGTATCGCTCAACCTCCCGCACAAGCTCAGGCTCTTTCCCCCCCAGCGAGGTGACATTCCATGTCCCCAGAGTTAGTCTGTGTCTGGAGATCTGGTCGCCGAGGCCCCTGCCGTCGACTGCTGCCCAGATCTCTCTGCACCGGCCCCTTATGGATCCTCCTGCGGGTGGTGGGCCCACGGGAGGGCGGCCCCACGTCGCTCTTTCGGGCTGTGCCCGGCCGGGCCCTGTGGGGTAAGACCCGGCCAACCAGGCGCTCGCCCCTACACGAACCCCCGGCCTATACACGAACCCCAGGCCAATACACGAACCCCAGGCCAATACACGAACCCCCGGCCTATACACGAACCCCAGGCCTATACACGAACCCCAGGCCTATACACGAACCCCAGGCCTATACACGAACCCCAGGCCTATACACGAACCCCAGGCCTATACACGAACCCCAGGCCTATACACGAACCCCAGGCCTATACACGAACCCCAGGCCTATACACGAACCCCAGGCCTATACACGAACCCCCGGCCAATACACGAACCCCAGGCCTATACACGAACCCCAGGCCAATACACGAACCCCCGGCCTATACACGAACCCCCGGCCTATACACGAACCCCCGGCCTATACACGAACCCCCGGCCTATACACGAACCCCCGGCCTATACACGAACCCCCGGCCTATACACGAACCCCCGGCCTATACACGAACCCCCGGCCTATACACGAACCCCCGGCCTATACACGAACCCCCGGCCTATACACGAACCCCCGGCCTATACACGAACCCCAGGCCTATACACGAACCCCAGGCCAATACACGAACCCCAGGCCTATACACGAACCCCAGGCCTATACACGAACCCCAGGCCTATACACGAACCCCGGGCACAACACAACTCAATATTTTTCTATGGAGCTACATATTCTGGATCACACCAGCATAGCAATGTTCTGATTTGAGCTGAAATGAAGTGCTTTTTCACAAAAAGGTAAGCCCCAGCTCCTTTTTATTTTTTAATTGTAAAGTTTTGAATCATAGTTATTTTTTTCCCTTGCCATACAAATCTTGAAATTGCTTTATTCTGCTCATCCAACAGCCGGTTGGGGATGGAAATTGGAAGAGTCTGGAACAGATAGAGAAACCTGGGCAAAACATTATTTTTTTTAGTTTCAATCCTATAAGTTAGACTTAACTCTTGAATGGATGATTTTTTTGACCCAAATCTGAGTCTCATTTCCTCGTGGCGTGGACGGCCCATTAGTCCTGCCACGTATCAATCATAAAACGCACCTATCGCTCACCTGCAGCCTCGTGCGGCTCGTCCCACGTTTCTGCGTGTTTAAGCGCATTGATCTATCATAATATAGTTCCCTCAGTGTACGGGGCAAAATGAAGACAGAGAAAGACAGTTCGAGCTGACTCAGAAGAAGACGGAAATCTACGGGAGATGAGAGATGCGATGTGATCCGTCGCGCTAATAAACAAACGCACGTGTGTGTTGTATCAGTCCGCACGGGGGAGTGGCATGAGCACGGGGGAGTGGCATGAGCACTTCCGCCCGTGTTCTCAAATCGCCGAAAAATCGTCCATTGCGCCTTTAAGCATGGGATAAGATTCATTTTTAAAATATCTTTTTTTTTTTATAGTAGTAGGGGTACAACTCTTCTCCAAAGTTGTTGATATATCTTATGGAGGACCACACCTTAATATCTAATAGATTACATATGCCATTTAAATTAATAGGTCTTTCTTAAAGTCAAAGGGCAATACCAGACTTAAATCATTTCAGTATTTTATACATTAATTTTGTATCCAGACTTTGGACCATTTTTTTAAAGAAAGTGCATCACATTGGGTATGGACATTTCTGGTTTGGTGAAATATAATAGAACATCATTTATGTAGCAGAGACAAATATTTATGTTCCATCCCATCAATTGTAACACAGATAATTGTTTTTATTGTCTAATAAATTGGGCCAAAGGTTCTAAGTACAAAGCAAATAAAGGGTCATTAAGCAGGCTAGAATTGAAACTCATGGAGCATGGTCACGTCTTGATTAAAGATAAAAAAAAAGGTCTATTCTGGAATAGATTGTATGTGGATTAGAAAAATGGGTATACTGGTGTGCAGCAGGGTTCATCTCCCTAAAGATGTCAAACAGTCCTATATTCTTCATTCATTTACAGAACCTCTTATTTAATGTTCCTCCAGTGCCTCTCAAATTTGACACGTCCAATGTAGGTTGGATGCGAAAATTCCAATTACCGCAGCAAATTAGGGTTTCCTCAGAGTGGTTTGCAATCAGGACCATAATATCTGTATAGAAGGTGATATCACTCCCTGGTGGAGCAAACACATTCATTAGAGTAAAAACTTTCCATCAATAGTTCCTTTAACCAGTACATATCTGCCTACTTGTCTTTACATTCAAAACTTCTATTCAATTTGAAATCAATATTGCAACTCCCCTTCTGCGACTGCCTCTGTATGATGAATAGCATGATTTCTTAGAAAATAAATTGGTTCGTTTTTGATGTTCAGTGTCTCTTGAAAATGTATAATGTCCATTCTTTCTCTTTTAATTTTTGATCGTTTGATTGGGTTCAATATGCCATTCACATTGAGGGATGCTTCTTGTAACACTTCTGATGCCATTGGGTTGATTCTATTGATCTTGATCCATTGATAATTTTAGAATGTTTTTAATCCACACAGAGGCGGGGTTGTTGTTGGAGAACACCAAAATGTCTCCATTGTGCGGACAAATAAAGGCTTATCTTATCTTGCTTTAGTCCCGCTTTAGTCCTGCTTTTTAGATATGTGTCGTTTAGTCTTGGTTTAAACCTGGTCTTGTCCTAGGTCTGCTTTGTCAAGTCAGGTAAACACTGGGTTTGCCTTACCTGGGTTTGAGTGTTTTTGTCCTGTTTTCAGTAATGTAATATTATTATTATTTTTTCTGAAAGTAAAGTCCTATGTTGGTTTCTGTTGTTAATTGTACCACTCTGAGTTGTTTGTGGATCTGATAGAGATAAAACATAAAATTGTGAGGTGATTTTGTAGTCTGGCGTAGCCCTCCAAAAAATCTGGCCCCTTGGAAAATATAATTGGAGACCCCTGCTCTAGAGGAACGACTCTTCATCTGCCTCAAAGAACTGGTTCTACTCCTGAGTGTTTCTGGCTCTACAGTCTATCTGACTGTCCCGTGGAACTCCTCCAGGCTTCACATTTAATAGATTTTCCTTGCTGGAAAGGACGGTCTAAGGACATGTAATTTGGGATTTGTCCAAGGACAAAGGATAGTTGAATATTTGCTAATTTCCTGTGAACATTGTTTAATCTGTTTTTCCTGTCACCCTTTGAGGCAACTGCTATTGTGGTTTTGGGCATTGCAAAAATAAATTGAACTGATTTGAAAGTGTCCATTTCCTTTTTCTTCAGGTAATTTTAGGAATGTGTTAATTCTCAGGGCCTGGCTCTGTGTCCGGAGGCAGCGCTCTGTTACGTGAGCAGCTGACATAACCTTTCTTTAAGCATTAAACAGGAAACAGCTGATTCTAACATGCGTTAGCTTCCAAATCTGGCTGTTCAACAAGAAACACTTTCGGACTGTACCAATACAATAAAAATTATACCAGTGCAAACTCAATAATAAGTCACCCATTCATTTGTACCTGAGCTTGCAGACGCTTTAGCACTGAATTCATTCTCTGGACACTCCAGGGAGCGCGCCGTCTGACCCAGGTCCAGCCTCGAGTCCTGCCAAGTGGTGCTGGGTCGATACAAAAGCCCCTCCCTCCAGTGGCTCATGGTGCTGTCCAATCCAATCAGGTTTAAGGAGCCAGGCATCTGTCCAATCATGGAGGAGTGAGCAGAGGGGTGACCCAGCAGCTGCTCCAGACTGGGGCTCTCCTCTTCGGTCACGCTTAAGGACTGCTCCGACAGCTTGCCCTCCAGAGGCCGAAACGAGTCCTCGCCCTCGATGTGCCACGCAGAGGCCTCTTCAGCGAGGAGAGCAGCAACTGGTGAAAGCTGTGAAGGAATACAACCAAAACGTGTCAACAGGGAGCTTGTACTGGACAAATGTTTTAATTCACAATTAGTGGTGGACAGTAACCAAATACAGACGTACTGTATTCAGTACTATAAAATGTGTAGGTATCTGTACTTTACTTAAAGCCCCAGAACATAACGTTTTTGCCCAAATACGTAGTTCCACAGTATGGCATAAAACCTAAAACAAGGAAAGCACATGTCTGGTAACACTACAGGACCTAAACAATCAAAGCTTAGGCTAGAGGGCTTAAAGGTGGTATGGACGATTTTTTTTCAGCAAATTTTTTATCATATTTCCTCGTGGCGGGGATAAATCTTTTGTCCTGCCACGTATCAATCATAAAACGCACCTCCCGCTCACCTGCAGCCGCATGTGGTTCGTCCCCACGTTTCCGCGTACCTAAGCGCATGGATCTATCATAATATAGTTCCCTCAGTGTACGGGGCAAAATGAAGACGGAGAAAGACAGTTCGAGCTGACGCAGAAGTGGACAGAAATCTACGGGAGACGAGCGATGCGATGTGCTCCGTTGCGCTAATAAACAAACGCACGTGTGTGTTGTATCAGTCCGCACGGGGGAGTGGCATGAGCACTTCTCAAATCGCCGAAAAATCGTCCATACCGCCTTTAAGGCAGAGCCCCACAGTCCCTCCCCGTCTGAGAAATGGAGTCCCACTGGCCCAAATAAAAATTTTCAGGGCTTCTTTACATCGGAAGAGGGAGATAAATGACGAATCATCAGTTAGCACAGTTCACATTTGTGAAAAAAAATCGCAAACGTCAGCGTGATTGCAACTCTTAGAGCCGAAATTATAGCTGCTTTAGCCGCGGAGCTGAAACCAGGGGGAGTAAGCGGAGCACGCATGGATGAAGCTGAGCAGCGTATTTCAGACAATACGGACGATCTGCAGACAATAAGGGCCAAGATGGAGGCGCTGCAGGCCAAGGTGATGAGGCTGCAGCTGGAGAAGAATAAGATCCTAGATTTGGGGTCCAGATCACGGCTCACAGATCAGGAACGTATCACGAAGGAAATAAGGAGCTATTATATCAAGAAATAAAACGAAGCACCAACAATTATGACACTCTTATTTAAATCTTTATCAAAGCATATAAATTGGAACTTTCAAGAGGAATCATATCTAAAGTATGTAGATGTATCAATGACATGGACAGCCAATCCACTAAATATATTAAAAGTGGCGTGGACTGCCGATTAGTCCTGCCACGTATCAATCATAGAACTCACCTACTGCTCACCTGCAGCCGCGTCGGCTCGTCCCCATGAGAGCAGCACGTTTCCCTGTGTCTAAGCGCATTGATCTATCATAATATAGTTCCCTCAATGTACGGGACAAAATTAGGACGGAGAAAGACAGTTCGAGCTGACTCAGAAGAAGACGGAAATCTACGGGAGACGAGAGATGATGCGCTCCGTCGCACTGATAAACAAACGCACGTGTGTGTTGTATCAGTCCACACGGGGGAGTGGCATGTGCACGGGGGAGTGGCATGAGCACGGGGGAGTGGCATAAGCACGGGGGAGTGGCATGAGCACGGGGGAGTGGCATGAGCACGGGGGAGTGGCATGAGCACGGGGGAGTGGCATGAGTACGGGGGAGTGGCATGAGCGCTTCCACCTGAGTTCTCAAATCGCCGAAAAATCGTCCATAACGTCTATAAAAAACTAATAAAAATAGGGACAACATAAGTTGTAGTTCCAGAAATGCAGTTGAAGCAGGGCACTGACCTGGAGCGACCTTGGTGTTGGTGTTTGGTCTGAGAACTCCCCCTCTCGGCTCGGGGTCTCGTTGTCTAAGAAAAAGAAAGGAAAAGCCAGTCCATTTAAGAACAACTGAACCACTGGTAATATTAGTTCAGTTTATCTAAAGCCTGATGTGCATTGCACTTTTCTTTTCATCTTTATGAATATCACACAAGGTCACATGTTTGTGTTTACTGTCGGTCACATGTTTGTGTTTCTCACTGAGTCCTTCGATTTTCCTTGTGATCAGAAATGTAATGCATTGCACAACTGGCTTAAAGTACAAACATAAATTTGAAAAGTTAGCAGACCAGGTGGAGACTGCAGCTCTGGATCTGTGGTGATGTAGCTTCCGGTGGAGATGGTGCTGGAGAGGGCGGGGCAAATTCTGCTGTCAGGCTGAGGGAAAAAATAATACAGAAATGTTAATACACTGGGGATGTAACAGATTAAATAGTCTATATACCGCTATAATATGTGACCAGCTGGTCACGTTATCATTCTTATTAATCATTACAGTCCTATTTAGTGGAGCGGTTAAGCTGATAAATTGTGCTCTTTTTGAAAAAAGCATGAGACTTTCAGGAGAGGATCATAACACCCCTAAGGTAAATATTTGATGTGGAAGCACTTTGGATCTGACCCGTGACGGAAACAGGATTTTCCAAAATGGCCGCCAGGAAATTAACCATACATAGTTATTAGTCAGATCCAGAGAGCTTCCACATCAAATATTTACCTTAGGGGTGTTATGATCCTGTCCTGAAAGTCTCATTCTTTTTTCAAAAGTGCACAATTCCTTTAAAATATTGAGGTTAATCGCTCCACTAATATTAAAATCAAACATTCGTATTTAAAGACTGGCTTGCCTCACTAGAGTACCATAGTATAGCATTAAACTTGTCTATCTCCATGGAGACAAGTATTAGGTACCAAGGCATAGGAATGTCAGATCTGAGGAGATTCAATAACAAGAATGGAATAAACGCAAGTTAAGATACATTTACGAGGGGCGAAGGCATAATGCACGGCGAGTTCAGCACGTGCACGGTCTGTTCCTGCGTGTAGCGACCTATAGATGACCCCCGAGTGTTACCACGGTGAAAGGGGAATGCCGGACATAAAGTTGTTACCATGGTACCACCCTCTACCATTGGTGAAATGTATGATGTCCCTGCAGACACAGCAGAGGCTTCACACTTTTAAAGTCGGAATAAACTTTTCCATTAAATCACTGCTTTTGGTAGAGCCATTTTCTAACCCAAGACAAACGCTAAAACTCAGCTAAAAAGCTGTTTAACAAAACAATCATCTGATCTGATTGTAGACTTTGTCCACAAGATGACTTACTGTGTATAATGTTAATGTTGTTCTGCATAATCATTTAATTGTTTTATGAGTTTTTACCTGTGTTGCTTAGTTAATGTTCTAATTAGCCCTTTAAGAACAGCTGCATGGAGGAATTCCAGATCCAGATCCCATCTCTGTCAGCTGACTCACAATCTCATGTCTGATTGGTTGAACATTGGTGCCGAAATCCAGGCGTAGTAGTTGAAAGACACTTCGCAACCAAACCAGTTCCAGCCAGGTCTTCAAGGAGGACAGATCCCAGCCCCGGGAGATGAGAAAAACAGTAACTCCTAGTTTAAGCTATGCTAGCTAAGCTAAGAGACATTCCAGAGACACCAAACAACTTTACGTTCTCCCGATAAGTAATTCTGTGCCTGTCTTTGGGTGTAATTCTTGCTTTAAACTGCAATATGCAAACTCAAGCAAAATACTTTTCCGCAGATTTTCAGGTCTACAACAAAATTTAGATCCAGGACGCTCTTCAAATCAGCGCCATTTGTGGATCAGTGCAACAGCCTTTTCAATATCTGAGGAACACCTCAGAGCCAAGGAGAACGAGCGGACCTGAGCCAGTGTTTTGAACCGAGCAGCACATGTCTTCCCTAACATGACCCTGAGTGAGTCCTGGAGGAGTCAGCTCCTCCATGTCTTCCCTAACATGACCCTGAGTGAGTCCTGGAGGAGTCAGCTCCTCCATGTCTTCCCTAACATGACCCTGAGTGAGTCCTGGAGGAGTCAGCTCCTCCATGTCTTCCCTAACATGACCCTGAGTGAGTCCTGGAGGAGTCAGCTCCTCCATGTCTTCCCTAACATGACCCTGAGTGAGTCCTGGAGGAGTCAGCTCCTCCATGTCTTCCCTAACATGACCCTGAGTGAGTCCTGGAGGAGTCAGCTCCTCCATGTCTTCCCTAACATGACCCTGAGTGAGTCCTGGAGGAGTCAGCTCCTCCATGTCTTCCCTAACATGACCCTGAGTGAGTCCTGGAGGAGTCAGCTCCTCCATGTCTTCCCTAACATGACCCTGAGTGAGTCCTGGAGGAGTCAGCTCCTTCAACGCAGACACAGGCTCATCTTGGCTGAATCACACAGCTCCTGCGTCTTTCTCCATGGCGTATCCGTAGAGGACCATGGGACACCAGCCGTGCTCCGTGCCACAGCCGCCTGCAGACAGGAGGAGGAGCCCGCAGACAGGAGGAGGAGCCCGCAGACAGGAGGAGGAGCCCGCAGACAGGAGGAGGAGCCCGCAGACAGGAGGAGGAGCCCGCAGACAGGAGGAGGAGCCCGCAGACAGGAGGGAGCCCGGCCGTTATATTCACACATTCTCTGCTTCTCTAAGTTGTTTGTCTACGTAGGCACTTTGAGCACAATCACTCTTCTCACGTGCTCACTGTGTGCACTTATGTTTTATGCTCCGATTCTAACCTTTTGTCATCCCTTGGACAAACTCAGTAAAAAACACAGAACACAAAACAACTGTTTGCAATCTGCGCTTCCTCTCAGCTCCTCCTGACGCCCAGATCGTGTTTGGCACAGCCAAAAAGCGATATGTTTTACGCACACGCCATCATCATGCCATGAGCTCCAACACACGCGAGCACCCAAAACCGAAGTACGTCATTTTACAGGTCCAGGACCTGATGTGGGGCACTGCGCCGGAGAAATTATTGTTTGTGATGTCTTAAAGCCCTGCATCATAAAGATCGGCATCTAGTGTGAGTAATGCAGAGTCCAGACAGATGCATTGACTTGTCAGATCGGCTCCACAGCTTAATACAAAGTACAACACTGCAACATTGAGGGGGGAGCCCGTAACATGGTGCTGAAAGTGAAACGCGTATCAGCCTTTATTCTCTTAAAATTATGAGATTATTCTCGTTATTTAATGAGAACAATCTCAATAATTAATGACTTTATTCTCGTAGAGCCCCTCATTTATATTTTTTTGGTGGGCCCTTATACTCAGTTGTAAGAGTTTGATTTTTCTTTTTTTACCTGTGCATGCACTGCTTGTAACACCTGTTGCACATGTGCAGTCTGCTTATCGCATAAGACCATGACACACCCCTGACTTACCTCTGCTGAATGTTGGGATGTGAACGCAGAAGAACCAGAGAAGCCAGACCCACTCTCAAAGTCCAGTAACTGCGCAGAGTCCATGTGGTGCAGACAATCTAACAGAGCAAGCGTTTGGTTAGTAGTTACATTTAAAAAAATTAAAAAAATGTGTCTAATATTTGTGAGGTATATTATAAGGTGCAATGGTGTGGTCCTGCACTGAAGCCGACAGCTCTTACTGCAAAGTCAAGACATCAAATGGCCAAATTACACCCGGATGTTTATCAAAATGAATGGAAATATATTTGCTGCTTGTCCATTCTACTCACATTCACAGGTGCCCACCTGCGAAGCCCTGCATGTGCCCACCTGCGAAGCCCTGCAAGTGCCCACCTGCGAAGCCCTGCAGGTGTCCACCTGCGAAGCGCCCTGCAGGTGCCCACTTGCGAAGCCCTGCAAGTGCCCACCTGCGAAGCCCTGCAAGTGCCCACCTGCGAAGCCCTGCAAGTGTCCACCTGCGAAGCGCCCTGCAGGTGCCCACTTGCGAAGCCCTGCAAGTGCCCACCTGCAAAGCCCTGCAAGTGCCCACCTGCGAAGCGCCCTGCAGGTGCCCACTTGCGAAGCCCTGCAGGTGCCCACCTGCAAAGCCCTGCAGGTGCCCACCTGCGAAGCCATGCAGGTGTTCACTTACAAAGCCCTGCAGGTGCCCACCAGCGAAGTTCACTGTGCAAAACCAGAGACAGACGGTAGGGCTCTGGTTGTGAGCTTGTGGATATGCAGTCTGCAGTTTAGGCTACTCCTTTTTTAGAGCGTGTAGTCAGACCACCGCACTGACTCCGCACGAGTGCGACTCCGCCCACTGTTTGAGTCGTCCATCATGGTGCGTGGACCTGCCCGGGCCATCAAGCTAGATGGGAGAGCGTGGCACATGCAGATCTCCCTTAATCTGTCAGGCGCTCTGAGAGCCACAGCTTGGCTTCATAGTGAATCGATCAAAAATTTGACACATTTAATCAATTCATTGACCATTTAATCAATTCATTACGATTAATACATTAATGACATATATAATTAATTCATGTATTTCATTTAAACCTGGAACCTTGTGATCAGAGCAGTGTTCTAACCACTGGACTGTCTGCAGGCTAAACTACATTCAAATCTCTGTAGTACTCTGCTGAAGTGCTGAACAGAGCTAATGGCACAATATCTCCTTTAATTATGCTAATTTAGTGAGCACAAAGTTTTTCTGACAAACAAAATGTCTCTGTGCACCAAACAAAATACCTCACTTGTAAATGCAGGCAGCTCTTTTTTGATACGCTTTTTTGTGGAAATCTAATCATGGAGTGTGTTCAGCCAAAGGAATTCCTCCGAGCATGGTTCTGTTTATCTCTCACCACTCACGGGACCTCTGGTCTGCTGTCAAACAAGTGAATTTATTATACTCAAAATGCATGTCTTGTATAGGGATGCATACCTAAACCCACGTTCAGGTTCAAGTCCGGATTCGAATCCAGAGGTTTGGGTTCAGGTCCGGACCTAATGAGTCCGGCTGAACTCATGCCATTTTTGAATAATGTTATAACAGCATAACACAAGCTACTTGGCTAAATTAAGTTGAAGACACATGAACAAAGACGACTATCAAACACAAGGCTTAACTGCAGACTGAAATAAACTCAATTTATCTGGTTTATTCACTGTTTATTAACAGAAGTTCCAACTTACAAATCACAAGCTACGAGCTAACACACATTCATGTGTTTTACTCTTTTACTAGAGGAACAACTTCCGAACAAGAGCAAGTTGAGTATTGGTATTGGGGCAGCAGTTTCAGCTGATACTATGTTTGTGAAGTGTATTACTGGTTTGACTGGGCTGTTCCCCACACTTGAAGTTTAATGCCTTTAGATACATTTCCACTCTTTAATTTTGCAGATCCATTGCCATCAAAGTCAGGTAAAAACCTTCAAAAACTAGCATAACAGTCAACTAGAACCACTATAAATCAATCAACTTAGCAGTATCAAAAATAGAATATGAAAATATTTATTAAACACAAGACCATATGTAACAACTGTAGAATACAAATACTATTACAAAATATAAGCTCCAATTAATGAATCCAGCAATTAAAGAATATTACTTTGACTTAGTATTTACTTAGATGTATAAATATGTATATTGCACATTAACCCACTGAAATAAATGCTACATCACAACATAATACAGTTATTTTATTCATATTGTAGCGACGCTAGTCTCTAGTGCGCGTGCGTGTGGTCTCTGGGGCGGAGCTAAGAGCGGCTCAGGAGACGAGGTAGTTTCTGATGTTCCTGTTCCATCACCATGGTTACGGTCAACAGTAACCAACTCTGTTCAAGAAATAAAGTGACAACTTGTGAGCACTAAACCAGCATTACTGACCTGAGCGAGAAGTTACAATATTTACACCCAAACCAAAGCACAACCGGCTCCTTTAACGTCTTAAACTAACTCACGGAGCGGCACAAGCGGCGACGCACGCGGCGGCTTCAAACGCTTCAATTAAGCCAGCGATCTTCCCGAATGTTCGGTCTCTC
The DNA here is from genome assembly GCF_026437365.1 of Eucyclogobius newberryi. Classification (NCBI taxonomy): domain Eukaryota; kingdom Metazoa; phylum Chordata; class Actinopteri; order Gobiiformes; family Gobiidae; genus Eucyclogobius; species Eucyclogobius newberryi. Next base: position 4,777,713 of record NW_027315724.1, read on the forward strand.
GCGTCTTTAAACTCATTGCGCCGACTTCAACTTCTGCCGCGGGGAAGACGCGTGCGTCGCTGATGCTCCGGGCGCCATTGACAGCGATGTCAGTGTTTACGTCTTTTCTAGCGCGAATTTCGCGATCAATGGAAGGTTTAGGATGGTTTAGATTCTAGAACGTAAAGGATATAGAACGTGAGTGGCAGATTTTTAATGAGTCCAGAACCGAATCACCGGGGTTTCGGTTTTTTTGGACCTGAACTGAAACGTTTTTACAAGTCCGGATCCGGTCCGTCGTAGTGGTACGCATCCCTAGTCTTGTATAATATGTATAATTCTAATGGCCCGTTCAGACCGGGGTGTCAAATTCGCGCCCGACGCAGAAGTTGGACGGTTGTACATTTGAAGGCAGACGCCTCGCCCAGAAGATGCGCGTCCGAGGCGTCCAGCACACATGCGCAGTGAGAGTTGTGCTGTGTTGCTTTTCTCGTGTTGTAATGGTGGACCGGGTTGAGATAGATTAGATTAGATTAGATTAGATTAGATTAGATTCAACTTTATTGTCATTGCACAGAGTACAGGTACTAAGACAACGAAATGCAGTTAGCATCAACCAGAAGTGCAAAACAGCAGTTAAAAGTGCAGAGTATGTAAAGTGAATCAGTGAATAAATACAGAATGTACAGTAGGGGGCAGTATGGGGTGTGAGCAGTTGTCCACAATCACTGTGTGTGTGTGTGGCAGTCTACAGTCTCTGTATGTGCATGTCTGTGTGTGTGTGTGTGTGGGGGGGGGACATTGAGGTAGAGAGTTCAGCAGGATGACCGCTGCAGGGAGGAAGCTTTTCCTGAACCTGCTGGTCCGGGAACGGAGCACCCTGTAGCGCCTCCCGGAGGGGAGGAGGGCAAACAGTTGGTGGCTGGGGTGAGAGCTGTCTCTGACGATGCTGCGCGCCCTCCGCAGGCACCTCTTGCTCTGGACAGTCTCAATGGAGGGGAGTGAGGAACCTGTGATGCGTTGGGCAGTTTTCACCACCCTCTGGAGTGACTTCCGGTCCGCAGCAGAGCAGCTGCCATACCAAACTGAGACACAGTTGGTAAGGATGCTCTCGATGGTGCAGCGGTAAAAGTTCACCAAGATCAGAGGAGACAGGTGGGCCTTCTTCAACCTCCTCAGGAAGAAGAGACGCTGGTGTGCCTTCTTGACCAGGGTTGAGGTGTTGAGAGACCAAGAGAGATCCTCGGAGATGTGGACACCCAGGAACTTGAAGCTGGTGACACGCTCGACCTCCGTCCCGTCGATAAGGATGGGGGTGTGTGTGCCACTCTTCTTCCTGAAGTCCACGATGAGCTCTTTGGTCTTCTTGGTATTGAGAGCCAGGTTGTTGGCGGCGCACCACATTGCCAGATGCTGAACCTCTTCTCTATACGCCGTCTCATCGTTGTTGCTGATGAGGCCAACCACCGTTGTGTCGTCTGCAAACTTGACAATGGTGTTAGAACCATGTACAGGTGTGCAGTCGTGGGTGAAGAGGGAGTAGAGGAGAGGACTCAGCACACAGCCCTGTGGGACACTGGTGTTCAGGATGAGTGTAGAGGAGGTGTGGTTTTCCAGTTTAACAAACTGGGGTCTGTTGGTTAGGAAGTCCAGAACCCAGTTGCAGAGGGAAGCATCGATACCCAGGTCACTGAGTTTGGTCATCAGTTTGGAGGGGATGATGGTGTTGAATGCTGAGCTAAAGTCAATGAACAGCATTCTCACATGGGTGTTGTTTTTGTCCAGGTGAGCAAGGGCGGAGTGTAGTGCCGTAGAGATGGCATCCTCCGTGCTCCTATTCTGGCGGTAGGCAAATTGGAAGGGGTCCAGTGTGGGTGGTAGGCAGGTTTTGAGGTGAGCCAGGACCAGCCTCTCGAAGCACTTCATGATGGTGGGGGTGAGTGCAACAGGGCGGAAGTCGTTGAGGCTCTCAGCTTTGGAATGTTTTGGCACTGGCACGATGGAGGTGGTTTTGAAGCATGTGGGGACAGCTGCTTGGGCCAGTGACCGGTTGAAAATGTCAGTCAAGACCCCAGCTAGCTGCCCAGCACAGGTCCTGAGCACACGTCCAGGGATGCCATCGGGGCCAGCAGCCTTACGTGCATTGGTCCTACTCAGTGCAGCAGACACGTCGGTGAGGGAGAGTGTGAGGGGTTGGTGTCCTGTCGTGAGCACAGCCTTAATGGCTGGCTCCTGGTTATCCCTCTCAAAGCGAGCATAAAAGCTGTTAAGCTCGTCCAGGAAGGAGGCGTCGTTGGATGTTGGGGTGGTGTTGGTGGGTTTGTAGTCAGTTATGGCCTGGATGCCCTGCCACATGCGTCGGGGATCGGAGTTGTTCTTAAAGTGCTCCTCAATCCTTAGCTTGTGGCTGTGCTTGGCCTCCCTGATGCCCCTCTTCAGGTCAGCCCTGGATGAAGAGTAAGCCTGTGCATCGCCAGATCTGAAGGCGGCGTCACGTGCCTTCAGCAGTAGGCGGACTTCTCTGTTCATCCACGGCTTCTGGTTCGGGAATGTAGTAATCTGTTTGTGAGTGGTGACACTGTTGATGCTGGTGTTGATGAAGTCCAGCACAGAGGAGGCATAAGAGTCAATGTCCGTGTGGGAGTCCAGTGTGGTCTGGGTAGCAAACACACTCCAGTCTGTGTGTTCAAACCGCTGCTGTAGTTCAGAGTCTGCTCCCTCTGGCCACACTTTAACTGTCCTCACTGTGGGTTTCACGCGTTTGATGAGTGGTGAGTACTTGGGGATTAAAAACAAAGAGAGGTGGTCAGACTGTCCGAGGTGGGGGAGGGGGACTGCTTTGTAAGCACCAGCCATGTTGGTGTAAACATGGTCCAAAGTCTTGATTCCTCTTGTGGGACAGGAGACATGTTGATAAAATTTAGGGAGGACAGTCTTCAGGTTGGAGTGGTTGAAGTCACCCGCAACAATAAAGGCTGCCTCCGGATGTGATGTCTGTTGTTTGCTAATGGCAGCATGCAGTTCTTTCATTGCCAGTTTAGCGTTAGCATCGGGTGGGATATAGGCTGCAGTCACAATTGTAGATGTAAACTCCCTGGGCAGATAGAACGGTCTGCACTTAACCATAAGGTATTCTAGGTCAGGTGAGCAATGACTTCCGATGATGGCAGTATCCGTGCACCAAGCTTTGTTCACATGGATACACAGACCCCCGCCTCTGGACTTACCGGAGTCATCAGCTGTTCTGTCCGCCCGGAGCATGTAGCGACCAGCTAGCTCAATGACGCCATCGGGAACGCTGTTGTTGAGCCACGTTTCCGTGAGAATCATGATATTGCAGTCTGTAATCCATTTGTGTGTGGTGATCCACAGTCGTAGCTCATCCATTTTGTTCGCCAGAGACCGTACATTAGCGAGGAAAATGCTGGGTAGGGAAAGCCGGTGAGGTGTTAGCTTCAGCTTAGCCCTTAGCCCAGCTCTCTTACCCCGTCTTTGTTTACGGTCTCGACGCCGCCTGCGAGCACTTCCGGTCGGCGGAGCCGGGTTGATTGTCCCGGTGGTCCTAGCGATCTCTGGGAAAAGTTGTAGTCAATCGATAAAGTAGTCCACATTTTGTGATCCGATGTCCAAAAGTTCCTGGCGGCTGTAGAAAGTGTTTGCAGGACAGTTCTGAGTGAGCATGCTTGAAACAAGTAGGCAGATAACTACTATTTCACTAAATCTGTAGAGACGCTGAGCCGCGCGTTGTGCACGCGCCGCCACACATGGAGAGATAGTCCAAAAGCGGAGGCGATGGGCTCCTGGGCTTGTCTGGGACCCGCAGATACTTTAGACAAGCCTTGAAATAATTATTTTTACGTCCCTGTCAACATGACAGGTATCGATCATTTGGTACCTGTCATGGCTAATTCTGAATCGGTCACAAGGAAAGGAAAACAGAATAACATAATTAATGAAAAATGAACTTTTATTAACATGTCTATCATTTACAGGCTGAGAAATAGATTTTCAAAGTTAGGGGCCAGGGGGCCCCCTACCTAAAAAAGTTAGGGGCCCCCCAGCAATTTCAGGGGCCCACAAGCGCGCGCGGCATCGTGGCGTCATAAGAACAAGATAAATGCGTTGGTTATTAGCATGTAAAACAATTTAAAGTACTTTTGTCTGTTATTTGATATGAAGAGCACAAACACTGAATTCCTATAAACCAGAGATCATGATCTTTAATACTGTTTAATTTAATATAATAATGTTTCTTAGATACAAAATAAATACTGTTTACAGCATTTTACACAAGGAAATCTTGTGGAATATATGAAATCACAGCCTACAAAATAAACTACTAACATATATACATTGCCCCGATGCTAACAGCTCCAAAGGGGGCGGGGCCCTTGGGGCCCTTGGATACTTCCACATTGACATTGTCCCTAATGTGCAAAATTACAGCTTTTGTTGCAAACAACTTTAAAAAGACTGAATTGCGAACTGAGGAGATTGACGCCCGCCAACCTCGATATCACTTGTGGCGCAAAATTAGAGCGGGCATTTCCGAGTACAACCGAACGCAACCGAACGCAGCGGCAGATGCCCGCTTTCATTGACATTAGATCACGGACACTGCTCGGCCAATGAGAAGCGAGAAGACTGCGAAGTGGCATGTGTGTCAAAACGAAACTTAAGCGATGGAAATGCCCGCGCACATGCGCTCCGCTGCTTCCTCCGCTGTATAACTACAGCAATAATCGTGGTCTGTAATATAGCGCGCCCGAGTTTGTGCAGAGGAATCGCTTTGGGCATGTTCACCGCGCTGTTTTTGCCTATTAAAAATATATATTACGGCGAAAAATTTGCGTCGGTCATTGTGTCCGGAGCCTGTATTTTGGAGTCGGTCAAAACTGATTTTTGCGCCGGTCATTGACCATGTCCGGCCCGTTATTTCGAGGCTTGTTAGAGCTGAGCAGAGTTTAGTCAATATCATTATTTGCTCCGAGAGCTGCGTCTAAAGGATTTTTTTTTAAATCGATGCGGGTTTGTTTTGAGTCTTCCGGGTCGTGCGTAGCGCGTCACTGGAGCCTCTGATTGGCTGCTGCGCCGCGTCTGCAGCAGAAAACTTCAACTTTGTTCAACTTTTCTGCATTGGACGCTTTGGACGCTCAAACGACCCCGGCACGCCGCCTGACGCCAAGACGCGTGTTTACATAGACTTTGAATGTAAACTGGACGCTTTTGATGCCTTGGTGTGAACACACTATAAGATTTTACACAGTGCAGCTTTAAAGGATTTGGCCCGTATTTGTCACAAACGAGACTTGTAAAACAGTTTTCCTTCTCCTACCTGTCAGTAAGCTCAAACTGGCCGGCGTGTTTTCTTCCTGAATCACACTGAGCTGGTGCAGTGTTCTGTCTGTAAAGCCCAGCCTGGCTCCGGACACAGGGGGCTTTGGAGCTGAAGGCACAGACACCCCAGAGGGACAATCAAACGACCCACTCTTAGAGCCTGAAGAGAGACAGAAGAGGCTCAAGTTTAAACCACAACTTTTTTGAGTGCAATTTTTTTGTGTGCGCACTTTCACAAACTTGCTTCGTGCGGCCTTACGGAAGTAATTAGCCTCTAATGAAGGCAAAATGACATGAACAAAATCATAACATATAAAGTCCAACATTTAAGTCTCATTTAGTCCAAAGTTCCTCAAATTTGTCCATTTGTCTAATGTCTGTCACTATGTCAGTCCAGTCCTTAATCTCTTTGTGATTGCCCTTTCTCCTGCTGCGTTTTGAGGAGTTTTGAGCCCCAAATACATAGTTTTAAAGTTAAAAGCAATGTCAATGTCAAAAACAGTCTGCAGTGCATTGTTGATTTCAGTCTAATATTTTTGAGCAACAGGACGGTCCCTAAACATGTGATAGTGGTTTGCCTCCTGGTGCCACAGTTTCTCAAACAGTTGCATTTCCTTGTGAATAATGGCCACTTTGACCTGGTGATATGAAAAAACGTGACGCATTTTTCCAGGAAGAACTCCCCCCAAATATGTGATTTTGTGGTCCTCCACTGAGATCTACACACTCTTTCACACTCTTCGTTCGCCAACACAAAGTTACCGTCTCCCATTTGTTTTGAATATATTTAATAGAATAGCTGTCCAGATTAGCAACGCATTGATACAATTTAGATATTATTCCCCTTGATGGATTGGATTTATAAGCCTTGATATAAATGTCAGAGGGTTATAATAGTCATTACTGTGTTTAATTTCTTGATAATAGATACTTATTTGTAAATACTTATAAAAGTCCTGTTTCTCCAAGCCAAAAGATTTTTTCAACATATCAAAGCTTTTCATGTGATTCTCTTTTACATCTGGTGAAAAACCTTCAGACCTTTTGTAATCCAGAGCTTGAATCTCAGGTCAGTTCTATTTGGTAAAAAACTTGGTCATAAGACCAGTTTAAGATTTTAACGTCTTTGTTTAGTTTGTAGGTTTTGATCAGCTCCTTCCATGTTGTAAGTACAGATTTTACCCAGGGATTCTTAACTACCTTCAAATGCCTCAACTGTTTGTCATCTGCTAGTAAGGCCTGGACAGCAACCCCTGGCACAACATTACTCTCAAAATGTTCCATTTGGTTCCATATTCTGGATTACACTAGTAGAGCTGATTTGATGTGTCTTTCTTTGCCATACAAATCTTGAGATTGTTTTATTCCACTCAACAAACAAGCGGTCGGGGATGGAAATCGGAAGTCTGGAAGAAAAATATTTGTTTTTATACGGTAGTTTCAATCCAGACATTTGACCAATATCATGAAAGAAATGCATCACATTAGGTATGGACATTTCTGGTTTGGTTAAATATATCATAAGACATTATCTATATAGCAGAAAATGTTATGCTCTGTCCCATCAATTGAGACACCATACATTGTTTCCGTCTCTCCTTGAACCGACACCTTAACGTGGTGGAGGGGTTTGAGTGCCCGAATGATCCCGGGAGCTATGTTGTCGGGGGCTTCATGCTCCTGGTAGGGTCTCCCAAGGCAAACAGGTCCTAGGTGACGGGTCAGACAAAGATCGGTTCAGAAGCCCCCTATGATGACAACACAAACAAGGCAGTTTACGTCGCCCGGATCGGCGTCACCGGGGCCCCATCCTGGAGCCAGGCCTGGGATGGGTGCTCCATGGCGAGCGCCTGGTGGCCGGGTCTTACCCCACAGGGCCCGGCCGGGCACAGCCCGAAAGAGCGACGTGGGGCCGCCCTCCCGTGGGCCCACCACCCGCAGGAGGATCCATAAGGGGCCAGTGCAGAGAGATCTGGGCAGCAGTCGACGGCAGGGGCCTCGGCGACCAGATCTCCAGACACAAAGACTAACTCTGGGGACATGGAATGTCACCTCGCTGGGGGGGAAAGAGCCTGAGCTTGTGCGGGAGGTTGAGCGATACCGACTAGATATAGTCGGCCTCACCTCCACGCACAGTTTGGGCTCTGGAACCCATCTCCTCGAGAGGGGCTGGACGCTCCACTTCTCTGGTGTTGCCCGGGGGGAGAGGCGGCGGGCTGGTGTGGGCTTGCCGCTCAGCTCAGCCGCCACGTGTTGGAGTTTACCCCAGTGAACGAGAGGGTCGCGTCCCTCCGCCTTCAGGTGGGGGACAGGTCTCTCACTGTTGTGGCGGCCTACGGGCCGAACAGCAGTGCAGAGTACTCGGCCTTCTTGGAGTCCTTGGGAGGGGTACTGGACAGTGCACCGACCGGGGACTCCGTTGTTCTACTGGGGGACTTCAACGCCCACGTGGGCAATGACAGTGACACCTGGAGAGGGGTGATCGGGAAGAACGGCTTCCCCGATCTGAACCCGAGCGGTGTTCAGTTATTGGACTTCTGTGCTAGCCACGGATTGTCCATAACGAACACCATGTTCAAGCACAAGGGTGTCCATCAGTGCACATGGCACCAGGACACCCTAGGCTGCAGGTCAATGATCGACTTTGTTGTCGTGTCATCTGACCTCCGGCCGCGTGTCTTGGACACTCGGGTGAAGAGAGGGGCAGAGTTGTCAACCGATCACCACCTGGTGGTGAGTTGGATCCGCTGGCGGAGGAGGAAGCCGGACAGACTTGGCAGACCCAAGCGCATTGTGAGGGTCTGTTGGGAACGTCTATTGGAGCCCTCTGTCAGTAGGGTATTCAACTCGCACCTCCGGGCGAGCTTCTCCCATGTCCCGGGGGAGGCTGGGGACATTGAGTCCGAGTGGACCATGTTCTCCGCCTCCATTGTTGATGCGGCTGCTCGGAGCTGTGGTCGCAAGGTCTCCGGTGCCTGTCGTGGCGGCAACCCCCGAACCCGGTGGTGGACACCGGAAGTAAGGGATGCCGTCAGACTGAAGGAGGAGGCCTATCAGGAGGTCATCGACGGGTATCGGCAGGCCAAGCGAGCCGCGGCTCGTGCCGTCGCAGAGGCAAAAACCCGGGCCTGGGAGGAGTTCGGGGAGGCCATGGAGGAGGACTATCGGTCGGCACCAAAGAAATTCTGTCAAACCGTCCGGCGCCTCAGGAGGGGGAAGCAGTGTCTCACCAACACCGTTTACGGTGCGGGTGGAGGCCTGCTGACCTCGACTGGGGATGTCGTCGGACGGTGGAAGGAATACTTTGAGGATCTCCTTAATCCCTCAGTCACGTCTTCCGAAGAGGAAGTAGAGACCGGGGACTCGGAGGCTGGCTCATCCATCACCCAAGCTGAAGTCACTGAGGTTGTTCGCAAACTCCTCGGTGGCAGGGCTCCGGGGGTGGATGAGATCCGCCCTGAGTACCTAAAGTATCTGGATGTTGTAGGACTGTCTTGGTTGACACGTCTCTGCAACATGGCGTGGCGGTCGGGGACCGTGCCTCTGGACTGGCAGACCGGGGTGGTGGTCCCTCTGTTCAAGAAGGGGGGCCGGAGGGTGTGTTCCAACTACAGAGGGATCACACTCCTCAGCCTCCCGGGTAAGGTCTATTCCAAGGTACTGGAGAGGAGAATCCGACCGATAGTCGAACCTCGGATTCCGGAGGAGCAGAGTGGTTTTCGTCCCGGTCGTGGAACACTGGACCAGCTCTATACCCTCCATCGGGTGCTCGAGGGTTCATGGGAGTTTGCCCAACCAGTCCACATGTGCTTTGTGGATCTGGAGAAGGCTTTCGACCGTGTCCCTCGGGGTGTCCTTTGGGGGGTGCTCCGGGAGTACGGGGTCCGGGGCCCTTTGCTCAGGGCTGTCCGGTCCCTGTATGACCGGAGCAGGAGCTGTGTTCATTGCCGGCAGTAAGTCAGACCTGTTCCCAGTGCATGTTGGACTCCGCCAGGGCTGCCCTTTGTCACCGGTTCTGTTCATAATTTTTATGGACAGAATTTCTATGCGCAGTCGGAGGGTGTCCGGTTTGGGGACCACAGGATCTCATCTCTGCTGTTTGCAGACGATGTTGTCCTGATGGCTCCATCAAACCCGGACCTGCAACATGCACTGGGACGGTTTGCAGCTGAGTGTGAAGCGGCTGGGATGAGAATCAGCACCTCCAAATCCGAGGCCATGGTTCTCGACCGGAAAAAGGTGGCTTGCCCTCTCCAGGTGGGTGGGGTGTCCTTGCCCCAAGTGGAGGAGTTCAAGTATCTCGGGGTCTTGTTCACGAGTGAGGGAAGGATGGAGCGTGAGATCGACAGGCGGATCGGTGCAGCGGCTGCAGTGATGCAGTCGCTGCATCGTGACTGCTGTGGTAAAGAGGGAGCTGAGCCGAAAGGCAAAGCTCTCTATTTACCGGTCGGTCTACGTTCCTACCCTCACCTATGGTCATGAGCTTTGGGTAGTGACCGAAAGAACAAGACCGCGGATACAAGCGGTCGAAATGAGTTTCCTCCGCGGTGTGGCTGGGCGCTCCCTTAGAGATAAGGTGAGGAGCTCGGTCACACGGGGGGAGCTTGGAGTAGAGCCGCTGCTCCTCCACGTCGAGAGGAGCCAGCTGAGGTGGCTCGGGCATCTGTTCCGGATGCCTCCTGGGCGCCTCCCTCGGGAGGTGTTTCAGGCATGTCCCACCGGGAAGAGGCCCCGGGGAAGACCCAGGACACGCTGGAGAGACTATGTCTCTCGGCTGGCCTGGGAACGCCTCGGGATCCCCCCGGAGGAGTTAGAGGAAGTGTCTGGGGAGAAAGAGGTCTGGGAGTCCCTGCTCAGACGGCTGCCCCCGCGACCCGGCCCCGGATAAAGCGGCAGAAGATGGATGGACATTGTTTCCGATTGTCTAATATATTGAGCCAATGGTTACAAGTGCAAAGCAAACAAAAGAGGGACCAAGCACTCCTAACCAAAGTCAGTGAGTCTGTCAAGTGACTGTTAATCTTAATTCTTGATGTTGGGCTATTATAAAAGAGCCTACGTTTTATGATTAATAAATCATCTTTTTAAAATTAAGTTTGTACTTTAAATAAATAAGGCCAGCTAACATAATTAAAACCCTTTTCAGCGCCGAGATTTATTATGACAGCTTTGATTTGTTGTTTTTGCATATGGTTCCTCATGTGTAAAAATCCTCTTATCTTCTGTTGGTCGTTTGTTAAATAATCCTGTCTGATCATTGTGAATTCAATTTGGGAGTATTGTCAAGTCGATCCTTCCCCTCTTTTGTTATTAAGGATATTATGGCTTCCTTACAACTTTAAGAGAACTGAGCTTTTTAAGGCCCAGTTAAAGGTTGATAAAAGCAATAGAGCAAGTGTGTCTTTTAGAGCTTGATACCACTCTGAGAGAAGCAGTCACTCCCGGGGATTTATTAGGTTTTTTTAGACATTAGATTGCACTTTGAATTTCAGTAGAAGTTATATCAGTACCTATTTGTTTGTCTTTTTATTTCCCTGTAGCATTTGACAATCCTTGGTTTTGGAAAGTCGTTTAAATGAGTTATTTCATTGAAATAAAGAAAAATTTTAAGGGAGAAAATGTCAGAGCCTGTATTGAATTGAACTGAAGTGAATCTTTTATTTTTTCCATTCACGTTGATCCTCAGTGTTGCAGGATAAAGCAGTGTATTTCACGTTCTTCTCTCAGGCAAGATTTCACCGAAAGCTTTGAATTTTTTTTTGACCAATTGTGCTGAGTCGTGGTTAAAGAAAGAGACTTGGGGCTTGGTTGATCCAGATTGGTCCACGGCAAGACGTCTGGATGCAGCCATTACACAATGTTTATCACTGAAGTTGTGGAACTTCAGTATAATAGGTCATGGATGCTGGTTCGGGGGCCGGATTGGGAGCCTCGATAAACAGGAAATATCTGTTGCTAAAGTCCGCTAGCTTTGGTTAGCTAAGTCTGTGTGCGCAGTGGAAATAAGAGTGTGTTTTTGAAACTTCCTATAATCTGTCCTTTCCTCCTGTTTCTACTGCGTTGTAACAACGAAATATCCCCTTGTGTGACATTAAAGGATTATCTTATCTTATCTTAAATAAGCCGGTATTTCAAGTCAGCGTCCGTGTCCTCTCTTGTCCAGTCATCGTGGGCCAGTATGGTTCACTTAAGTCAGTGGAGACACTTTCTGATTGAAAAAGTCTTAAATATGCCTGATTATTCAGTGAATCCAGAAAAAGCAACAATCAGACTAAAAATGCTCTCACCAGAAGAAGAAGCCTGAGGACGTTCGTGGTGCGACGTTTCTAAATGTGAGCGCTCCAGAGCTTTGAGGAGAGTCAGGAGCAGGGTGGTACGGGCCTGTGAATCCTGAGCACAGAGACATTATAAGACCACTAGCTACGCCAGGGGTAAAGAAACATAATTACATAACATTAGCAGGTAATATTATTACCTGCTCCGACTGCTGAAGATCCAGGATTGGTGCTTCCAGTTGCCCCATAGAGACAACTCCACTGGGGCCAATCCTGGTGGAGGTGATTGGACTAGGACCAGTTGCCATTGAGACAACTGGACAAGGACTCCTTTCAATAAGGACAGCTGGACTGGGACCTATTGCCGGGGAGTCAACCTGTGTTGAATCCATCGCTAAAGAGACAACCGGACCAGGACTCGTTGCCACCGACACGTCAGTTTGCTGTTGGCTCTTCATCAAACCTAGTCTGTTGTGAATAAACTTTAAAAATGTGGCGTGCCTCTGGAGGGTGGAACTATCTGAACCCGTTTGTGATTCAGCGTCCACATCTGAACGAGGAGGAAAGAGAGGTCGTGACTCCCTACCCCCGAGAACTTGGGGTTTCTCTTGAGATGTAAACGAGGCAAGAGGGGCTAAGGGACGGGTAGAGGTTGGAGGAAAGGAAGAAAGACCAACAGCAGCAGGAGGACGAAGAACAGCAGAAGTTGAAAAAGCAGCAGGAGGACCCGTAGATGTTGAAAAAGCAGCAGGAGGACCCGTAGAAGGGGGGAAAGCAGCAGGAGGACCCGTAGAAGGGGGGAAAGCAGCAGGAGGACCCGTAGAAGTTGAAAAAGCAGCAGGAGGACACGTAGAAGGGGGGAAAGCAGCAGGAGGACCCGTAGAAGGGGGGAAAGCAGGAGGAGGAACAATAGCAGTTGAAAAACCAGCCGGAGGACCAGTAAAAAATGAAAAAGCAGCAGGAAGAGGAACAGCAGAAGTTGAAAAAGCAGGAGGAGGGACAGGTGCAAGAGGAACAGTTGAACGAGGAACAGCAAAAGGTGGGGAGTCAATGGAGGTAGGAGCAACAAAAGTAGGAGGATGGTGGGCAGAAGGAGGAGCAGCTGAAGGTCGAAGAGCAGGAGGTCGAGGAGCTGAAGGTGGCAAAGCAGGAGGTGGAACAGAAGGAGGTGGTAAAGCAGGAGGTGGTAAAGTAGGAGGTGGAACAGCAGGAGGTGGAACAGCAGGAGGTGGAACAGCAGTCGTGTTCTGTCGGATTCTTAAAGCTCGTTGGTATTCCTCCAAACGCTGATGAGCCACTTCCACAGATCTCTGATGGACACTGAAAGTTATAGACGAATGAAATATATTCAATAATAAAAGTAAATAAGACGTTAAAAGTTTAAAGCAACATCCACCTTTAAATGAGACCATAAGCAGGTATAGAGGGCAGAACCCCACTATGTTTATCCACAGCTTTCATCCATGGCATCAACTATGGCATCAACTATGGCAAACCGTTTGAAAAGTTACAACAAAGAAGGTTTTCCACCCTATTAAATCCAGGCTCTACCATTTTGGTAAACACTCTAAAGAAAGAAAGCTAGATCGGGAACTTTAACTTCTGAAACTTTTTTGTGACAAATGGGGTGAGACAAGGTGGAATCTTGCCATAAATAATGATCAGTTTGTATTTGGATGATCTATCTGAAACATCAAAATGTAAGAGATACAAGAGATAGTTCAATTGTCTCTGCAGATGACCTAAGGCCTGTGCTATGAAGCTGGCTGAACTTATATGTTTCTCTTACCCAGATAAACAACCAAGACATGAGCATCTCAGAATTAGTTGTACTACAAAATGCATTCTCAACTGCATTTTTTCAACGTTCTGAATGAAGCCGTGTTCACAGAACAGGGTCAATCCTTTGAAAATAAGTGCATCTCACACTTTTTGTATATAGAATTAAATGATTGGTAATGCAATGTGTTCTATGGTGTTTATTGTCTATGTCGGTCTTAGATGTTTTACTATTTTAAATATTTATTTTACACTTGTAGGATTAATATCAAATGAGCAGAGATTTCTGGTGACTGCATCAGATGGAAATGAGTTTTCATGCACATCTATAGCTTTCACCAAGTAGATTCCCACATTAACAAAATATTTATTGAACTCATCTACAATTTCTTTTAGTTTCAAGTCTGGTTTTATTGTGTATAAAAATATGATATATTATCTTTATTACTATTATTATTATAATTAGGCTACCCCAAATATATTGTCTGTTTGCTGTAACCCGAGTGAACATTTTTTAAGTGGCTCGGTCGGTAGGCAAATTCTTATTTTTTTTACTTAGAAGGCAAAAAAAAAAGATCCAAATTTTGTCATTTTTTGAGTCGGAGTGACCACCAGGGGTCAGGCTTCAACAGTCCAGGGGTTAAGCTTCAACAGGCCAGGGGTCAGGCTTCAACAGTCAATGACGGAAAACGTCTTTATCAACTCGATCGGGAGACTAAATCTCACGATTTTAAGATATTTTAATCGACCTTTTGTACGCCGCTATCCTTTATTTGGTAGAGAAGGCGAGCGGGGGGAACATGCAGGGGACACAGGCGCCGCCATGTTTGTTGTGATGACGCTGCTGGGCGTGTTTCAATCCCAGAATGCATTTGCGTAAGTCAAATTTCACACCCTGACAGAGAAACACATGTCCTATGGAGACTTGAGTGGTGCCGACAGAGGCCAACCAACTTGATAAAGGCAATGTGACGACTCCTATGCGCGCATTTTATTAGACGCATGTGGTGGACTGAAAATCAGGACTCACATGTGTTGTGCGGTGCGTTATCAGTTCTTAGGGATGAAAGACAGGTTTACCAGTGTGATAAAAAATATTCTACACGGTGGTTTAGGAAAGACCGGTTGGTGAGTCGGCGAAATAATTGAAAAATAAAAGATTTTGACGTTTTTTCAACAAAATGCAGATTTTTTTTTTCTTCAGTCGGCTAGTTTCATAACAGGTCGGTCGGGTTACGGCAAACAGACATATTATTTTGCCTAGCCTTATTATAATTTATTTATCACCCTGGTGAATCATTCCAAGTTCCCTTCACATTTTCTTTTTGCTCTTCAAACAATAGGGTTAGGCTCTGACTGTTTCTCAAAAAAAAAAAAAAAAAAAAATCCTATTTATATTCTATTTCCGATTACTTTGTTCTGAGTTGGATAAACAACAAACGCATGATTAATAAATAAAATAATCAAATTTGGTCAGAAATAGTTCAGAATCATCAGTATTCAGAATCAATAAACAAAAACTAGATTCATCCTCATAATAATAGTGTGAGGGATACTCTAGGACAGGTATGTCCAAATTGCGGCCCGGGGGCCAAATGCGGCCCTCAGACCAATATTTGTTGGCCCACCAGCTTCCTACTAAGTTGGTCCAAACAACAAAAAGTAGCACATTTTGCTGTAAAATTGGAAAAATTCAAGCATTGTGATGTTATACAAACCTAATATTAATGTTCCAAGTCTTATTAAAGTGGAGGCATCCAAACAATGTCAAATGCAAAATTCTAATGATTAACTTCCTTCAAATTCGACATTGCCGGGTTGTTTGAGGTCCTCTGCTTCATATTTCATATTCATAAGGAGACGGTTTTGTGGATGCTTGAGCTGTGCTAAAAGTGGTAAAACAAGTTTGGACACCCCTGCTCGAGGATCTCTCAACCATGTGTTTTCAAAAGTGAGCTGCAGGGAGGGCTCTACCGCCAAAGTTACTTAGTTCTGCTTTAAGTCAGCCCTGTTTGTTGGCAGGCAAGCCTCTAAACCTTAGAGCAGGGGTGGGCAATTATTTTCCTCCGAGGGCCATATTCGAATCCAGGCAAGTAGCGGAGGGCCGGCCCGCCATCATTGGTGTGAAAAATAAATTATCAAAAAAATGTAATATCAAATAAAATATAATTTTCTGTCAAATATAGGCTATTGAATCTATTATTTAATTCATTTCACATCATATTTATTAAGGATACAAGTGCAGACAGATGCCTGAGGGCAAAAAAGGGAAAAAATAAATAAATATCATATATTTTTTAAATATTACTTGGCATGTTTGGCGAGCCGGATTATAAAGACAAACGGGCCACAGTTTGCCCACCCCTGCTTTAGAGGGTGTCAAACATACGGCCCCAAACGTTTTAATCTGGCCCGCCGAACATTTCTAATTTATATTTATTTACAATTCAATAGATTCATAGAACCATAGTTACATTCATAACTTTTGTTTTTATCGCTAAAACTAGATGACCCACAATGCCGCTGGTGGCCGCCCCTCCCCGCGTGGCTCTTCACTGCCGTGTGTACTGCCGAGGGAGAAGTGCTGAGGACTAACGACAGCACTTACGCACCTGAGAGCAGAGGTCTGAGCGAGGACAGAGACGTCTGGTTTGGGAAACACGTGGAAGAAAGAAAGGAGACGGTTTTGTGGATGTTAGAGCTGTGCTAAAAGTGGAGCTAATAACAAGAAAACTAACTTCTGTGATGATGCTCTGTGAGGAAAACATTCTCTACAAACCTGGACAGGTCAGAGCCACAGGTAAAAACACAGATCAGAGTGTAATAAAGTATGAACATGACTGTGTCCACACTAATGTGACTGTCACACAAACACAATGACCACTTTTGAGTCACTACATGAATCATTTTGTCACTAAGATCAGCCTAAACTATGAAAATAGCTCATATTGAGTTTGTGCAGAAACATGTCTGTGATATGAACATTTCATATCATAAATCACATACAAAAGTCCATGTTCCTGTTCCTGCCGCTGCATGAATATGGACTCAGTCTTTCACCTGCTGTACATTTGTGCAACAGTCTCACAACTAATACGGCTGTAAAAAAGCTATTTATTTATTATATTTTTTATTTTGTACATAATGTTTGGCCCACAATTTGACAAGAGTTTGGTTTGATGGAACACTGTGGCTCGTGCACTGCCCCAACCTTTTTTAAATTCTATATTTGCAAGACCAGAGGTGTAATAACCTCCTTACTTAAACGCTCCACGTTTGTATTTAGTGGTGAGTCGGTTCAGGTGTAAAGATAACTACAGAGAACTACAGAGAACTACAGAGAACTACAGAGAACTACAGAGAACTACAGAGAACTACAGAGAACTACAGAGAACTACAGAGAACTACAGATGACTGCAGATGACTACAGAGAACTACAGATACAGAGAACTACAGAGACGTGGAAATGTTAGTTAGTACATTTAAAAGGTTTTTTAGATCTTAAGAAGTTTATTTTGTTAAAAAGTAAAATACAATATTTTTCAGTTCCAAATACCTCTGACTAAATGTTTATCTCTGTAGATCGACTCTGAAGTTGTAATGCACATAAACTGAAGCACAGTGTTGGTGAAATTACACTGTTTTTTCTAAATACATTTCAGTTTATGAGAACAAACGTTTTGTAATTTCTTTTAATCGATCCAGTAATTGCTTCAAAAAAAGCGTAGGCTATATACAGCTCTTTATTTCTTATATTTTTGTATTGTTTTATGTTATGTTCGGCCCGCGACCCAGCCTGAGCGTCCAAATTCGGCCCAAAACACCCCTGTCTAAAGCAAAGATCTGAATCTGATGAAGAAATGGTGTGTGCCATTGACTAACACGTTATAAGAAGCTTGATTTAAAGGTGCACTATGTAACTTCGTTGGTGGAGGATCTGTCTGCGCGTCTCTATGGAGATGTTATTGCTTTACGCCCCTTCCCCACCAGAACGTTTATAGCACTGTGTAGTGACTCACTTCTTTTGCTGGAGCAGTCGAAGTCTGTGTTCTTCCAGTGTCCGGCTGTGGCTCACCACCTCAGGCCGCGGCTGTGGAAAGTCACTTAAGCTCTTATTCTTTCTAAGAGCTGCTAAGTTTAGGTCTTTACAGACATGTTCTGAAATGCCCTGGATTCTTAGATTAGTTTAGCAGTTCGTTTTCAAGTTTTCCCAATATGTTTGTATCAGAAGTGTAGAATGTATTTGAAGGCTACTCCAAGACAAATACAGGGTTAGGGACCAACGGAAACTTTGGTGCCGTCAAAGGAAGAAGAACATGGTTCTTGACGGAGGCATCCGTGCTGCAGAGTCAGCATAGTCTTGCTAAAACTTGGTTTTGCTCGCTGGTTCATGCAGAACATGCTCCCAGTTGTGCTTTCACACTGGGAGAAAGAAAACTATGTGGCCAGATGATGTTTTTTTTTTAAAGTGAGGCAGCTTTAAGTCAAGTGAATATATTTGCACAATAGCAATATTTGTATTTTTGTATTTAACTCTTCAACCCTAATTGAAATATGTTCAGTATAATGTGCTTACCTGGCTGTTCAGCAGCGGGCTCTCACTCTGGGCCTTACACAGCTGCCGCTCCAGCCTCAGCCTCTGTTGCTCCAGCTGCTCCAGGATCTGCATCTGCTCCAGGATCTGCATTTGCTCCTGCCTCTCCATCTCCTCCTTCTGAAGCACACAAGCACCTCAAATGTGATCTACAGGTTGAGGTAAGAACTCAGGCATCAAGTATGAATTTAGGGAAATGCATGAGCTGTAATTCCATCTGTGGACGTTGCCAAAAACTGTTTTGTAAAATCTCAAATTTAAAGAAAAAAGCCAAACACATAAACACATTTATTCATCACAAAACAACTGACAGTTCAAACTAGAATTATAATGTTGTATTACAGTTAGAGGCCAATTTTCTTACTAAAAAAAATAAAACCTAGCAGTGATCAAATAGAACAATCATTGTTAAATACATAGCACCACTGCATTCATTTTGTCAACCTGCCCAAATTCTATTAAAGAAACTGCACACTGTTAACATTATAGGTATTGATCCAGTATGAAAAGTTCTTGAAAGTGATAAAATGGTGCCTAGTGGATTTTAACACTTTAATCAGACTAAAAATCATTTAAAATGTCTCTAGCGGAAAGAGGAGAGTGGGGGGAAAGTCTTGCTAAAATAAGCTATAAAAGTAGACTGATTTTTGTAAAATGTCCAGTGTTCACGTGATTAACAAGTCAACAGCTATTGCCTATGGCAATAGCTGTTCAAGCAAACGGCTAATCAAAAGTCGGCCTTGAGGACAAAATTAAGATATTAATAAAAAAGAAGAAAATGTAGGTTGATCTATAATTATAGTATAATAAATATGTGTAACAACCAAACACAAAGAGACAAAAATGTTACCTTTTTCTTTTTTTCTTCTAATTCTTGCATTAGTTTGGCAGACTTTGCAGACTCTTCCACGTCTTTTTTAGCTGTAAGAAACAAGTGTACCAATGAGTTTCTCTCTCAGGTGGAACTGATCAAAGAGCCTCATGTTGACAAAATGTAAAAGTGCATATGACAGATTAGACTAAAAAGTACAACACAATTATATTTATGCCCATTATTTCTCAGTTTGACAATTGGTGACATTTATGTCCCTTCTAGGTTGGACATGAGCAGCAGAAGTCCCAATACTCGCACTTGCAGATGCAGACTTCAGGCAAGTACATTCCCCACAATGCATTTAATTGTAATAGTTTCAACCGCTGCCTTAGCAACCGCTGCCTTAGCAACCGCTGCCTTAGCAACCACTGCCTTAGCAACCAGCAATAACAGGATACAATGGAAAGGAATACCGTAAGTTGAACCGATAATAAATAAACATGCAGACTGTCCTGTAATAAATGTGACGCACTGTAATCTAACAGCAACACTGACAGCTGTTTTAATGCATTATTTGTTGTGTCACTAGCTCCTCATGTCTGTGGGGTCAGTGGGATTCTGGTTACAGGTCTGTTGAGTCCGAGCTCCAAAACATCACATTTTAAAAGGTTCCAAGTTCCAAAAGCCATAAAAGCCAAAAAGAACAGAGGGTGACCTCCAAGCAAAAAAATGTTGCTTGCGCTACAACAACTAATTACAATCCTTACCTCCAGTGACTATAGCGCTCTCCTGTTTCCTTTATTAGCAGGTTCCATCAATATTAGTTTCATCTTTTGGTTTTATTTTAGCTGTAAATTAGAGCATGGATGGGCAGCTCAAACCGCCTCACATTCTCATCACACTGATCTCCTCCCAGAGCAAGAAAACTTTCCAGAAATTGGCAGTGTGTGGTGTAGAACGGTCTCATGAGCAGCCGGCTTTAGAGAGATAGAAGAATTCCGTTTTAAAACTCAGCGCTATTTATTATTTTGTTCAAACTGCCAATTGACTGATATAAAACTATGATAAATATTAACCACATTCTATCCCACCAAACAAAGTAATAACTAGAAAAACTGGAGAACCGAGCTACTGGATTTTGAGTCTGTAGTTCAGACAGAGAGGTGCTTACAGAGTGCGTCATCTTCAGCTAGTGGCCCTGTGTCCAGGCTGCTCTGCCGCTCGGAGGCGGAGTCAGGAGGGGAGGGCGGCGCTCTGTCACTCTCACTCCAGCGCCATCTCTGCGTTTGGATGCGATCCATCAGTCTCTTCAGTCCTCTCCTCCCATGTGCTCCTTTGTCTACAGCGTCCTTCGAAGTCTCTGAAGATAAAGACAAATGTTACATTATAGCAGAGAAAACTAGTACTTTGACATAAATGTATTAACGTTCCTGCAGGCGGTTAACATTGTAGTTCTTGACATAATTTGAATGCTTTGTACTTTATAAAAAATAATCACTTTAAAATGTATTATGAATGATATGGCTATAATACTTAACATAACCTAATTTTTGTGTTTAATTAATTAATGGACAGGAATTAAAAGTGAAAAGTGTAATTGTAAAAGTTGTGAACCAAGACCAGGGCTCGAAATTGCTACCGTTATATATATAATAAGGTCAGTGAGACTAAAGAGTAATATTTGGGTGAATGCAACAAAAAGTAATTGCCAAAAAATAAACAGTGAGCAGCAGTGAAGAAACTTTGACACGGACTTTGTCTGTTAAAGTATAAAAGGAAAAAAGGTGCAAATTTCCAAGATTTTGCCATTTCCCCATTGGTATAACATGGGAGGTCAGTGTCATCACTATGGCTACGCCGTACAAAATATGACATTGCCCTCGCCGACTTTTTGGATCGGGATGCCAAAATAGAATTTAGTGCAAAATTTCATACATTTTGGAAATGTGCTTGTTTTCCATGCAAAATAGTCAATAGTCAATGGTTTATCAATAGTAAATGTTCCGGCTTGGCCACATATACACCGTAGAACGTATAATAAAAATGCTGTCATTTTTTTTTGCCCGTGTCCTGAGGATGATTCTCCTCGTGATGATAACGCCCTAGGAGGAGTTTGTAAAGGAGTGAAGGGAAAATGAGAGGGATTTTGCAATTTTCCCATTGGAATAACATTGGGGGTTTCTGACAATCGCAACAGAAATATGGCATAGGTTGAATTGGCTTTTTGAGCAGGAAAACAAAATAGAGTTTGGATTTTCGGGAACTGCATTTCTTGCGCCCCATATAGAATTTAATCTTAATTTATTTATTTTTCCTCAATGAGAAGGTCCTGGCTTAAAAGTTTAACAACCGATGAAAATTTGGGTGAAATCGGACTTGGAATTTTCCAATTTGCGGCAACAACTTTGCGGCTTTGTAGACCGTAAAATGTATCAAAAACATTTTAATAACTTTAATGCCACGCAGACTTTGAGGCCAGTGGGCAAAATGCCAAAGCCAGAAATTAGAACTCAGTGAGCTCTAATTTTGCTCAGTAGCGCCACCTCAAAAATCGATTAACATCGGGCCAATTGGAGCCTGATGCCAAAAAAAGTTGCAGTAAAAATATCAGAATCAGAAAAGGTTTATTTCCATTGCCAAAGAACAATATATGATGATCACTCCTTGTTCCCGTTATGGGTGGTGTTGACTGAAGCCTATGACAGTTACTTTGGGGTGGGGTACACCCTGGACAGGGGCCAGCTCATCGCAGATGAGCAGGATAATGTGAGGACCTGTAATAGCCCATTCACACCGCTCTGTCAAAGCAGTTTACGTTCAAAGTCTCCTGGGCATCCAGAGTTTTTGCCGCGCGTTTTGAGCGTTTTTGTCGCGCAAATTCTGCGTTTGAGCGTCAGACGCTCTGGACGCTCTGGACACGTGTCCAAGGTGGCCAGAGTGTCCCAACGCAGAAAAGTTGGACAAAGCAGATTTTTTTTTGCGACCAAGGTGACGCAGCAACCAATCAAAGATTACGCTCCAGTGACGTACCAACGTCTACCCAGAAGAAGGACAAAAACAAACCTGCACTGATAAAAATCATCCAGCAGCAGCGCAAATGATGATATTCACCAAATTCTGAAGTATCCGGTGGACCCAGACAAGCCCCCGAGCCGATTGGCTCTGTTTTGGACTTTGTAAAGTAATTACACCAAACCCAGGTGTGCCATCGCACCAAGAGAACAGCCACACCGGGAAACAACTCCACTGCGCATGTGCTGGACATCTGCTGGTGACTGTATTTTTGGACGCGCGTCCAGATGAACAGGCGTTCAATTGGGCGGCCCGCGTGAATTTGGACGCCGTGGTCTGAACACAGCATAAAAAATTTATATTATGACCCGCCCTAAATGATTCAGTATGTCGGCCATATTGGATCAAACACGGCACTGACAAAAGTGCACTTTGTGGTACTTTTGGCATTTCCTACAACAGTTTTAATCGAAAACACTCAATGAAATCTTATACATTTGAAGCCGATACACTTTTGTGTGTGTGGTCATAGAAAATTTCAAACAAAACTTGAAATTTTGATAAAGTGTTTGTGAAGATTTATAAGCTGAACGCAATGTACTGGCCATCTATTAAAATGGCTCTCTAGTGCCCTCTCAGAATTAGATTTAGTTTTTAAATTCATGAAAGACAATATATTAGTCATGGACAATTGAAAACAATTACAAGTGGTTCCTTTGTGACGGGTATAATGGGACAAACGTGCCGTCTGTGTTGGCCCTGTGATGAGTTGGCCACTGTCCAGGATGTACCCCGCCTAAGGCTCGAAGTCACTGGGATAGGCTCCAGTCACCCGCGACCCCGAAAGGGAACAAGCGGTAGAAAATGGATGGATGGATAATGGGACAAAGTTTCGTGACTCCAGCGCGAGACTTTGTCCCACTTACAAAAGTTTACATTATTATTTTTATTTTTTATTCTTCTCCTACAAACCACACCAATTTTGACCCCCTGAACATTAACAAAAATGCAAGGTTCCATCCATCCATTTTCTACCACTTGTTCCCTTTCGGGGTCGCGGGTGACCGGAGCCTATCCCAGTGACTTCGGGCCTTAGGCGGGGTACACCCTGGACAGTGGCCAACTCGTCGCAGGTTGGTGAAAATTATTACTTTTTAAGTCCCTGTTAAAAAACAATCTTAAAATGGCTCAATAGCGCCCCCTCAAAGGCCAATACAACTTCTTGGTGAAAATTGTCGTAGACAGTTGAAATTCAACACATACATCCTCCTTGATGTATTGAACAAAAAAGCCAAAGACCATATCTCCATTTCATACTGTGTTAGCATGGCAACAGTAAAAATCAGCCATAGAAATGTATGGAAGTTTGGATTGATTGCCAACAAAATACATGTATTAATGTGATTTTTATATGAACCTACAGTACAGACCAAAAGTTTGGACACACACTGCAGAGTAAAGGCAAAAGGGCAAACAAGTGCTAAGCATCTCTGGGAACTCCTTCAAGACTGTTGAAGACCATTTCAGGTGATGACCTCTGACCTCTTGAAGCTCATCAAGAGAATGCCAAGAGTGTAATCAAAGCTAAAGGTTGCTACTTTGAAGAACCTAGAATACAAGACATATTTTCAGTTGTTTCACACTTTTTTTAAGTATATAATTCCACATGTGTTAATTCATAGTTTTGATGCCTTCAGTGTGAATCTACAATTTTCATTGTAATGAAAATAAAGAAAACTCTTTGAATGAGAAGGTGTGTCAAAACATTTGGTCTGTACTATACATTCAAGGTCTGTGAAAATATACATATTTTTTGTATCCAAAAAAATGAACATCGCAAAATGACTCGCAATTTTCTTAAGTATTAAAACTTGCATATCTGCAGGCAATGTCCGATTTTCCGGCACAAATATATATTTTTTTTGCAGAATTATGAGTTGAATACAATGTTATAGCTATATTTTACAAAAGCTCTACAGCAACCCCTTGAACATTTAAATTAAGTGAAAAAATGTACTTTGACGTAGACAATTAATATTTGGCACAGACATTATTCTTCCCATTCTGAACAAAAAAGCCAAAGACAGCATAGCTCTAACTGCAGGCATGTTAAGGTGGCAACTTGACAGATCTCGTCATTGACTAACATGGGTTTTGGTTTGCAAGTATTTTAAATGGTAGGAAAAATGTGACTTTGTAATAAACAGCTGACATTTGGCACATCACACTGTACATAAAAGTCAATGGGGACATAACCATCTCGAAAATGTGAAATATCGAAAATGTTGAATGAAGTTGAATAAATTTGGTACAATTTGTGGGGGATAGGTGATGTAGGGGGTGTAGAGGTGTGCTCTTATCAGTGGCTCATACCCCACGCTCGCTGTGGCCTTCTCCTCTCTTTTGCTTTACAAATAAAGTGAGGAAAATAAGTATTTGAACACCCTGCAGTTTTGCAAGTTCTCCCACTTAGAAATTATGGAGGGGTTTGAAATTTCCATTCACCACAGCGAGTCAAAATCTAAAATAAATTTAAATAAAAAAAAAACAGAAATCATTTTTTTTTTTTTTTATGTATTTGTACGTCATTGCTGCAAAATAAGTATTTGAACACCTTAGAGAATCAATATTTATATTTGGTACAGAAGCCTGTGTTTACAATTTCAGGTGTAGTTCTTGTTTGTACACACTGCAGCAGGGAGTTTGGCCCACTTCTCCACACAGATCTTCTCTGTTGCTCAGCTGTCGCTGAGCAACAGAGAAGGAAGGGAAGACCAATGATGAAAGGGACCGCACTGGATCTCAGATGAGAGTAAACATGGGACAGGCTTTTGCTCACTGGCATCAGATAAGAGAGAGGCTGCACCTCGGATTATCTTTATGAGTCTTTGTTATTGTACAGGTAAATTAGTCTTTTTTATGTTTTTGGCTTTGGTACGTGCTGCTTATATTTACTAGTTGGTTTACTGCCATCATTGTGTGAAATCTGTCGATAATTAATGACAAACTAATAAGCTAAGGCCTTAAAAAAATAACACTGTCGCTACACAAATGGTTAGCTACAGTACTATGTAGTGTACACTTTGCTAAAGTCGGAGTAGATTATAGCTTTGTCATGGAAAATTACATAGCAAACTTGTTTTTTTCTCTACATAAAACTTAGACTTCTTTGTCTGCCCAGCTGTGAACGCAAAGCAAAGGACACGGAACGCACCTTCCTCAAATACCAAATATCTGCCTTGATGGGTAAGTGCAATCAACACAATCATTTTCAATTATTGCATCCAATTATTGTGCGAGGAAAATATAAGACATTCCTTGCATGTTTGGCATGCCAAAGCTCAGACGCAAGTTATTCCAACTTTCTGAGTCCTTTTGGTACTTTCTTATTTTAAGTAGAATAATTGCAATTGAAAAGTGAATAGTTTTTGATTCAGGCTGCAAATATAAAGGACCAGCCTCCACTCATGCCCAGTGATGTTTAAAAGTAACTAATTACTTTACCTCATTATTGCCCTGGAAATTCTATGTGTTACATTATTGCGCTATATAACGCGTAAGAGTACTCATGCGTTGCCAATAATAAACATTACTATATAGCCTATAGTTTGCAGACAATCGCTTTGCGTCACTGAACACAGTAACAATCATCAAAACATCAAATACATATGTTAAAGGTTGAATGGACGATTTTTTTGGCCCAAATCTGAGTCTTCTGTCCATTAGTCCTGCCACGTGTCAATCATAAAACGCACCTACCGCTCACCTGCAGCCGCGTGCGGCTCGTCCCACATTTTCGCGTGTCTAAGCGCATTGATCTATTATAATATAGTTCCCTCAGTGTACAGGACAAAATTAGGACGAGTTCGAGCTGACTCATGAAGAGACGGAAATCTACGGGAGACGAGAGATGCGATGCGATCCGTCGCGCTAATAAACAAACGCACGTGTGTGTTTTATCAGTCCACACGGGGGAGTGGCATGAGCACGGGGGAGTGGCATGAGCACGGGGGAGTGGCATGTGCACGGGGGAGTGGCATGAGCACGGGGGAGTGGCGCCTGCGTTCTCAAATCGCCGAAAAATCGTCCATTGCGCCTTTAAGTATATGCATTTGACTGAGCTTTATTTATTGTTGACAGATTACCACAATACAATGCCATACAATAAACATGTGTAGGCCGGTATTTTCCGGACTATAAGTTGCGGAGTATAAATCGCACCCCAAATCACTAAATCCATTGAATTCTTCTTCCCCTGTGTCACTTCTGAACAACTCCACAAACTCCAGAGGCAGAGAAAGTGCCAATTCTTTTTCTGCATCACTTAGAGCCAAGAGCGCCCTCTTGCAGTTGTCAGTGTGAAAATAACAAATAACATCACATATAAGTTGCTCTGGAGTATAAGTCGCACCCCGGCCAAAACTATGAAAAAGGGAAAGTCCGGAAAATACGGTAGTGAATTAGCAAGAACACTGACGGACAACAACAGAACACACTTGTTTTAGCAATGTGGTTTATTTAAATCAAACTCACCGCTTTGCCGTTACCCCAGCTACAAAATAGTGGTTAAAGGAGGAGGAGTTTTACAAAATGTGTATATGAACGTATATTTCTCTTTGACGTGAGAACAAGAGTCACTAGTCACTAGACATCAGCGCGCAATCCGCCTCTGCACACGTCTGTGCAGAGCGTATCTGCACAGATGCTCTGGTTGGCTCTTTTCTATCTTTAACGATGGACCCAGTCTAGTCTGCCCCTCCCTAGATTTAGCTTTCACTAAACTAATTGTCCCAAACAAAACTCTGCCAAAGCTTTTAGTGTTAAAACTCGCTCTTGATCAGAGGGTAGGTGCGCCAGGCTCTTCTGGACTTTGCAGTGGCCTTAGTGCCGACTGACAATCCAACCAGCGAGTGTTCTGACCCTCTTCCCAGGCTCCTGCTCTGCTGCTGTGTGTGGACATCGGCACAATGGTGCTGGGAGGAATTATTTATGTTCGGTTGTAATTGTGTTTAAATAATGGTTTTAGAATCATAAAGAATTTCTCTAAAGAAATACCTTTTAATTTAAAGAAATTTAAAAAGGTGCTGTTCTCAGGCCAGGCCGTGAAATAGACGGGGGCCCGCGGTTTGAATGAGGAGGGGGACACACCTGTCCCATGGCATCAGTACGACAAGGAGGCTGGATTGTTGTACTGCACGGTGTGTTTGGCTTTTCCTCAAAAGGGATACAACAAGCCACAGGTACTTTGGTATTTAAAAGAACTCTTACAAGCGTCTATTTTAAAAATATTGATACTTGATTTGTTCCCCGACAAGAAGATTATGATTCAGAATATTTCTTATTTTAAAAATAATACTCAGGTTACTTTGTAGAATGTGATTTTATTTATTCCTGCTGCAGAACATATAAGATCTCCTTGTGTCAAATGCTGTAAACAGTATTTATTTTGTATCTAAGAAACATTATATTAAATTAAACAGTATTAAAGATCATGATCTCTGGTTTATAGGAATTCAGTATTTGTGCTCTTCATATCAAATAAAAGATAAAAGTACTTTAAATTGTTTTACATGCTAATAACCAGGTTTAAAACAACACATTTATCTTGTTCTTATGACGCCGCGATGCCTCACGCGCTTGTGGGCCCGTGAAATTGCTGGGGGGCCCCTAACTTTTTTAACCGACTCTGGCACCAGCAGGAGGCCGCTCCATGTTTAGTCCTGACTCTGGCACCAGCAGGAGGCCGGTCCATGTTTAGTCCTGACTCTGGCACCAGCAGGAGGCCGGTCCATGAGGTCCTTGGACTAAGAATTGGTTCATATGGCATCGACATGTCCAAGATGTAATCTGGTGCTAGGCCATGGAAAGACTTGTACAAAAGCAAAAATATATTCTCTGAGCCACAGGGGGCAGTGCAGAGACCTGAGAACAGGACTAATGTGATCATACTTCCTGGTTCTAGTCAGGACCCGAGCAGCAGCGTTCTGGATGAACTGCAGCTGTTTTACAGCTCGTTTGGAGAGGCCAGTGAACGGGCGTTACAGTAGTCTAATCTACTGGAGACAAACTCATGGATAAGTCTCTCCAAGTCTGGTTTAGACACTATATTTTTGATTTTGGCAATGATTTTTTTGGCGGTGTAGGAGGAATGTTCATTTTATATTTTAGTGTTAATGGCACATTGAGTCCAGTTAAGTGGTCAAAGATATTGACAAAGATGAAAAAAGAGACAATTGATATTATATACCTACAAGAAACCCATTTAACAGACTTTACTATTCCTCATACAGGGGCGAACATAAAAGGGTAGTGGCCATAATGATTTCAAGCAGAATAGCCTTTGAACAGAGTTTTGAACACAAAGATAAAGATAGCAGATTAGTACCGGTCAAAGGAAATATTAATGGAAGTGTGTGTTGCCCATGTGAGCGGCACTGCCGTTGTTATCTCACTTCGGTCCAGTAGACACTCCATTGGTTTGAATGGAGAACGAGGGAAAATTATTGCAGCTAAATATGCTATGAAGTAGTAAATTTGTGTAAAATATCCAATGTTCATGTGCACCAACAAGACAACAACGCACAGATTCCCTGGGCGGCCCAAAAACGGCTTTTTAGTCTGGGTAGGACTTATTTTCTCTGGAGGTCGGCAGCCCTATGTTAGCTAATACAATCAGAAGAAGGATTATGTCGTATGGTGGCGCCCAGATGGGTTTTTGGGATAAGGTGATTAGAAGTGCCCAGGATATTGAGGTTCATCATAATCATCTGTTGGATGCCAAAACTCAGTCGTCTCAGATTTGCATATTCTTACATCCCTTTGATTACAAGCTAAAAACTCAATTTTGCAAACAATGGGGACATACCACCACTTTAATGAGCTTTTAACCCTGTTAAAACAGTATTTCCTTAACATTAATTGTTATAAAATGAATGATTGATTCCTGCATGTTTTAGTAATCCTGTATTGCCCTGCAACTGAGGCTCGGGTGCTTCGACTGATAGATGTAGAGTTCTAAAAGGACAACTTTATAGCAACTTTTCAAAAATAAAGCATGTACATGACAATCTGCTGCTTGTTTCGGTGAACTGTCCCTATGAAGGATTATCAGTTCTGCAGGTTTGAATAGGCCAATGGACCTTTTAGACCCATTTTAGATCAATATTGTGATATAAAAGGAGCAAAATGTAAAGCAATTATCTACTTCTACTACTGTTATAGTGCAATACTGAGTACCATCATTTTCGGGCTGTACGCTCCTGAATAAAGAAAAGAAATAAGCCGAAGGTGAGATATTTACACATATTGTCACATATTGTTACACTTATTGTGATATTTACATGGTCAGGTCTGCCCAAGAAAGTCTCATTTCAATGCGGCAGGTTCTAAAGTGCAGACTGCTGTACATCGCAAGTCCGCGCTCCACGTATGTCTTTGCGTTCAACCAGATTCACTTCACTATATTCACTTCATCATTAGACAAATTTCTCTGTGAAAAAGAGTCTGATTGTAATAAAAAACACAGCGTTTTGAAGCTTAAAATACAGAGAACACGGCGTGTCCCCTGGACAGTGCTTCCACTGTCCATTGAAGTCTTCCCCGGTGGCCGTTAGCCAATACAAATCTGCACAGTTCAAAACGTGAGGGGAAAAGTAACGGCTTAAAGTTAGAAAAATAATATTTTGGTATCTGAAAAAAAGCACAATCGTTAATTTGTGTTGGTTTTTACCTTCAGCAGAGTCCGTATTGTCACTGTGTGCTCGTGTGTCATCCTGCTCTACATCGTCATGGTCACTAGAGGCGAGCTCGTCCTGGGTGACGTCCTGCTCCTGGCAGTGGCCGTCTGTGGACGCAGGGGGCAAAAGCTCTTGGACCAGGTCACACAGAAGATCTCCTTTCACCCCTGTTGGATGACACAACACAGAGGTAAGAAAGGAAAGGATACATGTTCTTCACTGTGACGCACGCTCACACCAGCAGCACTGTTAAGGAATGAACAGTTAGAGTATTCCCTTTACAACATACAACTTTTTTAAAAAATCATAAAATCTTTTTAGAATTGTCTCTCACATAGGAAACGCAGCTACAATAAAAAATTCAGACCCCTCCATAATTTATAAGTGGGAGAATTTCCAAAATCCCATATTTTTAACTATATTCCATCAAATATTTTCTGTTTCACAGAAATGTTAACATTTGCACTCTATAAAATAAGCCCAGTGTTCATTAAGTGCACGTGAGTTGTGTTTTTCAGAAATGCGTGAAAACGGGAGTTTTCCAGTCAGGGTTCAGAGCCCACCACAGCAGGGTTCAGAGCCCACCACGGCAGGGTTCAGAGCCCACCACGGCAGGGTTCAGAGCCCAGCACGGCAGGGTTCAGAGCCCACCACAGCAGGGTTCAGAGCCCACCACAGCAGGGTTCAGAGCCCACCACAGCAGGGTTCAGAGCCCACCACGGCAGGGTTCAGAGCCCACCACGGCAGGGTTCAGAGCCCAGCACGGCAGGGTTCAGAGCCCACCACAGCAGGGTTCAGAGCCCACCACAGCAGGGTTCAGAGCCCACCACAGCAGGGTTCAGAGCCCACCATAGGAGCCCACCACAGCAGGGTTCAGAGCCCACCACAGCAGGGTTCAGAGCACACCACAGCAGGGTTCAGAGCCCACCACAGCAGGGTTCAGAGCCCACCACAGCAGGGTTCAGAGCCCACCACAGCAGGGTTCAGAGCCCACCACAGCAGGGTTCAGAGCCCACCACAGCAGGGTTCAGAGCCCACCACACTGAAACTGCACTAGTTAAAGTCACAAATGATTTGTTCTTAGCTGCAGATGATGGACTGGTCTCAGTCCTGGTTCTGTTGGACCTCAGCGCAGCGTTTGACACCATTGACCACAACATTCTACTGCAGAGGTTGGAATGTGATGTAGGTGTCAGAGGCCCCGCCCTCAGCTGGTTTAAATCCTATTTATCGGATAGCTACTAATTTGTTCATGTAAACCAGAGCTCCTCACCTTGTTCTAAAGTAACATACGGTGTGCCACAGGGGTCAGTACTCGGTCCAATTCTGTTTACTCTTTATATGCTGCCGTTAGGTCACATGATCAGGTCACATGGCATTAACTTCCACTGCTCTGCAGACGACATTCAGTTGTATTTATCAATGAACCTGATCAGAGCGATCAAGTAGACAAACTTTATCTGAGCAAATAAAGTTTGTCACACTGGACAATGTTAGTGAAGCCTCCAGTTCTACTGTAAGAAACCTGTGAGTCTTATTTGACCAGGAGCTCTCATTTAAAGCTCATATAAATCAAGCTTGTAAAAAAGACTATTTCCATCTGTGCAATATAGATCAAAGCAGAAAAATCCTGCCTAAAAGCGATGCTGAAAACCTTGCTTCCATCCATGCATTTGTAACATTTAGATTAGACTGTAACTCCTGCTCACAGCAGGTCCTAAAAGCTCCATAAAAAGCTTTCAATTGGTCCAAAATGCAGCAGCAAGATTACTAACAGGAACTAAAAGAAGAGAGCACATTACGCCGGTGCTGGAGTCTCTTCACTGGCTCGTTGAGTTTAGAATCAAATTTAAAATCCTACTCCTGACTTACAAACAACTAACAAATACAACTACCGTATTTCAGGACTATAAGTCACACCGGAGTATAAGTCACACCGGAGTATGAAATGCGGTTGCAAGTGTGAAAATAACAAATCATATCACACATAAGTCGCTCCGGAGTATAAGTATATAAGTATAAATATAAGTATAAGTCTCACCCCGGTGTGATTTTGGGAATTACAAAAATAAATTGAATTGAAAATAATTGTTAGTTTCAGCCCTAGTGAAGATTGCCTTTTATTTCAGTTCTTGCTCCCGTCACGCTGTGAGCCGTGACAGGAGTTTGTCCATGTCTGAGCTGCTGCTGTGATGACTGTTCTGTGCAGCTCATGTTTTTCTGCATGTAAGTGTTGTTATCAGCTCAATGCAGAGCGAGCAGACCGCCTGACTCCTCTGCTGACTTTACCTCACTATTTCCACGGTTTACAGTCACTGAGTTGAGATTGTGTCACTCACAGTATGTGTCATGTTAAAGGAGCAGCCACAGTCATTGCTGCAGATGCCCACACATTTCTCTGTTACACAAAGCAGGAAAAGTCCAAATAAACCTGTAGAACAGGGGTGCACAAGGTGTGGGTCCACGAGCAAAACATGGCCCTCCAGGGGGTCTAATTTGGCTCGCGAAGAGTGGCTTCGTGGCTACATTAGCGTGTCGGAAAGAAAGCAATCATACCTATGTAATTCAGTCTGCAGCCAATAGATGGAACCAGAAGATAATTTCTCAGCGTGGGAAAATCCAGTCACATGATGCCACAGTAAAGGTACTCAAGAGCACGTTTGAAGGCAAATACCAGTACAAATAATGCATCAAATTTGCCCAGTCCAGTGTCTCTCCAGCCTCATACTTCTCTCTCCGCTGTACATGTCCTCAAAGGCAAACTCCATGTCCCTCTGCAGCTCCAGCTCGGCCTCTTGTCTCCTGTAGAGTGGCTCAAAGATTTGCCTGGGTATGTTCACCACCCTCCGCCTCCTCCGAAGATGATCAGTCTGCTGCAGGTGCTCCAGCTCGCCCAACAGACGCCCGCGGTCCTGAGCCAACGGGACAACATAGACTCAGCACAGGGTCTCAGGACACTGGGACAGTCTTTCACAGGATGTGCAACAGGCCATGTGTTTGGTTGTGCTTATGAGTGAAATGTGTCTGCAGTTTCTCCTTTTAATTCATCTTAAAATCACTATTTATGCTTTTATTTGTTTGGATTGTGATTTTAATGTATTTTGAATGTCTGTAAAATACTTGCATTTTGTACAAATTGTGCTCTACAAATACATTTTGATTGATTAATAATAATAATAATAAATAGAAAACAAGAGAACCCGAAAGAACACATTAATAACAGAACATAGAAGGGTACCTTAAATAGGAATGATTTTAAAGAAGACATGTTATTTTGTGTAATGTGTCTGAGGTAATGCCTGTTCTGTTGGTGTACATATTTGACAATGTTGTATTTTAACTTTTTTTATGATAAAAGATTTTGGTTTGGGTAATTTTGAAAAATACATCCCTTGCACATTCTGTATTGTGAGTAGAGATGGACCTGCTGGAGCTGCTCCCTCCGCAGAGCCTGCTTCCCTCTGAGACAAGCCTTCTCCTGCTGCTCCTCTCTCCTCATCAGGCTCAATCTCTGCATCTCCAGCTCCTCCTCTGAACATGTGCGAGGCTAAACAACAAAACACATGTAAGTAGTTACACAAACACGTATATAGACAGGACAGGACATAGGAACATTTTAAAGTTTAACATAGTACACGTTTTGAGCCTTTCCAAATACCACATGACCTCTCCAGAGTGACATTAGTCAGATGACAGTCCAAGAACAGAGGCGATGGGCTCCGGGGCCCGTCTGAGACCTGCATATACTTCAGAGCTGAGCAGAGTTTAGTCAATATCATTATTAAGGATGAAGTGTATTAAAACTAGGTCCATGCAAAGTTAGGCCTCATTCTGAGACTGGCTTTTAGGAATATGTGTGTTTCTACCAAAATGTCTATTCCACGGAATGTAAGGGGCCCACATCTGATTAACTACCGAATGGGAGATGTCTCCATTGGCTGCGAGGCCTTGAGATGCCTTGTGTACATCTGTGTAAGCGCATGATCTCATTTCTGTAACTTCTCCCCTGGTGCTACCCAAATAAGGATACCTTTACATCTTGTTCTCTCATTGGCTAATCCGTTGGTACATGGATAGGGTCATACCTGTCAGATATTGTTTATCGGTCTTTGTGCGTCTTCAGTATATAAAGGCGAGATACGCCCAGAGACGAGGTTCGTCTTCCTGATCACCAGCGGACCCAGGGCGCTGTTTTCTGCTGTCCTGTATTTGACACTGCTTTCTCTGTAAATAAACTACCTTGAAAAGATTGCAGAGCTTTGTCAACGTGAATCCTTTGTCTACACCCTACGCCCCAAACGAGCATTGATCCAGCCACCACAAAATGGCGTCACGACCACAAAATGTCGACACGACAAGGATTTTTTTAACCTTTGCGAGGTTGTTTTGGGTCTTCCGGGTCGTGCGCAGCACGTCACTGGAGCCTCATCTCTGATTGGCTGCTGCACCGCGTCCGACGCAGAAAAGTTGGACAAAGCTCAACTTTTCCGCGTCCGGCGCTTTGGACGTGCGTCCAGAGCGTCCGACGCCCCCGACGCAACGCCGAAAACGCAGGAATCGTACGCAGGACACGTTTGAGGCGCGTTTACATAGACTTTGAATGTAAACTGGATCTCGATTATGATATTCAGGCTGAATTTTTGATAGGGAAAATGATAAGAAAAAGCAGACTTGATATTCATTTTCAAATATTAACTGACATAAGATCTAATCATCGACTTGATCGGTCCAATCGAACCGAGTTGGCTTGTATTGTCTCTCTCTCTCTGAGCGCTGTATAAGTGTATTCACAATACACTTATACAGAAGCAAAAGACGCTGAACGACGCATCTCAACCTCGCCTGTAGAGGCGCTGTGTACAATATCAGCCAAAGAAATGACAGGGAAACATGAGGAAGAAGCCAGAGATCTGCCTGATCTGCTTTGCACAAACAAACCTGGAGCAGGACTTTAGCAGTGTTTGGATTAATTCTTTAGCTTTTGCAAATTTGCCCCACAACCTGTGCCACAAGTGCACAACCTGTGCCACATGTGCGGCTCAGTATGAGCTACAGCCGAGGCAGAGCACGGACATGTGTTTCACGTCAGGACAGGTGAGTACGAGGTGGGGTGAATACCCTGGATCGCTCAGAATGCCCAGGGTAAAGAAAATGTGAGAAAAATCTCAACTGTTTTAAAAAAAAAACAGGCTCTGAAAGGTTTGGCTTCATCACATTTACATGTACAGCTCATTACTGGCTGAATATAGGCCACTTTTTCCCCATTAAAGACAACTAAAGCGTTGTTTTCTACGTTTAGTTCCATTTATCTTATAAAATTGTTATTTTTGTATCATCAGTGATTGTAATTAAACCAGACTTTGATCTGCTCCTGTTATTTTCAGCCTTCCTGCATGTCAGTTGTCTCAGGAGTTTCTTTTGATCCTGGACCTCACGTGCATCTCAGCGTGGCTCACTTCATGGTCAATTCCCATTTTTGTACCGCTCATTGGTTAGTTTCCTTTCACAATTCAGACAAACCACACCAGAGTTCTATTCAATAAGGACCAAGACAGACTTTTCCATCCTGACCAGAGTTCGCTTCTTTGGATCAGAGTTCGATTGCGCATTCACAATTACTAAAACGAACCAAACCATCCAAGCAAACGAAGCCAAACTAATCTAAAGCTTAGTTTGCTTTTCTTCTTATTTTTGAAGGATTTTTTTTGCTCATTGGTTTTATTAGACAGGACAGCTTAGCGTGAAATGGGGATGAGAGAAAAGGGTGCAGTAAATCCATTTTGACAAACTTTCATAATGCTTTTGTTTGGTTAAGAGCATTTTCTTTGCTCATGTTCACTATTTCTTGAAAGTTCAGATCATTAATTTCTCCTTTTATCTTTTTAATTTCCTGTAGCATCTGATGATTCCCCTTCATGGTATGTTTTAACTCCAACAATTTGAGTTATTCTTGTAGATCATTTAGCTTTAGTTCCCTTTGTTTCTTTTTGACAAAGCAATGGCCCCGGTCAAAACGGCTTTGGCAGCGTCTCAAATGATGGATCCATATAAAGCAATTACATTATTAGTTCAGACAAATAAAACATGTTTCAATATAAAAAGAGGACATTGAAAAAAAAAATAATACATATTTTTACACGGTTACTCGGTTCAAATGCCCTCCTTCGTCTGCCCGAGTATAATTTTTTAAGCTTTCGATGTTCTATGTCGCTTAATTGTGTTTCTGATAAATATACAATGTCATTTTTTTTTCTTTTCTCATTTTTGTTCATATCTTTGATTGTTTGATTGGGTTCAATACGCCATTAACATTAAAGGGTGCTATTTGGGTTGATTGTATTGATTTTGCCATCTTACATGTCAATCTCCCACATTTAGCACTTCGGTGAGTGGATTAGACACAGAGTTAAAGTGCAGAGCAAACAACCAAAATAGAGCATACAGTCCGATGTGAAAAACTAATCACGCAGCAGCAATCATCATTCTCTTCAGATTAACAACTTGAACTCACATATCCCATGTTGATGTTCCAGCTCGATATTCAGTTCTCTGTGTTTTGCATGTTCCTGAGGAGCACCCTCGCCTCTCCTGGTGTTTTGAGCATGTAAAACCTCATAATCAGGCCTCGTGGTTTATCAGCTGCTTGTCTCGTTCCATAGTGAAGGGGGACCGCAACTTCAGAGCCCGTAATTAGCTCTGGGAGTGATTTCTTAAGGAATCTTTTAGTGTTGTCTCTTTCTCCCTCCGGTAGGCCCAAAAGTCTGATATGATTCCTGCGGGACCTGGACTCCAAATCCAGGATCTTACTTTTCATATTATTGACCTCTGTACACAGCGCCACCTTGGCCCGAAGCACCTGCCGCTCATTCATATTGTCTGGAATCTGTTCCTCCACCTCATCTCCTCCCATTTTCAGCTCATTTATTTCACATCAAATTTGGTCGAATCGGGCTGCACCGTGCACAGCTCTCATTTCAGCTGTCACTGACATGTCACAGTGCATTTCACGCGTCATAAGAGTGAAATGCACTGGGTAAAGGTAAAGTTATCTCCTCTCCTCCTTCCAACAGGGAAGAGCCTGGCCGAGCGCCAGGGGAGGCGGGCTGTTTTCCATCGGAGGCATGGATCGTCAGCTCTGTTTGTTTAGCTCCTGTTGCGTTACAAGTCTTGTGTTTTCCATGTTTACTCCTCCCCTGCTCCTTGTTTCTTGGGATTATGTGGATGGAACGGTGATTTTTAAGGCAAATTCCGGTGGCAGTGGAGTGTTTGACTCTAGGCTGACATTATAACCGGAAGTCCTAGTTTGCTTTTCTATTGAAAAAAAAATGGCGATAAATACTTTTTGGTGAGGCTAGAAAATGGTATAATTGGAAAACGTACCCAGTGAGTAAACGTATATCTAATAGCAAAGTATGAGTACAGCATCATGACTAAAGGCTTACCTGTGAGGAGGCCGTCTCTCTGTCCACCAGCATCTCAGGCATGTGATAATGTGTTTCCACGAAGGAACTGGCATCATATCTTTTGACCATATGTTGTGCTTTACAAATGGCTTCCTACAGGAGAAGAAAA
The DNA here is from genome assembly GCF_026437365.1 of Eucyclogobius newberryi. Taxonomy (NCBI): domain Eukaryota; kingdom Metazoa; phylum Chordata; class Actinopteri; order Gobiiformes; family Gobiidae; genus Eucyclogobius; species Eucyclogobius newberryi. The sequence continues at coordinate 4,814,811 of NW_027315724.1, forward strand.
AGTTCTGGTTCAAGTTCCCAAATATGTGTATACATGTCTGTCAATAAACCAAAAAATATTACACCACTGAAATGTGTGTAAGACGACCACAGTAATGGAGGGCGAATTCTAGTGATTTCATGAGCCAAAATTTAGAAAAGCCATATTATACTTTATGGATTCTATGGTTTTGACCCTGTTACAACTGTGTTCCCTCATCATTAGTCAGGCCGCAGTTATTTTATTACTTGGTTTACAGGCGGACAAAATATAAATATAATTTCAAAATATTTTTTTATAATATATAGGAGCGCTGAGTGCTGGCCACTGTGGTGACGCCATTTTAAATACCCATCATGCATCGCGCATACGCACATAGTATCAGTACAATGCTTTCCAAAATAAATTACTCCCGCAGGATTTTGGCGAAAAAGTTTCCTCACGCGCTCTTATCTTTTGACTTAATACCGCTTTTTATATTTCATTTAATGCTATTTTGCGTTGTTGACGGTACTTTATAAAAATATTTTTATAATTATTTATTTTATTTATAATATATACATATATAATTAGAAATCAATAATCTAAGTGCTGCGGATCCGCAAACCAAGTAATAAAATAACCGCAGCCTTAACTCATAGTTCTAATGACTTCATGCATGTTTGAGTTGAGCCTGTTACTCCTGCATTTAAGG
>NW_027315724.1:4820483-4892983 GCF_026437365.1 Eucyclogobius newberryi
GATGCAGCACATTCAGGTCTGGCTCCTTCAAAAACACAAAGAACTTACTTTGTTAAATCAAGCTTACAAATATTTGTAAATGAATAATTATATTAAAAGTTGACCGTCAAATGGTTATTTTTATTGTACGCTGACATTCTTTAAATACATTCTCAACCAAAAGGTTGAAATATGGTGACTGAAGGCTTCTAGATAGAGAATATATACAAAAAATAATAATCATTGATGAGAGACAGAGTCAATTGTTTTCTGTTTTTTTCCTGTCTCAAACCAGACCTAAACACATTTGAAAAAAGAGGAAAATCTGAGATGGTGATGGAGTTTTTAAACAGAAACCTTCACAAGGCGCTGCTCATACGAGGGCGTGGCTCTATTAAAGACAATAAACAAAAACTCGGGACCCATATGCAATGTGATGGTCAATAGAAACGAGACTTCTCTCCTCAGTAATCATCTGTCATAATATGAGCCTGATTGTGCCGAATCCCCTGTGCACAAAGTGATCCATCTAAACCTTAAGCATTTATCATTATCAGGCCAGCTGATCATTTTAATACATACCGGCTTCACATTCTCCCCACGCCAACTGACTGTGCTGTGCTACGAGCGAACATTGGGCCCTGATTGGACGCAGCAGGTATTGTGGGCACTCTGAACTCGCAGCTGGTTTATTTGTCTGGCTTCATTGTCTCTTGTGAACCTCTTTAGGCGACTGGCCAAATAAATGATTTAAAAATCAAGCAATCAGATTTTTTAGATTCCATCTCTCAGAGGAAATGCCCCTTTGATGAAAATGTCAAATACCTCCATAATTTGTAAGTAGGAGAACTTGTGAAATCGCAGGGTGTTACTTTCCTCACTGTATATAAAAAAATAAATCAGTTTGCAGTGAACATGCAGATGTGGACAGCGCTGTTCCAGGCAGCAGCCGTGTCCCCTCTGAAAACGTTATTGCTGTCATTCATGCCGTCCTCTCGATTGCACATTTTTTTGTAATCTATAGGCGTAATAACTGTAATCAAATTTGATTAATTGCACAGCCCTAGTACAACTCAATCAATGCCCTAACCCTGTTCATGTCCAAGTCCTGACAAGAACGTGTCGTCCTCCTAACACTAGGTGGCGATATGCGTCGTTTCAGCGGCTAATACAGCCCCCCCCTCATTCCGGTTGACCTTCTGCGTCACATATAAACCACTGTCATGAGCATTTTCATACAGTCGATAGTCGTACAGCTTTGTTCATCTCGAATGTAATGTCCGCGTTAGTTATTGTGCAGATGAAGTGCACGCTAACCCTGGTGTTGTGTTCTTCCTTGTGTGCTTGTGTTCTTCCTTGTCTGGTTGTGTTCTTCCTTGTGTGGTTGTGTTCTTCTTTGTCTGGTTGTGTTCTTCCTTGTCTGGTTGTGTTCTTCCTTGTGTGGTTGTGTTCTTCCTTGTGTGGTTGTGTTCTTCCTTGTCTGGTTGTGTTCTTCTTTGTCTGGTTGTGTTCTTTTTTGTCTGGTTGTGTTCTTCCTTGTGTGGTTGTGTTCTTCCTTGTGTGGTTGTGTTCTTCTTTGTCTGGTTGTGTTCTTCCTTGTCTGGTTGTGTTCTTCCTTGTCTGGTTGTGTTCTTCCTTGTCTGGTTGTGTTCTTCCTTGTCTGGTTGTGTTCTTCCTTGTGTGGTTGTGTTCTTCCTTGTCTGGTTGTGTTCTTCCTTGTCTGGTTGTGTTCTTCTTTGTCTGGTTGTGTTCTTCTTTGTCTGGTTGTGTTCTTCCTTGTGTGGTTGTGTTCTTCCTTGTGTGGTTGTGTTCTTCTTTGTCTGGTTGTGTTCTTCCTTGTCTGGTTGTGTTCTTCCTTGTCTGGTTGTGTTCTTCCTTGTATGGTAGTGTTCTTCCTTGTATGGTTGTGTTCTTCCTTGTATGGTTGTGTTCTTCCTTGTATGGTTGTGTTCTTCCTTGTATGGTTGTGTTCTTCCTTGTATGGTTGTGTTCTTCCTTGTATGGTTTTGTTCTTCCTTGTATGGTTGTGTTCTTCCTTGTATGGTTTTGTTCTTCCTTGTATGGTTTTGTTCGGGGTTATAGGTCATCGTGGGTTGTGGAGCATGCGCACAAGCCTTGTCTAGTTTCAGAGCGATTACGCAATTGCATAATCTGGCCGTCTCAATTGGAGATTTTGAACGCCGATTTCTATGGGAGTAAAGTGTTTACAGGCACACGGAGATGTCTGATTGTATCGGATTAAAGCAACTATTTGTTTTTTTGCATGTGAACGTACTCTTCAAACAGGCACAATTGCCTAAAGACAGCAAAGATGTTTTGGAACAATACCAATCCGCTCCAAAGCAAACACATGAAAACAAACCTATATGATAACTCTAAACACACTGTAATGTACACGTGTGCCCCATCACCGGCCCGTGCCGTACATTTATCTTGGCATTGCGGTGTCCTTGCTCCAGCAGGCTGAGGTTCTCCTGGTACAGCGTTTGGAGCCGCTCCACTCTCTCGCTCTGATGCTGCTCCCACTCTGCTCTCAGCTCCTTTTCTAGAAGATCCAGCTCCTGAAGCCTTCTCTGCTCCACGTTCTGACGGATGCAGCGGGCGATGTGCCTCTGCTGCTCTCGGACCTGCACAGCAGAGAAAGAGGAAACATGGAAAAGGAAAGTATGTGAATGGGATTTTAAAAAACCGAAGGGCCTGAGAAGGAGCTGTGGACCTGATCAGAAGCTCCTCTGGTCGAGGTGAGAAGGAGCTGTGGACCTGATCAGAAGCTCCTCTGGACCGAGGTGAGAAGGAACTGTGGACCTGATCAGAAGCTCCTCTGGACCGAGGTGAGAAGGAACTGTGGACCTGATCAGAAGCTCCTCTCAGCTGAGGTGAGAAGGAGCTGTGGACCTGATCAGAAGCTCCTCTGGACTGAGGTGAGAAGGAACTGTGGACCTGATCAGAAGCTCCTCTGGGCCGAGGTGAGAAGGAGCTGTGGACCTGATCAGAAGCTCCTCTGGGCCGAGGTGAGAAGGAACTGTGGACCTGATCAGAAGCTCCTCTGGGCCGAGGTGAGAAGGAGCTGTGGACCTGATCAGAAGCTCCTCTGGGCCGAGGTGAGAAGGAACTGTGGACCTGATCAGAAGCTCCTCTGGACTGAGGTGAGAAGGAACTGTGGACCTGATCAGAAGCTCCTCTGGGCCGAGGTGAGAAGGAGCTGTGGACCTGATCAGAAGCTCCTCTGGACCGAGGTGAGAAGGAGCTGTGGACCTGATCAGAGGCTCCTCTGGGCCGAGGTGAGAAGGAGCTGTGGACATGATCAGAAGCTCCTCTGGGCCGAGGTGAGAAGGAACTGTGGACCTGATCAGAAGCTCCTCTGGACTGAGGTGAGAAGGAACTGTGGACCTGATCAGAAGCTCCTCTGGGCCGAGGTGAGAAGGAGCTGTGGACCTGATCAGAAGCTCCTCTGGACCGAGGTGAGAAGGAGCTGTGGACCTGATCAGAAGCTCCTCTGGACCGAGGTGAGAAGGAGCTGTGGACCTGATCAGAGGCTCCTCTGGGCCGAGGTGAGAAGGAGCTGTGGACATGATCAGAAGCTCCTCTGTGCAGAAGATGCTGCTGCAGCATGTTCAGACCATGAAACATGCAATACTTTAGTAGAATGTGTTCCTTATATTTCTATTTGGATCAGTTGGTTGGATGTATGAAGTTATTAGAGCAGAATGGATTTATAAATACCGGTAATTGCTTTGTGGATAAACATAAAATTTCATAAATTCTTTAAGACCCTTTTTTCTAAAATGTATCGGGATACGTTGTGTTCCCCAGTGTTGCCATCGAGAGTGGCTTTGGTATTTACTTTACAAAGTCCAAAAACTGAGGCGATGGGCTCCTGGGCTTGTCTGGGTCCCACAGATACTTCAGAGCTGAGCAGAGTTTAGTGAATATCATCATTTGCTCCAAGAGCTGCGTCTGCATGATTTTTTTTATAGGTGTTTATTTTGGTCCTTTTTCCAGGTAGTGAAATACGTACATCACTGGAGCGAAATGGAGAAATGTCCATACCATGCATTTCCTTCATGGTATTGATCCGATGTCTGGATTCAAATTTGATGTACACAAAAAACATCTTACTGTTGACCCCCTCCGTCCTTTAGAAAGACCTTCCCTTTTAAATGGCAAATGGAATCTCTGAAATATTCAGGTGTAATTCTCCATAAAGAACTATCAACAATCATGGATAAAAACTACATCCTCTTTTTCTCCACTATAAAGAAAGATCTTGACAAATGGACTCTTGACACTTGAGACTAAATGAAAGGATTGAAACTATAAAAATGAATGTTTTGCTCAGATGTATTTTTTTATTCCAGACTCTCCAAATTTCCAGTTTGATTTGTTTGAAAAAAACACAAATCTGATTCAAAACTCCACCACTCTCAAAACAAAAAGAACATGCAAGAGACGTGGCCGCGGCGCAATCTGAATTCACTTTTTGGTGTCAGACATTCCTCCCTCTGAACAGTTTCAGTGGGATTAGTTCAGTTTATTGATTGTAGCAGCAAGATTACTAACAGGAACAAAAAGAAGAGAGCACATTACGCCAGTGCTGAAGTCTCTTCACTGGCTCCCCGTCGAGTCCAGAATCAAATTCAAAATTCTACTCTTGACCTACAAAGCCATAAATGACATGGCCCCATCCTACCTCAAAGATGCTATAGAACCATATCATCCAAACAGAGCTCTTCGCTCTCAGAATGCCGGCCTTCTGGTGGTGCCAAGAGTCTCTAAAAGTACTGTAGGAGGTAGAGCGTTTAGCTACCAAGCTCCTGTGTTATGGAATCAGCTCCCGACCCATGTTAAATATGCTGACACAGTCTCTTCATTTAAGTCCAGGCTTAAAACGTTCCTCTTCGAAATCGCTTATGGTCAGAGTAGTTAGGAACAGAAACATAAACCCACAGCTTTAGCTACGCTGCCCTAGGAGTAACTATGCTGGGGGAAGTATGACAGCTTGAGCACTATCCTCTTCTTCTTCTGACTACTTATGCTATCAAACAATATTTATTTTTTGATTCCACTTGCAAACTGTTCACCGCCTTCTTTTCTTTCTCTCACTCCTGAGGACCTGTGGACCCAGATGCCCCTCCCCTGGTGAAGTGGTCCCTGCCCTGTGTGGACGGTCCCTCATCTGCCTGAAGAGTGGCTCCAGTTCGCCTCAGTCGGTCCCTCTTCTGCCTGAAGAGTGGGTCCAGCTCGCCTCCGACGGTCCCTCATCTGCCTGAAGAGTGGGTCCAGCTCGACTCAGACGGTCCCTCTTCTGCCTGAAGAGTGGGTCCAGCTCGCCTCCGACGGTCCCTCATCTGCCTGAAGAGTGGGTCCAGCTCGACTCAGACGGTCCCTCATCTGCCTGAAGAGTGGGTCCAGCTCGACTCAGACGGTCCCTCTTCTGCCTGAAGAGTGGGTCCAGCTCGACTCAGACGGTCCCTCATCTGCCTGAAGAGTGGGTCCAGCTCGACTCAGACGGTCCCTCTTCTGCCTGAAGAGTGGGTCCAGCTCCAGTCTCCTCGTGTCCGTCTGTCCGTCTGTGAGAGTCGGATCTCTCCTTCACTGGAACTCCTCCAGGTTTCTACGCTTTTTTCCCAAAGAGGTTTTTTTTTGTAGTTTTTCCTGGCCGAGAAGGAGAGTCTAAGGACAGAGGACCCTGGGACATCGTCCCTCGCCACCACAGACACTGTCTGACTCCCTCGCCACCACAGACACTGTCTGACTTCATCGCCACCACAGACATTGTTGATTCATTTCTCCCTGTGGCCCTCAGAGGCAACTGTTGTTGTGATTTTGGGCCTTACAAAAATAAATTGATTTGATTTGATTTGATTTGATTTGATTGTTTTGCAGGTCTCTAGCTCAGAACTGTTTAAACGTGGCCCATTTACGACCGTCTCATTGCAGTAATATGATCTGCTTATTTGAAGCTGTGCTGTACATTAGTGCTTTTTAAAGTATGTTTAAAGCAGTGGTTCTCAAACAGACACTCTGCTTCTCAGGTGAAACGAGGCCTTTTGATCAGGTGCATTATGTTTTCTAGTTGTAGGACCTTAAAGAAAATGGGTTCCGATAATGAAAGTAATTTAAAAAATCTATATAAACCAATATTCAGCTCTATTTACATAAACCAATAGAAGCAAGCTGACATTTAATAGTAGATACAGTGTTCTCACTGAGGGGTTTTAGCAGGGCGATTGTTATACACTGAACAATGAAAGTTTAGTTGCCTCAGAACCATCTTGGTTCGCTTTTTAGGAAAACAGGGTAAATAGCTAATAAATTGGATTTGGCTCTAAAGTCGTAGAGAGCATTTGATGTTGAAAGCATGCAGTCAGTGAATCATATATTATATATAGATATTGGTGGTTTTCCCTAATTGAGTTATGAGATAAAGAGAACATCGTTATGGTAATCCAAGTCCAGTTCTGGCAGCCATATTATGGTGGAAAATACCACTTAAAGCAGCACTGCTTAAGATTCCTGGGCACTTGCATTACTCCAAGGAGAAAGTTCAAACCAAACTTTAGGACATTCTCCATTAGATGAGTTTTTTTGCGACAGAGGCAAAGTAAGGACATCGACCTTGAGACAAGCAGGAAGTAGATCCTCCAGCAGAAAAGTTACAAGTTTGTAGAGAAACAAGCCCCTTCACCCCGAGAAAACATGTTTTTCAAGTTTTTTTCAGTACGATAAAAAACACCAGTAATTAAGCAATTGCAATTAATCAAGTCTATTTTTAAAAGACCATGCAAATGAATAAGGAACTGATCTTTTAATAACAATTTTGTAATTAACACTTTGATGCTCATGTTCTACCAAACTAACGTGAAAAACATTTGTAATGTCAGGTAATACATTCTTCTCTTCATGTAATAGTGAAGAATTAAACAGAATAACGATCAGTGGTTTTGTCCATAAGGGGCAGTGACACACAAACTGTTTAATTCTGCATATAATACAGACCCGTCCATTTTCATAATTCAGCTGCAAAGTCCTGACAGAGGCAGGTGGAGTTCCTCAAATATACTGTTCATTAGGGCTGTGTTCAAAATATCGATACGGCGATATATCGTCACGGACTTGATATATCATCACGGACTCCGTATCGATACGAGTCACAGTATCAATATATTTATTTATTTTAAATTAAAAAAATAAGAGTTTTGTGGCCCGTAGGCTTTAAACGAGGTGAAATAGTACTTTTGATCTGCTGTTTGTGCTGCTCCTCTCTCGAGAAGGAGCTGTGGACCTGATCAGAAGCTGATCTGTGCAGAAGATGCTGCTGCAGCTGTTCAGACCATGATAATTGTTTGGCAAGAAACATGCAATACTTTACTAGAATGTGTTCCTTATATTTCTATTTGGATCAGTTGGATCTATGAAGTTTTTAGAGCAGAATGGATTTATAAATAAGTGCTTTGTGGATAAACATGAAATTTCATACATTTTCTTATTCAGAGTGAAAACATGACCCATTTGGTACATTTTTAAGACCCTTTTTTTAAAAATGTATCGGGATACGTATCGTAATGAGGGAATTGTATCTGGATATGTATCGTATCGCAAGGGTCTTGGCAATACCCAGCCCTACTGTTCATGTGTTCATTTCAACGCTCAAATCTGTGAATTTTATTGCCCTGTTTTTATATTCATTTCTGTTAGAATTTTGCTCTTTCTCCACTCACAAGAAGTGACGTGATGGCTGCGGAAACAGAACCCACGTTATGTCTAGTCTTTTTTTACAGTTTTCAAAAGTGGAAATGGCTTTTTTGTTTAAACTTTTTGAGATGAGCTGATATGACTCAATCTGTTTAATAACAGGGGGAAAGGGAAACTGATGATGAAAGTGTATTTTTATGAATATAGAATTTGCTAAATATAAGAATTAAATTAATTGCCATTTTTTTTACTATAGTCCACTTTTGTGTCATGGAAACCAAAAATGATATGTTCAAATTTTAATTTAAAGTTGGGTTAAACGTGACATATTATGAATTATGAATAAATGAAACAGATTTTCCAAAAAGTTTTAAAATACTGCAATTCCAAAAAAGGTGACTAATTGTTTCAGGGTATTTTTTACAAAAAGTGCAGTTGTAATTGTTTTGATATATCGTGGCATAAATGGATTAGTGGTATATTCTATGGATTAGTTTAAAAGAGACATCTTTCATCTTATTGTTTATTAAAAAAAAACACGTTGATTTAAAGTCCTTTTTTCCAAAAATAGCAGCGGCACAAGAGACGACATCGTGTTGAAATAAAGCACATTCTTCAGTTGTTCTTACGGATCAGTGTAAAACAAGCTTTTCAGACAGTGTGTGTGTCAGTCACAGACAGCGTGTGTGTCAGTCACAGACAGCGTGTGTGTCAGTCACAGACAGCGTGTGTGTCAGTCACAGACAGTGTGTGTCAGTCACAGACAGCGTGTGTGTCAGTCACAGACAGCGTGTGTGTCAGTCACAGACAGCGTGTGTGTCAGTCACAGACAGTGTGTGTCAGTCACAGACAGCGTGTGTCAGTCACAGACAGCGTGTGTGTCAGTCACAGACAGTGTGTGTCAGTCACAGACAGCGTGTGTCAGTCACAGACAGCGTGTGTCAGTCACAGACAGCGTGTGTCAGTCACAGACAGCGTGTGTCAGTCACTGACAGCGTGTGTCAGTCACAGACAGCGTGTGTCAGTCACACAGACAGCGTGTGTCAGTCACACAGACAGCGTGTGTCAGTCACATACAGCGTGTGTCAGTCACAGACAGCGTGTGTCAGTCACAGACAGCGTGTGTGTCAGTCACAGACAGCGTGTGTGTCAGTCACAGACTGCGTGTGTGTCAGTCACATACTGCGTGTGTGTCAGTAACAGTGTGTGTGTCACAGACAGCGTGTGTGTCGGTCACAGACAGCGTGTGTGTCAGTCACAGACATCGCGTGTCAGTCACAGACAGTATGTGTGTCAGTCACAGACAGTATGTGTGTCAGTCACAGACAGTGTGTGTCAGTCACAGACATTGTGTGTGTCAGTCGCAGACAGCGTGTGTGTCAGTCGCAGACAGCGTGTGTGTCAGTCACAGACAGCGTGTGTGTCAGTCACAGACAGCGTGTGTGTCAGTCGCAGACATCGTGTGTCAGTCGCAGACATCGTGTGTCAGTCGCAGACATCGTGTGTGTCAGTCGCAGACAGCGTGTGTCAGTCGCAGACAGACACACGCTGTCAGTCGCAGACAGCGTGTGTCAGTCGCAGACAGCGTGTGTGTCGGTCACAGACAGCGTGTGTGTCGGTCACAGACAGCGTGTGTGTCGGTCACAGACAGCGTGTGTGTCGGTCACAGACAGCGTGTGTGTCGGTCACAGACAGCGTGTGTGTCGGTCACAGACAGCGTGTGTCGGTCGCAGACAGCGCGTGTGTCGGTCACAGACAGCGCGTGTGTCGGTCACAGACAGCGCGTGTGTCGGTCACAGACAGCGTGTGTGCCAGTCACAGACAGTGTGTGTGTGTGTGTCAGTCACAGACAGCGTGTGTGTCAGTCACAGATAGCGTGTGTGTCAGTCACAGATAGCGTGTGTGTCAGTCACAGATAGCGTGTGTGTCAGTCACAGACAGCGTGTGTGTCAGTCACAGAGACAGCGTGTGTGTCAGTCACAGACAGCGTGTGTGTCAGTCACAGACAGCGTGTGTGTCAGTCACAGACAGTGTGTGTCAGTCACAGACAGTGTGTGTCAGTCACAGACAGTGTGTGTCAGTCACAGACAGTGTGTGTCAGTCACAGACAGCGTGTGTGTCAGTCACAGACAGCGTGTGTGTCAGTCACAGACAGCGTGTGTGTCAGTCACAGACAGTGTGTGTCAGTCACAGACAGCGTGTCAGTCACAGACAGCGTGTCAGTCACAGACAGCGTGTCAGTCACAGACAGCGTGTGTCAGTCACAGACAGCGTGTGTCAGTCACAGACATCGTGTGTCAGTCACAGACAGCGTGTGTCAGTCACTGACAGCGTGTGTCAGTCACAGACAGCGTGTGTCAGTCACACAGACAGTGTGTGTCAGTCACAGACATCGTGTGTCAGTCACAGACAGCGTGTGTCAGTCACAGACAGCGTGTGTCAGTCACATACAGCGTGTGTCAGTCACAGACAGCGTGTGTCAGTCACAGACAGCGTGTGTCAGTCACAGACAGCGTGTGTGTCAGTCACAGACAGCGTGTGTGTCAGTCACAGACAGCGTGTGTGTCAGTCACATACTGCGTGTGTGTCAGTAACAGTGTGTGTGTCAGTAACAGTGTGTGTGTCACAGACAGCGTGTGTGTCGGTCACAGACAGCGTGTGTGTCAGTCACAGACATCGCGTGTCAGTCACAGACATCGCGTGTCAGTCACAGACATCGCGTGTCAGTCACAGACATCGCGTGTCAGTCACAGACATCGCGTGTCAGTCACAGACGTCGCGTGTCAGTCACAGACATCGCGTGTCAGTCACAGACAGTATGTGTGTCAGTCACAGACAGTGTGTGTGTCAGTCACAGACAGTGTGTGTCAGTCACAGACATCGTGTGTGTCAGTCACAGACAGCGTGTGTGTCAGTCACAGACAGCGTGTGTGTCAGTCACAGACAGCGTGTGTCAGTCACAGACATCGCGTGTCAGTCACAGACATCGCGTGTCACAGACTGTGTGTGCGTCATCACAGTGTGTGCGTCATCACAGTGTGTGCGTCATCACAGTGTGTGTGTCAGTCACAGACAGCGTGTGTGTCAGTCACAGACTGTGTGTGTCAGTCACAGACAGTGTGTGTCAGTCACAGACGGTGTGTGTGTCAGTCACAGTCTCAGACAGCGGTGTCAGTCACAGACAGTGTGTGTGTCAGTCGCAGACAGTGTCTGTCAGTCGCAGACAGTGTCTGTCAGTCGCAGACAGCGTGTGTCAGTCGCAGACAGCGTGTGTGTCAGTCACAGACAGTGTGTGTGTCAGTCACAGACAGCGTGTGTCAGTCGCAGACAGCGTGTGTCAGTCGCAGACAGCGTGTGTCAGTCGCAGACAGCGTGTGTCAGTCGCAGACAGCGTGTGTGTCAGTCACAGACAGCGTGTGTGTCAGTCGCAGACAGCGTGTGTGTCGGTCACAGACAGCGTGTGTCAGTCACAGACAGTGTGTGTCAGTCACAGACATCGTGTGTCAGTCACTGACAGCGTGTGTCAGTCACAGACAGCGTGTGTCAGTCACAGACAGCGTGTGTCAGTCACAGACAGCGTGTGTGTCAGTCACAGACAGCGTGTGTGTCAGTCACAGACAGCGTGTGTGTCAGTCACAGACAGCGTGTGTGTCAGTCACAGACAGCGTGTGTGTCAGTCACAGACAGCGTGTGTGTCAGTCACATACTGCGTGTGTGTCAGTCACATACTGCGTGTGTGTCAGTCACATACTGTGTGTGTGTCAGTAACAGTGTGTGTCGGTCACAGACAGCGTGTGTGTCGGTCACAGACAGCGTGTGTGTCGGTCACAGACAGCGTGTGTGTCGGTCACAGACAGCGTGTGTGTCAGTCACAGACAGCGTGTGTGTCAGTCACAGACATCGCGTGTCAGTCACAGACATCGCGTGTCAGTCACAGACAGTATGTGTGTCAGTCACAGACAGTGTGTGTGTCAGTCACAGACAGTGTGTGTGTCAGTCACAGACAGTGTGTGTGTCAGTCACAGACAGTGTGTGTGTCAGTCACAGACAGCGTGTGTCAGTCACAGACATCGCGTGTCAGTCACAGACAGCGTGTGTCAGTCACAGACATCGCGTGTCAGTCACAGACATCGCGTGTCAGTCACAGACATCGCGTGTCACAGACTGTGTGTGCGTCATCACAGTGTGTGCGTCATCACAGTGTGTGTGTCAGTCACAGACAGCGTGTGTGTCAGTCACAGACTGTGTGTGTCAGTCACAGACAGTGTGTGTCAGTCACAGACAGTGTGTGTCAGTCACAGACGGTGTGTGTGTCAGTCACAGTCTCAGACAGCGGTGTCAGTCACAGACAGTGTGTGTGTCAGTCACAGACAGTGTGTGTGTCAGTCACAGACAGACAGTGTGTGTGTCAGTCACAGACAGACAGTGTGTGTGTCAGTCACAGACAGACAGTGTGTGTGTCAGTCACAGACAGACAGTGTGTGTGTCAGTCACAGACAGTGTGTGTGTCAGTCACAGACAGTGTGTGTGTCAGTCACAGACAGACAGTGTGTGTGTCAGTCACAGACAGACAGTGTGTGTGTCAGTCACAGACAGACAGTGTGTGTGTCAGTCACAGACAGACAGTGTGTGTGTCAGTCACAGACAGACAGTGTGTGTGTCAGTCACAGACAGCGTGTGTCAGTCGCAGACAGCGTGTGTGTCAGTCGCAGACAGCGTGTGTGTCAGTCACAGACAGCGTGTGTGTCAGTCGCAGACAGCGTGTGTGTCAGTCACAGACAGCGTGTGTGTCAGTCGCAGACAGCGTGTGTCAGTCACAGACAGTGTGTGTCAGTCACAGACATCGTGTGTCAGTCACTGACAGCGTGTGTCAGTCGCAGACAGCGTGTGTCAGTCACAGACAGCGTGTGTGTCAGTCACAGACAGTGTGTGTCAGTCGCAGACAGCGTGTGTCAGTCGCAGACAGCGTGTGTCAGTCGCAGACAGCGGCGTCAGTCACAGACAGTGTGTGTCAGTCACAGACAGTGTGTGTCAGTCACAGACAGTGTGTGTCAGTCACAGACAGTGTGTACATTATGTCTAGTCTATGTCATAACCAACGCTTTGCCTCCAGTGACGTCACAACTGACCTGTTGGATCCGCAGTTTCCTCCTCCTCTCCTGCTCTCCTCGGATCAGCTGCGCCTCCTCGTTGGGACTGAGTTTCACTTTCATCTCTTGTCTTTTCATTGCTCTGGAATTTTATCAACAATAACACGCATTAAAGCCTAAAAAGTGGATTGCGTCTGAGCTGTTCGAAGAGCCCGCGCCATTGTTCCCGCTTACTCTTCCTCCTCTTCCTCCCGCGCGCTCGGACTACGCACAGATCTTCCTCTGCACATCGCCCCCTGCTGGTCGGGAGTGTGTGGACATGGTCGGAGCTGGCGCGCCCCAAAACTCGTTTTTAAGAAATCTGAGGGTTTTGAACCAGAAAAAAAGCTATTGTCCTGAAAAAAAGGAAAACCTCCACAGAATGAGACCTTTGTTAAAGCTGTAAGTGTAAGTCCCTGTCACTCAAACACAAGCAGTTTGTTTTTACATGCGCTCCATGTGGGAAATGCTTTATGTGTCGCAGAGGATTTTTTTGTCTTTGCAATGTTTCAATGGACTGACCAGCCACTGACCACAACAACAAGCCAGCAGTACACTCTCCAGTTATTTCAATACATCCACGGTGCTCACACAGCGCACTGCTGCCTCCCACTGGTGATAGTCCGTAATGACACTACAAAACAAACCTTCTTCTTCTTCTTCTTCTTCTTCTTCTTCTTCTTCTTCTTCTTCTTCTTCTTCTTCTTTGGCGTTTTATGGCGGCTGGTATCCAAGTGTTTATTCTTTAGACTTTATTCTTCAGACTTCATCTTCAGTTCCATCAGAGCAAAGAGGGGCCAAGCAAAGTCTTCATTGACACAGATTTAAACCCCAGATCAAAAGCGTGGGAGAAAGTCTCCTCTGGACTCCATTCAAACATGGGGGACAGTGTCTTCTTTTCCACGGGTTTCACATTGGTCACTATGATGTTTTCCGATTAAGAAGCTGCCCAATGCCAGGCCTCAGTGCCACAGTCACAGTCTGTTGTTTCCCGGGTTGTAAATGTCTCCCCCTCTAATACTCCTCTGAATATTGTAGAAAAAATAATCATCTGGACTCCAGCCCTTGGATGAGGGTTTTTTCCTACTATGGAACACTCCTGGACGACTGAGGGATGACGCCAACATGTTTCCTCCGAACATTGTACAGGTGCCTTCCTCTCCTTTCAGCGTCCCACTCCATTTGCCACCGTGCCACCGTGCCACTGTGCACACATGTTCGATGTTCGTAGCTGCTCAGGGCGATGTCTATATCTACAGTTTCCCACTTTGATGCAACCTTAGCAATTTGATCCGCAATTTCATTGCCCATAATTCCCACATGGGCGGCGTCCCACAGAAAACCATGTGACCATCTAGGGATGAGCCCCGGGCGCAGAGCAGCAGTTTAAGACGCTCCTCTGTCGCTGAACTCTCGCCCGCTCTGTCACATGTGAAGTGTTCAGATTCAAGACAGATAGAGACTGTGTGTGTCCCTCGTGTCCCTCGTATAAATAATGCCAAAAATTCACATCTCAGAAAAAATATTTCAGGCGTCAGACCAAATAACTTAAGGAAAATAACAATCACAAATGACACAAATATACAAATGAATAAACACGTAAAATGTGGACTGCTAAACATTAGAGCAATTTCCTCCAAATCGCTCTTAGTTCATGAATTAATTAGTGACTATAACATAGATCTTCTAGCTCTAACTGAAACGTGGCTTCAACAAGACGACTACGTCAGACTAAATGAGTCCACCCCACCCACCCATGTTAACCCCACCCACCCATGTTAACCCCACCCACCCATGTTAACTTTCAGACTGCCAGGAGCACAGGCCGAGGTGGTGGTGTGGCAGTGATCTCCCACTCAAGCCTACTCATGAGCCCTAAAACTAACAATGCATTTCACTCATTTGAAAGCCTTATGCTGTCAATCACATGTCCAAATATGAAAAACCAAAAAGGAGTTTTGTTCATAGTTATCTACCGACCTCCTGGTCCCTATTCAGAGTTTTTAACAGAGTTTTCTGACTTTATATCAAACTTGGTGTTAGCCTGGGATAAAATAGTTATAGCTGGAGGCTTTAATATCCACGTGAACATGAGTGATGACGCTCTCAGTAATGCCTTCAGCGCCTTGTTAGACAGCATTGGTTTCACTCAGAATGTAAATAAACCGACTCACACTCACAAGAACACTCTGGATCTTGTCCTAACGTATGGAACAGAGATTAGTGACCTCATTGTCCTCCCTCAAAACCCTATATTGTCAGATAATTTCCTAATTACCTTTCAGTTTATTCTTAAAGATCATCCAGTCCCACAAAATAAAGTTATAATGAAAAGGACAATATCTGAAAAATCTATCTCAAAATTCAAAGAAATAATAGAGCCAATATTCAGTGACATGTCATGTGATCATGTCATGTGATCGTGTCATGTGATCGTGTCATGTGATCATGTCATGTGATCACGTCATGTGATCATGTCATGTGATCCTGCTGAGAACAGTTTTAGTCCCAGTTTAAGTGATCAATTTGTCAACTTGACCATGAATTCTCTGAAGTCTGCTCTTGACGTTGTAGCGCCGTTAAAACAGAAGGTCATTAGGCCAAAGCGCGCCTCCCCATGGTACAACCAAGAACTGCATTCACATAAACAAAGGGTTAAAAAGTTAGAGGGATTATTTCGTCGCTCTCACACAGAAGAATCCCTAAAAGCATGGAAAAGTTGCCTGCTGTCCTATAAGCAGGCTCTGCGTAAGGCCCAAACCAGATATTATTCAAATCTAATAGAAGTCAACAAAAGTAACACTAAATTCCTTTTCAGCACTGTAGCTAGGCTAACAAACTGTCACAGTGCAGTAGAGCCCTCAATCCCAGCTTCTCTCAGCTCTGATGATTTCCTCCTATTTTTTAACAATAAAATAAAAACAATCAGAGATAAATTAGATGAAATTACCCCCGCTATTAGCCCTGAACTAGCCCAAGCTGTAAATCTAACGTCCCATAGAAATCCACCTGTAAACTTAGAAAGGTTCACAGCTGTTGATCAAGCAGAGATAACTTCAGCCATTATGTCCTCTAAAAGCTCAACTTGTGTCCTAGACCCCATTCCAAGCAGACTCCTCAAAGACATTCTCCCCCTAATTATACACTTTATTCTTAATATGATAAATACTTCACTCGAAAGTGGCTATGTTCCACAGTCCTTCAAACATGCAGTCATTAAACCTCTTCTGAAAAAGCCTAATCTAGATCCCGACCTATTGGTAAACTACAGACCTATTTCAAATCTTCCCTTCGTCTCTAAAATCCTTGAAAAAGTTGTAGTAAAACAGCTTTGTCGCCACCTGCAGGACAATAACTTATTTGAAGTTTTCCAGTCAGGGTTCAGAGCCCACCACAGCACTGAAACTGCACTAGTTAAAGTCACAAATGATTTGTTATTAGCCGCTGACGATGGACTGGTCTCAATCCTGGTTCTGTTGGACCTCAGCGCAGCGTTTGACACCATTGACCACAACATTCTACTGCAGAGGTTAGAATGTGATGTAGGTGTTGGAGGAACAGCCCTCAGCTGGTTTAAATCCTATTTATCTGATAGGTACCAATTTGTTAATGTAAACCAGAGCTCCTCACCTTGTTGTAAAGTAATTTACGGTGTGCCACAGTGTTCGGTACTCAGTCCAATTCTGTTTACTCTTTATATGCTGCCATTAGGCAACATTATCAGAAAGCATGGCATTAACTTCCACTGCTATGCAGATGACACTCAGCTGTATTTATCAATGAAACCTGATCAGAGCGATCAAGTAGACAGACTTAGTACTTGTGTGAAGGATATAAAAACCTGGATGACACTTAACTACCTGCTTCTTAACCCTGAAAAAACCGAGGTCATTGTGCTTGGCCCTAAGCATCTACGAGACGGTCTATCTGAGCAGATAGTCACACTGGACAATGTCAGTGTAGCCTCCAGTTCTACTGTAAGAAACCTCAGAGTCTTATTTGACCGGGAGCTCTCATTTAAAGCTCATATAAATCAAGTCTGTAAAACAGCCTATTTCCATTTGCGCAACAAGAGCCAAAATCAGAAGAATCCTGCCTAAAAGCGAAGCTGAAAAACTTATCCATGCATTTGTAACGACTAGATTAGACTACTGTAACTCCTGCTTGCAGCGTGTCCTAAAAGCTCCATAAAAAGCTTTAACTGTTTCAAAATGCAGCAGCAAGATTACTAACAGGAACAAAAAGAAGAGAGCACATTACGCCGGTGCTGGAGTCTCTTCACTGGCTCCTGTCCAGTTTAGAATGAAATTTTAAATTCTACTCTTGACCTACAAAGCCATAAATGACATGGCCCCATCCTACCTCAAAGATGCTATAGAACCATATCATCCAAACAGAGCTCTTTGCTCTCAGAATGCTGGCCTTCTGGTGGTGCCAAGAGTCTCTAAAAGTACTGTAGGAGGTAGAGCGTTTAGCTACCAAGCTCCTGTGTTATGGAATCAGCTCCCGACCCATGTTAAATATGCTGACACAGTCTCTTCATTTAAGTCCAGGCTTAAAACGTTCCTCTTCGAAATCGCTTATGGTCAGAGTAGTTAGGAACAGAAACATAAACCCACAGCTTTAGCTACGCTGCCCTAGGAGCAACTGTGCTGGGGGAAGTATGACAGCTTGAGCACTATCCTCTTCTTTTGACTACTTATGCTATCAAACAATATTTATTTTTTAATTCCACTTGCAAACTGTTCACCGCCTTCTTTTTCTTTCTCTCACTCCTTAGGACCTGTGGACCCAGATGCCCCTCTCCTGGTGAAGTGGTCCCTGCCCTGTGTGGACGGTCCCTCATCTGCCTGAGGAGTGGGTCCAGTTCGCCTCCGACGGTCCCTCATCTGAACTATTGGCTATTGGCATGAGGCCATATTATCTGCCCCGGGAGTTCTCACATGTGATTTTGATTGCAGTCTATGTGGCCCCGTCTGCCAATGCTGAAGATGCTTGTGAAGCACTGCTCTCCTGCACTTGTAGGCTGCAAACACAGCATCCACAGGCTCTCTTCCTCATCTCTGGTGACTTTAACCACGCTTCTCCCTCTTCTGTTCTACCAACATACACCCAGTATGTTACCTGCCCCACCAGAGAGAATAGAACATTGGACTTGTTTTTTGCCAACACCAAGGAGGCTTATTCTTCTTCCCCCCTCCCTCCCCTGGGCAGCTCGGACCACAACCTTGTATATCTGAGGCCTGTGTATGAACCCATCGTGCGCAGGCAGCCTGTGGTGTCCCGTGAGGTGAGGATGTGGTCTGCTGAGAGCGAGGAGGCTCTGAGGGACTGCTTCAGCACCACTGTCTGGACTGAGCTTTATGACCCACATGGGGAGGACATCAACACCATCACAGAGTGCATCACGGACTACATCAACTTCTGTTTTGAGAACATTGTTCCCTCCCGGACGGTGCAGTGTTTTCCAAACAACAAGCCATGGATTAACCGTGAACTGAAGGCTCTGCTGAAGGAGAAGAAGAGAGCCTTCAGGTCAGGGAACAAGGAGGAGCTGAGGACTGTGCAGAAGGAGCTGAGGAGGCAGATCAGGCAGGCTGAGGCCGGCTACAAGAGGAGGATGGAGGAGCAGCTGCAGCAAAAGAACATTCAGGGAGTGTGGAGGAGCCTGAAAACCATCTCGGGCTTCAAAATCCCCCCTGCCCAGACAGAGGGGGATCTACAGTGGGTGAATGATTTAAATGATCACTTCTTGAGGTTTGATCGGTCACCCGCCCCTCCCCCTGCACAGCTGCATGCTCCCTCTTCCACAGCTGGACAATGCCCTGCATCTGTTCCTCTTCGCTTATCTGCCCCGGACCATCAGCTCCCCACTTCGCCTGGACTCACCCATCCCCCCAGCACACAGTCCCCCTGCCAACCACTGACTGTCACAGCAGCACAGGTGAGGAGTGAGCTGAAGAGGATTAAAGTGAGGAAGGCAGCAGGACCTGATGGCATCAGCCCCAGGCTCCTTAAGTCCTGCGCAGATGAACTGTGTGGAGTTATGGAGCATGTCTTCAACATGAGCCTGAAGCTGAGGGTGGTACCACAGGTCTGGAAGACCTTCTGTCTGGTACCTGTGCCTAAGACACCGCGCGCCCCAAAGACCTCAACAGCTTCAGGCCAGTGGCTCTCACGTCCCACCTGATGAAGACACTGGAGCGGCTAGTCCTGGACCACCTCCGCTCCACCGTGAGCTCAGCCATGGACCCGCTGCAGTTTGCATATCGGTCTGGCATCGGAGTGGAGGACGCCGTCATCTCCCTGCTGCACCACTCTCTCTCTCACCTGGAAAAGCCTGGCAGCTCTGTGAGGATTCTGTTCTTCGATCTTTCCAGCGCCTTCAACACCATCCAGCCGCTGCTCCTGAGGGACAAGCTAGAGACGGCTGGTGTGGAGTATGACCTGGCAGAGTGGATCCTGGACTACCTCACAGACCGACCCCAGTTTGTGAGAGCCCGGAACTGTGTGTCTGACACTCGGACCTGCAGTGTGGGGGCGCCCCAGGGCACTGTCCTCGCGCCCTTTCTCTTCACCCTTTACACTGCAGACTTCAGACATGACACGGACAGCTGTGTCCTGCAGAAGTTCTCTGACGACTCTGCCATCATCGGACTCATCACGGACGACGATGACGCGGAGTACAGAGGACTGGAGCAGGACTTTGTGGACTGGTGTCAGCGGAACCACCTCCTCATCAACGCGGGGAAGACCAAGGAGATGGTGGTGGATTTCCGCAGACGCCACCCCACTGCCCCCTCACCAGTGAACATCCAGGGACGGGACATTGAGAGAGTGGACTCATGCAAGTACCTGGGTGTTCATCTGAACCACAAACTGGACTGGACTCATAACACAGACACACTGTACAGGAAGAGCCAGAGTCGGCTCTACCTCCTGAGGAGACTCAGGTCTTTTGGAGTGACAGGGCCACTCCTGAAGACCTTCTACGACTCTGTGGTGGCATCGGCCCTCCTGTATGGTGTGGCCTGCTGGAGCAGCAGCATCACAGAGAGGGAGAGGAAGAGGCTGGACAGAGTCATCAAGAAGTCCAGCTCCGTCCTGGGCTGTGCTCTGGACTCGGTGCAGGAGGTGGGGGACAGGAGGGTCCTGGCTAGATTCACATCTATGCTGGACCATGAGTGTCACCCCCTGCAGGACACTCTCTCCGCTCTGGAGAGCAGCTTCAGTGAGAGACTGATCCACCCTCGATGTGTGAAGGAAAGGTTCCGTAGGTCTTTCCTTCCTGCTGCTGTCAGACTTTATAACAAAAACTGTTAGTACTGAACACTCGCAATACTGACCTAACCTAATACTGATGTGCAATTACTGTGAAATTCATGTGCAATCTATGTGCTGTCGTGACACATATTCATGTGCAATTACTGTCGGGATCACATGCAATGGTATTTATTTATTTATTTATTTGTCTATGGGAGTTTTTATTTATTTATAGGAGATCTTCTACTGAAAGTGTTTTTCAGACTTCCTATAAGTGATCTGTTCTTCTGTATCTACCTCTGTATCTACCTGCGTTGCACCAATGAAATTTCCCCATGTGGGACAATAAAGGAATATCTTATCTTATCTTATCTTATCTTATCTTATCTGCCTGAAGAGTGGTCCAGCTCGCCTCCGACGGTCCCTCATCTGCTTGAAGAGTGGGTCCAGCTCGCCTCAGTCGGTCCCTCATCTGCTTGAAGAGTGGGTCCAGCTCGCCTCCGACGGTCCCTCATCTGCCTGAAGAGTGGCTCCAGCTCCAGTCTCCTCGTGTCCGTCTGTCCGTCTGTGAGAGTCGGATCTCTCCTTCACTGGAACTCCTCCAGGTTTCTACGCTTTTTTCCCAAAGAGTTTTTTTTTTGTAGTTTTTCCTGGCCGAGAAGGAGAGTCTAAGGACAGAGGACCCTGGGACATCATCCCTCGCCACCACAGACATTGTTGATTCATTTCTCCCTGTGGCCCTCAGAGGCATCTGTTGTTGTGATTTTGGGCCTTACAAAAATAAATTGATTTGATTTGAAAACCCACATCACTCCCTCCCCTTTTCTCCCTGTGCAGTATATGTAGGGCCTCTTCACCCTGTGCAGTATATGTAGGGCCTCTTCACCCTGTGCAGTATATGTAGGGCCTCTTCACCCTGTGCAGTACATGTAGGGCCTCTCCACCCTGTGCAGTATATGTAGGGCCTCTTCACCCTGTGCAGTATATGTAGGGTCTCTTCACCCTGTGCAGTACATGTAGGGTCTCTTCACCCTGTGCAGTACATGTAGGGTCTCTTCACCCTGTGCAGTATATGTAGGGTCTCTTCACCCTGTGCAGTATTTGTAGGGCCTCTTCACCCTGTGCAGTATATGTA
Organism: Eucyclogobius newberryi; assembly: GCF_026437365.1. Lineage (NCBI taxonomy): Eukaryota > Metazoa > Chordata > Actinopteri > Gobiiformes > Gobiidae > Eucyclogobius > Eucyclogobius newberryi. The sequence continues at coordinate 4,841,685 of NW_027315724.1, forward strand.
GGGTCTCTTCACCCTGTGCAGTATATGTAGGGCCTCTTCACCCTGTGCAGTATATGTAGGGTCTCTTCACCCTGTGCAGTATTTGTAGGGCCTCTTCACCCTGTGCAGTATATGTAGGGCCTCTTCACCCTGTGCAGTATTTGTAGGGCCTCTTCACCCTGTGCAGTATATGTAGGGCCTCTTCACCCTGTGCAGTACATGTAGGGCCTCTTCACCCTGTGCAGTACATGTAGGGTCTCTTCACCCTGTGCAGTATATGTAGGGTCTCTTCACCCTGTGCAGTATTTGTAGGGCCTCTTCACCCTGTGCAGTACATGTAGGGCCTCTTCACCCTGTGCAGTATATGTAGGGCCTCTTCACCCTGTGCAGTACATGTAGGGCCTCTTCACCCTGTGCAGTACATGTAGGGTCTCTTCACCCTGTGCAGTATATGTAGGGTCTCTTCACCCTGTGCAGTATTTGTAGGGCCTCTTCACCCTGTGCAGTAATTGTAGGGCCTCTTCACCCTGTGCAGTATATGTAGGGCCTCTTCACCCTGTGCAGTACATGTAGGGCCTCTTCACCCTGTGCAGTATATGTAGGGCCTCTTCACCCTGTGCAGTATATGTAGGGCCTCTTCACCCTGTGCAGTACATGTAGGGCCTCTTCACCCTGTGCAGTATATGTAGGGTCTCTTCACCCTGTGCAGTATTTGTAGGGCCTCTTCACCCTGTGCAGTATATGTAGGGCCTCTTCACCCTGTGCAGTACATGTAGGGCCTCTTCACCCTGTGCAGTATATGTAGGGTCTCTTCACCCTGTGCAGTATTTGTAGGGCCTCTTCACCCTGTGCAGTATATGTAGGGCCTCTTCACCCTGTGCAGTACATGTAGGGCCTCTTCACCCTGTGCAGTATATGTAGGGCCTCTTCACCCTGTGCAGTACATGTAGGGTCTCTTCACCCTGTGCAGTATATGTAGGGTCTCTTCACCCTGTGCAGTATTTGTAGGGCCTCTTCACCCTGTGCAGTACATGTAGGGCCTCTTCACCCTGTGCAGTACATGTAGGGTCTCTTCACCCTGTGCAGTACATGTAGGGCCTCTTCACCCTGTGCAGTATTTGTAGGGCCTCTTCACCCTGTGCAGTACATGTAGGGCCTCTTCACCCTGTGCAGTATATGTTGGGCCTCTTCCATCCACTTTAGGGCCACACAAGAGCTCAAATCTCAGCCGTAAACTCTCCAATTCCATCAGAAAGTTGCTAAATTTATTTTTTTATTTGCGGTGTTCTAAATCAGAAAATATAAGAGTAAAACATATTTTATATTCATTTTTGTGTTAAAATTTCTCTCCCAAATTTCTCAAATGTTGATTTTGTAAGATTTGCGGTCAGGGTCAGGTTAGGGTTAAGGTTAAGGTTAAGGTTAGGGTTAAGGTTAGGGTTAAGGTTAGGGTTAAGGTTAGGGTTAAGGTTAGGGTTAAGGTTAGGGTTAGGGTTAGGGTTAAGGTTAAGGTTAGGTTTAAGGTTAAGGTTAGGGTTAAGGTTAAGGTTAGGGTTAAGGTTAAGGTTAAGTTTAAGGTTAGGGTTAAGGTTAAGGTTAAGGTTAGGGTTAAGGTTAAGGTTAGGGTTAAGGTTAGGGTTAAGGTTAAGGTTAAGGTTAAGGTTAGGGTTAAGGTTAGGGTTAAGGTTAAGGTTAAGGTTAGGGTTAAGGTTAAGGTTAAGGTTAGGGTTAAGGTTAAGGTTAGGGTTAAGGTTAAGGTTAGGGTTAAGGTTAAGGTTAAGGTTAGGGTTAAGGTTAAGGTTAAGGTTAGGGTTAAGGTTAAGGTTAGGGTTAAGGTTAAGGTTAAGGTTAAGGTTAGGGTTAAGGTTAAGGTTAGGGTTAAGGTTAAGGTTAGGGTTAAGGTTAGGGTTAAGGTTAAGGTTAAGGTTAGGGTTAAGGTTAAGGTTAGGGTTAAGGTTAAGGTTAGGGTTAAGGTTAAGGTTAGGGTTAAGGTTAAGGTTAAGGTTAAGGTTAAGGTTAGGGTTAAGGTTAAGGTTAAGGTTAAGGTTAAGGTTAAGGTTAGGGTTAAGGTTAAGGTTAGGGTTAAGGTTAGGGTTAAGGTTAGGGTTAAGGTTAAGGTTAGGGTTAAGGTTAAGGTTAGGGTTAAGGTTAAGGTTAAGGTTAGGGTTAAGGTTAAGGTTAAGGTTAGGGTTAAGGTTAAGGTTAGGGTTAAGGTTAAGGTTAAGGTTAGGGTTAAGGTTAGGGTTAAGGTTAAGGTTAGGGTTAAGGTTAAGGTTAGGGTTAAGGTTAAGGTTAAGGTTAGGGTTAAGGTTAAGGTTAAGGTTAGGGTTAAGGTTAAGGTTAGGGTTAAGGTTAAGGTTAAGGTTAAGGTTAGGGTTAAGGTTAAGGTTAGGGTTAAGGTTAAGGTTAGGGTTAAGGTTAGGGTTAAGGTTAAGGTTAAGGTTAGGGTTAAGGTTAAGGTTAGGGTTAAGGTTAAGGTTAGGGTTAAGGTTAAGGTTAGGGTTAAGGTTAAGGTTAAGGTTAAGGTTAAGGTTAGGGTTAAGGTTAAGGTTAAGGTTAAGGTTAAGGTTAAGGTTAGGGTTAAGGTTAAGGTTAGGGTTAAGGTTAAGGTTAAGGTTAGGGTTAAGGTTAGGGTTAAGGTTAAGGTTAGGGTTAAGGTTAAGGTTAAGGTTAAGGTTAAGGTTAGGGTTAAGGTTAAGGTTAAGGTTAAGGTTAAGGTTAAGGTTAGGGTTAAGGTTAAGGTTAGGGTTAGGGTTAAGGTTAAGGTTAAGGTTAGGGTTAAGGTTAGGGTTAAGGTTAAGGTTAGGGTTAAGGTTAAGGTTAGGGTTAAGGTTAAGGTTAAGGTTAGGGTTAGACATGAGGCTATATGGCACTGCCGCGGCTCTGCAGCCACGACCTTTAAAATATTAGAGGCCAGTGGTGCATGGAATTTTTTGTGCCTTGAGAAATGGGCAGAAGGCGGGGACTGGAAGAGTGAGACCTGTGCAGCCCGAGCCTGGCACAGAATCTGAATCTGAGCAGGCAGTTAAAGAGACGACTAATAGAACAAGAAGTGACTCAAATCATTCGCAAAGCGAGGAGTCATCTTGTTGGGATGGCGGCCCGTGACTATCGAGGATGTATATTCAAGGATCCTCAAGTTGTTGAAAAGTTTGTGGGGGAGAAATTAGGCAAAGGTCAATTCAAATAACTAGAAATGGCATAGCATTAATTGACTGTTTTGCAAAGACAGTGAGAACAAGTGCTAAAGACTGAGGTGTTTGTAAGGCATCTGTGCATCGATGTGTCCCGCTTGATGCAGAGCCAAGATGTAAAGGTGTAGTTAGTGCTGTGCCTGTTGATTTTTATGTGATGGACTTTCTGGATGTTCATGGTGTGTCTGGGGTTCGGAGGATGTCTCAGTTTATTGGAGGAGAGTCTGTAGAAAGTATGTCTAAAGTAGCTCAGTGGTAGAGTGTTCGTCTTCTGCTCCAAAGATCGTGACTGGTTCCTTGATGTAAAGTGCCTTGACGGTAGAAAAGCGCTATATAAATGTGACCATTTACCATTTCACCCCCTTGAGGTGGAGTATGGTTACATGGCTGTGGAGTGTGAGTTTGAGTGTGTGAATGACCTAAAGTGTGTGCATCGTACTGGAGCCCATGAATGCCCGAGGCAGAAAATAGAAAGTGAGGGAAACCGAGTCAGATTAGAAAATATTGTGTCATATTCAGAAGCTGTTAAAGTCGTTAAAGGACAGGGGCAAGCTGAACCGAAGCAATCACAGGGTTAGGGTTAGGGTTAGGGTTAGGGGGGTTAGGGTTCATCATGATACTGGATGCTTCAAGAAATGATTTACATATGGGGGATATAACTGATTTAGATTTAGAACTGAAGACACATGCAGCCCAGTGTAAGCATGGCTAAGTGATTGTTTGCAGACTTTGGCACCAAATTCTGCCATTTTTCTTCAACTTGGAACGCTCATGGTTGAGCTTTAACTCATAAGATGACTTTGTTTAAACAACTGCCACTGCCAGAGTCCACCAGTCTTACTCCAGACGCTAAAAAGGGAAGATGGAGACGAGTCTGGAAGTGTTACAGGACAATATTGTCAATTTGGTCTCTGTAAAAATAACAGAAAGTGCAGAAGATATCAAGAAAACAATCAACAAAACTAACCCTAACCCCTAACAATCAGACGCTCTCCTTAAAAATGTCAAAACAGTGGAGAAGAACACCACATACCATGAGGAGCGAATTGAGACATAGGAAATACAAATCAGCACATTGGAGCGGTACCAGCACGCTCTGATGGCTCATGGAGGCTGGAGTGGAGAGTGTGAATTGGAGAGCTGCTGAAATCTGCTGCACTGTGTTCCCGGAAGTTGGGTATTATTTGAAAATGATATTGACATCTGCCACTGAATCGGCCGGCGTGAGGAAAGCAAGATCCGTCTGTGATCATCCACTTCACCATTAGATTCTGTCAAGATGCCTTTTGGAGGAACGCAAAATCATCTAACACCCTGAAAGCTCGGACGCTCCGAATTGGTAAAGATCTGTCCTCCAAAGACAAGGAGAGGTGCACAGTGGCAAATATTAATGGGGGAGACGTTATAACCCGGGGAAACAACAGGAGAGAGCAAGTCCTGAAAACAAGACTGCGACTGGGGCACTGAGGGTATTGGGCCTCTTCTTGATTGGAAAACGTCATAATGGCAAATGTGAAACCTGTGGAAAAGAAGACACTGTCCCCCATGTTTTAATGGAGTGTAACAGCTTTGATCTGGGGTTTAAATCTGTCGATAAAGACTTTGCTTGGCCCTCTTTGCATCAGGAGCTGTAAGAGCTCTGATAGTGAACTGCACAGTAGACTTTAGTAAAGTGTCATTGCGGAATATCACCAGTGAGAGGCAGCAGTGCGCTGTCTGGCGCGCGGTCTGCCGGAAATACACAAGAAGAAGAAGGAGGAGGGGAAGCAGAAGACGAAGAAGAAAAATAAGTAGAAGCAGCAAAAGGAGGATTTTACTCATTTCTAACTTTATAAACTTTATAAATTGTGCGAGTCTGAACCAGGTGAGGACAGACCGCATCCACATCAGTGTGTGATAAAAGTGCACTTTTATTTTTAGCATGGCAGAGGCTTAATTAAACCTGGTTAGCATCGTTAGCATCAGACAATGAATCAAATCGCGTTCCATTATTTATTCTATTCAATTAAATTTAAATACTGTCTGTCCAAAGGCGTTATGTTGCATTAATGGGACCGTACAGTCTGTAGCTTGTATCTTGTGTACCTTTACTAAGTGTGCATCGTTAAACATAATTACACTAGTAAAAAAAAGTATAGATAAAATAGAATAAATGTCATATTGAGCTGGTTTATGGTTCATTTTTCAATCATTACTGGAACTATCCACATGAAAGAATATCTGTCTTTTTCACATTTTTAAGACTGTAAAACTCATACCTTTAATTCGTGCGGTCAAGTTTTCATTCTGTACATACCATGATTATTACTTCTCTGCATAAAAGTGACTCTTGTTTGTAGTGGGCAGTGAGGATGTCTGGGGGTCCAGCAGTGCGCGTGAGCATCGAGTCCTCCTGTGAGAAGCAGGTGCAGGAGGTGGCTCTGGACGGCACGGAGACCTACGTTCCTCCTCTGTCCATGTCCCAGAACCTGTCCAGACTGGCCCAGCGCATAGATTTCACCCAGGGCTCCGGGTCTGAGGACGAGGAGGAGGAAGAGCCCAGTGAGCGCCAGGGAGAACCCAGGGAACGCGAGTGGGCCAAGCACGAACCGGACGAGGAGGAAGGTACGTGGTCAATACAGGGTTTAGAAGATACTTGGTGAAATTTGTTTATGTAAGGTATCCGGATTATCCAAGCTTATATGTTTTACATTGTTGTATAACATGCACCCTTCAAAGTCAGTAAATTAGGAAAATAGCAGCAGTTCTGTAGAAAAAGGTTCAGTTGTTTCATCTGGACTCCGTTTTAGAAAAACAAAATGTTTCGACTCTCATCCAAGAGTCATTCTCAATCTTCGAATTTAGGCCGGGAACTCCGATATTTAACCTATTCTGTGGTAAGCCCTGCCCACCGAGCGGGCCCTCCTGATGACAAAGGTTGTTGGTTTCAACCGAAACTACACCTCTTTGTTTTCTATCAACTAGCCTCTTGTTTACCATCAGTCCTTTAATGGGCTGTTAGTCTCCTTTTTGTCCCAGTCTCACTCTCTTTCTCTTTCCTGAGAGTGAGTTGTTAAAGTCTATGCATTCCAGTGTCCAGCTCAGAAATTAATAAATATAAATTAAACACATTATGCAGGCCGGACTAAAACGTCTGGGAGCCGCATCTCTGATTTAGGAGATTTTTCCAACCTTCACATGACACATAAGGAAAACATAATTGTTGATGTACACATAGGCTGAGATTGAAAGTTAAATAAAGGTTAAGTATAGACAGAAAGCCGAAAGTGAGCAAATTTGCTTACCGGTTTACCGGAGAGTCTTTATTTGATGGGACAATGTGCAGAGACATTAAAGGTGCAATGGACGATTTTTCGGCGATTTGAGAACGCAGGCGGAAGTGCGCATGCGCACACCCCCGTGCGGCCTGATACAACACACACGTGCGTTTGTTTATTAGCGCAACGGAGCGCATCGCATCGCTCGTCTCCCGCAGATTTCTGTCCACTTCTGCGTCAGCTCGAACTGTCTTTCTCCGTCTTCATTTTGCCCCGTACACTGAGGGAACTAAATTATGATAGATCCATGCGCTTAGACACGCGGAAATGTGGGACGATCCGCACGCGGCTGCAGGTGAGCGATAGGTGCGTTTTATGATTGCTACGTGGCAGGACAAATGATTTATCCACGCCACGAGGAAATATGATAAAAAAAAATCTGAAAAAAATCGTCCATACCACCTTTAAGCTCATAAAAGACAAAAATGTTCCATAACAGATTATGCTAACTGCAGAGTTATTTCGACTTCTGTATACTATTTGAATTGCGGCTAGTTTTTGTATATTGTCGAAGTTTAGCAGTCGTTTGATGCTGTTTTGGTCTCTGGCCTTGGGTTTTTAGGGCTTGTATACTGTATACGCACAGGTCACTGTTCCAACACCTTAATCGTGCCAGACTTTTGTGGCTTCGTAAGAAACTCCACCATCACAGAAAATTAGAGACTCGACTGCCTATTGTCTGTCTTTTGGTCTGATGTTTCTGTGTTCATCAGGGACAGTAAAGTTCCAGCCGTCTCTGTGGCCATGGGACTCCGTGAGGAACAACCTGCGTGGCGCTCTGACAGAGATGTGTGTGCTGCACGACGTTCTGAGCGTGCTCAAGGAGAAGAAGTACATGGCTCTGGACCCCGTGTCCCAGGACCCGTCTGCTGGCAAGGTACACGCACACACTCACACACATATGCACATACATACATGCATACATAAGATAAGATAATCCTTTAATGTCCACACAAGGGGAAATTTCTTAATAGAAGAACTCTTATAAACAAAACAAAAAAACTGTTATTAACAAAACTCCTCTCATATCTTAATAGGGAATGGAGGGAGAATAAATGAAATAGATAAATAAAAATAAAAAGATAAAGATAAAAATAAGATAATAATAAAATAATGACAATAGAATAAAATAAAATAAAGTAAACATACTTATTTACATCAGTTATATGCACATGAATATGGCCTTAATTGCTTGCGAGTATGACAGTAATTGCACATAAATATGACGGTATTGCACATCAGTATTGCACGTGTTCAGGGCTAACAGTGTTTGTTGTAGAGTCTGACAGCAGCAGGAAGGAAAGACCTGCGAAACCTCTCCTTCACACAGCGAGGATGCATACATACGTACATACATACATACATACGCACATACATACATACATACGCACTTGCATACATACATACATACATACATACGTACATACGCGCATACATACGTACATACGCACATGCATACATACGTACATACGCACATACATACATGCATACATACATACGCACATACATACATACATACGCACTTGCATACATACATACATACATACATACATACATACATACGTACATACGCACATGCATACATACGTACATACGCACATGCATACATACGTACATACGCACATGCATACATGCATACATACATACATACATACATACGCACTTGCATACATACATACATACATACGTACATACGCACATGCATACATACGTACATACGCACATGCATACATACGTACATACGCACATGCATACATGCATACGCACTTGCATACATACATACATACATACATACATACATACATACATACATACATACGTACATACGCACATGCATACATACGTACATACGCACATACATACATACATACGCACTTGCATACATACATACATACATACATACATACATACATACGTACATACGCACATGCATACATACGTACATACGCACATGCATACATACGTACATACGCACATGCATACATGCATACATGCATACGCACATACATGCATACGCACATACATACATACATACATGCATACGCACATACATGCATACGCACATACATACATACATGCATACGCACATACATACATACGCACATACATACATACATACATACGCACATACATACATACGCACTTGCATACATACATACATACATACATACATACATACATACGCACTTGCATACGTACATACATACATACGCACATACGCACATACATGCATACGCACATACATACATACGCACATACATACATACGCACTTGCATACATACATACATACATACGCACGTACATACATACATACGCACATACATACATACATACGCACTTGCATACATACATACATACATACATACATACATACATACATACATACATACGTACATACGCACATGCATACATACGTACATACGCACATGCATACATGCATACATACATACATGCATACGCACATACATACATACATGCATACGCACATACATACATACATGCATACGCACATACATGCATACGCACATACATACATACAAGCATACGCACATACATACATACATGCATACGCACTTGCATACATACATACATACATACATACATACATACGTACATACGCACATGCATACATACGTACATACGCACATGCATACATGCATACATACATACATGCATACGCACATACATACATACATGCATACGCACATACATACATACATGCATACGCACATACATACATACGCACATACATACATACAAGCATACGCACATACATACATACAAGCATACGCACATACATACATACATGCATACGCACATACATACATACAAGCATACGCACATACATACATACATGCATACGCACATACATACATACATGCATACATACATACATGCATACGCACATACATGCATACGCACATACATACATACATACATACATACATACATACATACATACGTACATACGCACATACATACATACGTACATACGCACATGCATACATACGTACATACGCACATGCATACATGCATACATACATACATACGCACTTGCATACATACATACATACATACATACATACATACATACATACATACATACATACGTACATACGCACATGCATACATACGTACATACGCACATACATACATGCATACGCACATACATACATACATGCATACGCACATACATACATACATGCATACGCACATACATACATACATGCATACGCACATACATACATACATGCATACGCACATACATACATACATACTCAAAGTGAGGATAAGAAGTATTTCATCACCCTACAAGTTCTCAAACTCAGAAATTATGGACCCACTTATGGATACATTTTCATTGTGCATTTCCACTGTGAGACAGAATGTTGAAAAGAAATCCAGAAATCACATATGATTTAAAACTATTTATTTGTATGTTATTGCTGCAAATAAGTATTTGAACACTGAGAAAATCAATGATAATGTTTGGTACAGAAGGCTTTGTTTACAATTACAGAGGTCAAATGTTTTCCTGTAGTTCTTGACCAGGTTTGCACTCTCGGAATGTGCTCTCTTCTTTCAGTTCCTGTTAGTAATCTTGCTGCTGCATTTTGAACCAGTTGAAAGCTTTTTATGGAGCTTTTAGGACACGCTGCGAGCAGGAGTTACAGTGTCTAATCAAATAGAAATAGGCTGTTTTATAGGCTTGATTTACCGTATTTTCCGGAATATAAGTTGCATCGGAGTATAAGTCGCACCAGGCAAAAAATGTATAATAGAGAAGAAAAAACATACACAAGTATGAAATACGGTTGCAAGTGTGAAAATAACACATAAATCACATATCAGTCATATAAGTCGCACCCCGGTCAAAACATTGAAAAACGGTGCAACTTATAGTCTGGAAAATACGATATATGAGCTTTAAATGAGAGCTCCTGGTCCAATAAGACTCTGAGGTTTCTTACAGTAGAACTGGAGGCGACACTGACATTGTCCAGTGTGACTATCTGCTCAGATAAAGCACATTTTTACATAAAGCACCACATTTTTACCCTCATATTACATCTGGTTCTCAGTGGCGTTTCTCTTCTTTCTTAGACATGTTCCTGAAATAAGTGTTCAACTGTTCATTATAGGTTTATTATAGGGTCATTATAGCTTCATTATAGGGTCATTATAGCGTCATTATAGGGTCATTATAGGGTCATTATAGGTTCATTATAGGTTTATTATAGGTTTATTATAGGTTTATTATAGGGTCATTATAGGTTCACTATAGGTTCACTATAGGTTCACTATAGGTTCACTATAGGTTCACTATAGGTTTATTATAGGTTTACTATATGTTCATTATAGGTTCATTATAGGTTCATTATAGGTTCATTATAGGTTCATTATAGGTTCATTATAGGTTCATTATAGGGTCATTATAGGTTTATTATAGGTTTATTATAGGTTCATTATAGGTTCATTATAGGTTCATTATTGGGTCATTATAGGTTTATTATAGGTTCATTATAGGTTCATTATAGGTTCATTATAGGTTCATTATAGGTTCATTATAGGTTCATTATAGGGTTATTATTCCCACAGATACGACCGCCGCCAGACAGACACCATCATCCCAGAAGTCCTCCTGATTCTAATTTAATTCATGCATATTTAACCTGTTACCACCAACCTGCGCGCCAGCACGCATTTTCCATATCTCAAATATTCTCTTACATCATCACTTTTATTTCCGTGGTCAATACCAGCAAGCCATACATTTTAAAGCTTATTTTCTCAACAAAACGAATATTTCATGGATTGAATAATTTGCCCCAAGAAGCCATTGCCAATAGTTTGTGAGAAAGTCTCAACTTTTACAAACGCATGTCCTGTTTGCTGTTTATGACGGACGAAACGGCTTTAATTCTGTACATCCTTGTACTCAGTCTGTCCGTAAGGATCCATTGAACAACAATATCCACTTGTATTTTTCCTGAAGTTTTCCGATTTCGAGATATTGTCATGTAAACAAAGTTTTCTTCTCTGACAATGGTCAGGATTAAGGCTCGTCCGGCGCATTTCTCCGTCCATAACAAATTCTTCAGACTGTTACCTACAGAATGAGACCATCCAATTTTTCTGTCCCCGGGTTTGTTTGCTACAGCCTCCGGAGGAAAAGAATGCGCCGCTTCCGACGCACATGGATTCCTCTGTTTACATCTACATAGCGCCGCATGCTAGTGACGTAGCAGACTTTTATTGACATATTATTCTAGCCAATAAGAATAGCTTTAGAATGGGGGACGGGACTTAGGGGTCCCACACTCAGAATCCTCTGTATTCACGTGCGTAAAGGCTGTAAAGAGACAGATTTTTGGGCAGGAGGCGACTAGATTTTACGCATAACGTTTTCTGATTTTATTAGCCTTTTGGACGCGCATTTTGTTAGATATATGTATTATTATACCAATACAAAAATAAAATACAAATATATATATTTTTTTTTTCACCTCTATATGGGAAATTCACGGGGAAACTCATATTTACACATTTTCACATACATTGTTTTTAGCAGTTATAATAGGTATTAGTGGCCTACAAAACATCAAAATGTATGTTTTATGATCATAGAGGAGCTAAAATTGTAATAAAACAGTTTGGCACAGTTGGCACATATTTGGATCACTTGTTCCGAATATACTTTTTGATACAAAAAGGTCAACAGCACCAAAATGCCTGTTCCCAGAGATCTGAAACTTTACACAGTTGTCAACAAGATAAACATCATGTACAGTGAACAGCATATGCACACAATGAAGTATGTCCTGCTCAGGACCATTACAAATTGACAATATTCAGGCGAGACTAAAAAAAGGATGTTTTGTTTAGGTTTGGGCCTCTGTAGTGTAAGTTCTGAAGCCCTGACAGTGTGACATCTGCAAATCTGCAGAAACTAGAAGGCCTAAGCTTTCTAATGATGCATCACACTTGCATGTGAGCTGTAAGATCCTCTTTTAATAAGCAATGCCATTTTGGTCCAACCATTGTGCACAGGGCCAAATAGGTGGATGGGAACAGGTTAAGTAATCTTTATTTTCATGCAAACAAGAAAAAAAGCACAATAGGACAATCTTCTATGACAAACCCCCATTTGCAACAATGTGGCCGTCTTCAAATGTATTATTGAGATCCCGCTCCCGATTAGTTGAGACAAGATAATTCCATAACTGTTAATTAGCAACCATACTTATTAACAATTTCCAAAGCTTGCCCCTTTTACACAATCAATATGATTTGAGAATGAAAATATAATATATTTTCAATTCTCAAATCATAATGATTATGACACATATTTTGTTAAATTAATTAATTAAATGTTGTGTATTGATCACATAAACTCCTATAATGTATTAGAAGTGCGTCATTAAATGCACACTACAATTCAGATAATAAGAATGTGTATTCAACACTAAATATTCTCCATTTTTGGGTTCACAATGCGTTCTCCATCTAATTTATATTTTGATGATCTATACAACTAAATATTTTGTTTTTGCAATTTGCAATCATTGTGAATGTTCAGACTTCATATTTCTAATGTAAAGGTGGCAAAGTGTTTGTAGATGCTGTGATCACATTTGTGTGGGAATCCTTATGCATAATATTTGTCCTTTCAAACTATGACGTTGACTTAAAATTGAAAGATTCTTCTCTTATGAAGTCAGTGAAGTGCAGTAAATAAAAGGCTCCTGTAAAGTGCTTACGCAGCGTTGTCTGTGTTCAGAGCCCACAGGTTTTCCAGCTCATCAGTAAGAAGCGCTCTTTGGCCACAGCAGCTCAGCTTCTGTTGAAAGGAGCAGAGAAGCTCAATAAGTCAGTGGCCGAGAACCTGGAGAACCGGCGTCAGAGAGACTTCAACTCTGAGCTGCTGCGTCTGCGCTCTCAGTGGAAACTGCGCAAAGTTGGAGACAAGATCCTGGGCGACCTCAGCTACCGCAGCGCAGGTCAGCTACAATCACACTGTTACCGCACAATATCTATATATTATGGATTTATTGCAATTTCTATAGGACACTTTAGGGATCATCTCAAAATGGGTTGAAGCTGAAAAGACGTAAATTTTTTGGTCTCTCTCTGGACCCCCGCCCCCCCTCAAAAGTCTGGCTTCACATAACATTTTACGCGTTGATAAAACGCTTAGCTTGATAGACCCTGCTCACCTCTAGTGAACATCTCTGAACATCCTTTGGTAAGTTTATCAGTAGAAGTTATGAATTCTCCAAATAATGTCACCTGTCACTCATGTTTGTTTACTCAATCCACATGGTCCACGGGGCGCCGTGGCCAGCGCGGGGAGCGGGGCGGGTGCTCCCTCGCACAGGCCACTGTGCGAGGCAGGACGAAAAATATTAAATCTTTTCAGCTTCAACCCATTTTGAGATGATCCCTTACTAAATAATAGGAAAAAATAGGACTGAAAAAATCAATCAACCCAATTAGACAATAAAAACTATTTGATAAATAAAAACATTTAATTGATACAAACTAAATAAATGAATAAAAGACACAGAGGACCAACTTACACGGTGTAAAAAGCCAGAATAAAAGTGTCTTCAGGGAGTTACTGAACTAGGTCGCCTGCCACTCTGTTCAGTTTAGAACTCTAATGTAGAAATCTTTACAATGACAATCTAAAGTGTGTCACAGTCACACACATAATGTCAGATTCCTCTGCTCTGACATTGCAGGCTCTCTGTTTCCACACCTCGGCACGTTTGAGGTCATCAAAAACACGGATATCGACCTGGACAAGAAGGTCCCTGAAGACTACTGCCCCCTGAATGTGCAGATCCCCAGTGACCTGGAGGGTTCGGCCTACATCAAGGTCAGACACGGGGAGCGTGCACACGCACACGGGGAGCGATGATTGCATTTTTAACAACCAATTTGAATTTGGGTGAAATTGGACTTGGGATGAGCAAATGGGGGCAAAATGGGAGCATGTGCACGGGGGAGTGGCATGTGCACGGGGGAGTGGCATGTGCACGGGGGAGTGGCATGCGCACGGGGGAGTGGCATGCGCACGGGGGAGTGGCATGCGCACGGGGGAGTGGCATGCGCACTTCCGCTTAAATGTCACTCTGTAGCGGACGCTGTCGTGGCCATTTCAATTTATAGACAATGTACAGATCCAAGCGTGATAGTTTAACAACTGATTCAACTTAAGTCCAAATCGGACTTGTTTTGCTCAAATAGGAGCAATTTTTAGATTTGCAAAATTTCGTAATGCGAATCCAAATTTGTGGCTGTGCCGCACATAGACCATAGAAGTTATCTACATCATTTAAATGATATTAATTAATAATAATTGGGAAAACACAGTCAGTCCCCCACCACACTGTCCTCTAAGCAGCTACAATGGTACTGGCCACACACACTCCTCAAGTCAGAGCGGGTTTCACTCACTCTTCTGTGTGTCCTCAGGTGTCCATCCAAAAACAAGCTCCTGACATCGGGGACCTGGGCACCATCAGCCTGTTTAGAAGACAGCCCAAAACCAAAGCAGGTAACATTCCACAGCTTCTGCCAAAAGAACAGGAGCTGGCGCTGTGGACTGATCAGGGGCGCAACCCACTCTACGTGACACCACAGCACTTATGCCTGGGAGTCGAGTTCACTGGGGGTCCTCTCCCAGAAAAAATACAGGTCATGGTTGTGTGACATCCTACTTTATAAGAATAATTATATATGTGAGAATAAACATGACTAAACACAGTCAATAGATTTGTTTTATAAACCGAGCCTAATATGGGATGGTACTCATCATTCTTCTTCCTCCAAACACGGCGGGTGGAATTTATACTAAAATGTTCTATTCTGGTCTCATCTGACCACATGACTTGCTCCCATGATCCTCTGGATCCTCCACATGGTCAAACTTCAGACAGGCCTGGACGTGCTGACTTAAGCAGGGGAACCTTCTGTGCGATGCATGATCTTAAACCATGACGACGTAGTGTATTTCCTTTGAAACTGTGGTCCCAGCTCTCTTCAGGTCATTGACCAGCTCCTCCTGTAGTTCTGGGCTGATTCCTCACCTTTATCATTGAGACCCCACGAGGTGAGATCATGAATAGATCCCCAGTCCGAGGGAGACTTTAGACATCTTTACCCTCTTCCATGTTTTATACTGTTTTAGCTGCTTTTAATAGTTTTCTTTCTATAGACTATTATTCAAAATGTGCACATTCAGAACAACTATTGTAACATTCTATCAGAGGAAGGGTTAAATGTAGGTTGAATTGTGATTTGGGTTAAATGTATTGATTTAGTAGATTGTGTTTTCTGACTCAATTCACCAAAACATTTCAACGGGATTAAATACAGTGTAATACATTTACATCAATTACATTTTGAAAACAACTCGCGACCTGCAGCTCATGCTTGAACCCCACTTTGGGAACCACTGCTGGAAATAACCCACTTTCAAAATGACGCAGCTGCCAAAACTTAGACCTGGGACGACAGAAACAAAACCACTTGTACCCGAGGAAGTGCTCACTGTCTTCTCAAAACATACAAATGTAAAACCAATGGTGTGTTCGACTGCATCTTTGACCCGTCCTCATCTCTTGTCCCTCAGGAGCTCAGCTGTGGCATGTGAAGCTGGAGGCGGCTCAGAACGTGCTGCTGTGTAAGGAGATCTTCGCTCAGCTGTCCAGAGAAGCCGTGCAGATCAAGTCTCAGATCCCTCACATCGTGGTGAAGAACCAGATCATCTCACAGCCCTTCCCAGGTACATTTACAGAGCATCTTCTGATACTCAAACACATGTTCTACAGCACACATCAAATCTGGGCTTCCTGATTTAAATATTGGCACAATCACTGCTTTTTTCCAGCCTAAGGGAAATGTACTATTTCTTATGGACAAATTAACTTCTGTCAGCGGTTTAGCTAGTGCACTACTGTAACCTTTAAGAAAATAACAATTCATATTATAGATGTCATGTGATTTGGAATTTGACAGTTTTTGAATAATCTGTCTGACTCAGCAGGAGGCAGGAGAGATGTTCATTCTTGCCTACAGTTTCTCTAAAATCTCTTAATTATTCTACTGATTGCACAAAATAAGAATTAAATCCATGAGTCATTGCTGCGCTGTTATTACTGCTCTTGTCATTTATGATCAAACAACTAGGCCTAAAGGAATTGGAGAACTTATTATTGGAGTACATTTAAGTGCTTCTAAAGGGAACTGCTGTTACCTTTGTGTTGCCTGTGAGTTTAGTGTATGAAGCCTGCGCTTTT
Organism: Eucyclogobius newberryi; assembly: GCF_026437365.1. Lineage (NCBI taxonomy): Eukaryota > Metazoa > Chordata > Actinopteri > Gobiiformes > Gobiidae > Eucyclogobius > Eucyclogobius newberryi. The sequence goes on from NW_027315724.1 coordinate 4,858,483, forward strand.
CTCAACTCTTCAACCACTTTGTTTCTTAAACTTTTGAAGGCTTTTAAAGTGATTACGTTTGGAATGAAAGAATTTCTTCAAGAGCAAATCTCGCTTCTTAAGTTTTCTTATTCCATTATTTTCCATGGGAGAGTTCAATCTTTTTGGTTGCATTTCATTAGTCTTCATTTGTGATCGCTGTCATCACAGAAATACAACATTCATCCACATCCTCCATCGCAATCATCAGTTCTCTTTCAAACAGAGGAGTTTTAGATTTAGGAGTGACTAATTTCATTTACCAAAGTATTCCAGTCTCTTTTTCATGTTGTGGCCCTGTTATTACATTCTTATATAAGTTTGTTTGTAGAAGCCATATCTCTCAGTCCGTCTGGTGATCCTTGTGGGTCCTTCACTCCTTTGTTGATGGTTAAATTCTGTCGTAATTGTTTTTAGTTTGAGTTTAGAACCTTTGTCAAACCAGTTGATGTTATAATCACCATTAATATAGCACTGGATTGTAAATCACACTGTCAATAAATGGTCCATTTTGGATAATAATTCATATATAAAGCGCATTAAGCGAAACAAAACAGACGGATAAGTCAGTCAGTTTTCTTAAGCGCTTTCAACTCATTCAGATCAACATTGTTCAACGTTAATGAGCGTATTTACAACAACTCTCAGACTCTGAGACAACACTACACACTCACTCTCATCCCTCGTCCACAAATCCCTCAGATTCTTCATCTTCAGTGAGTTTAAAGGTCCCATAACATGCAAAATCGACTTTTCAGAGCTTTTAACCTTCTTACATTGCTATTAGTGCTTCATATATGTCCAGAGTGTTTTTTTGATTGATTCCCGCAGTGTTTAGCTATAGTACAGACTATCTCCTTTCCTCCAATCTCCAAACTGACGGGCGGTGGGGCAAGACCGCGTCATAAGGGCAGGCACACGTCATTATCCCCCCTCTCCACCCCCCTCCCCTCCTGCCTGCCGCCTCCCGCCCCCTTCCCCCTGGCTCCGCGCTGCTGTCTCCCCACAAGCCCATTCCGGAGTTTTCCAGCTTCGATTTACGAGGAAACACGGCTCAAAGAGGCCCAAAACTTCATTAATGATATCGCACTCTTTACTATTATCACAATGGTGAAGGTTTATATGGCAGTTGCGGGGAAATAAACGGAGAGAAGTTCTATCCGATATAGATAGATAGCTATATCTGTTCTACGCACGCTGTAGAATAAACACCAGATTTATTTCGGCTCAAAGTAGTGTTGATCTGAAGTTCTATCGTTTCTCACTCATTTGCGCGGCAGGAGCAGCGCAGCGCGCAGCAGACAGCTGTGGGGCTACGTCACGGGTTGGGCGGGGGAGCCAGATCGCTCTTCATAAGGGTGGGGGCGAATATCAAACCAAGTCGTCTGCATTTCCGGGTTGGTGAGGGGGTCCAAGGTCTGGGTGATATTTCTTAACTATTATGTTAAGGGTGTTGCACAACCCTTATTATTATCAAATATACACTTAGGAGAGACTACGAAACGTGAAAAAAAGCATGTTATGGCACCTTTAACAGTTGTGCTGTGAGGCTGTACATCCCACATCCCCAGATCCATCTCGTCATTATCCGAGTGTCGCCGTAGTAACCTTCTGATGATTCCGGCCTTTGTGAAAGCTCGGGCCACAGTCAGGACTGATGCTTGAGCCCAGAGTTTAAAGTCTGCGTCGTAAGCGTGTCTCTTGCGATTATATGGTCTCTTGGCAGGAGCAATTTGGGGGTCCTTTATTCGGGGTCCTTATCGCTCCGCTTTGCTCCTGACTTTGGGAGCCGTAATGTTGTAGTAATAATGAAGTTAACATTTTGACCGTGTACCACACAGGTCGGTATAAAGCACAACCAGAATGAATTGCATTGACGGTTTGAGGAAATCAAAGGCTTTTAAGTGCAGAAAGTGCGGTTTATGACTTAATTGGTCATAAAAGCACACATTATGTGAAGGGGGATTATACAGGATGGCAATATTACAATTCATTGATCACAAAATTATATTCAGGGCTAAACATTCCAGAGTGTTACGTTCAACTAGATGTGTCTAAACATTGCTGCTGTGAACTGGTGTGTCAGTAGATGTTCTGTGTCAGTAGATGTTCTGTGTCAGTAGATGTTCTGTGTCAGTAGATGTTCTGTGTCAGTAGATGTTCTGTGTCAGTAGATGTTCTGTGTCAGTAGATGTTCTGTGTCAGTAGATGTTCTGTGTCAGTAGATGTTCTGTGTCAGTAGATGTTCTGTGTCAGTAGATGTTCTCACAGTTTGTCTGTGGCAGGTCTGCAGTTGTCCATCTCCCTGTGCCACTCGTCGGGGGAGAGGAAGAGCCCACGAGCAGCTCTAGAGAGGCACAAGTCTGATGACCACCTGTATGTCCTGGAACACAACCTGCACCAGATGATCCGAGAGGTCAGCATCACAGTGTACACCTGTCTGTGGGACGGGCCAGAGGGATGGACCAGAGGGATGGACCAGAGGGATGGACCAGAGGGATGGACCAGAGGGATGGACCAGAGGGATGGACCAGAGGGATGGACCAGAGGGATGGACCAGAGGGGTGGACCAGAGGGGTGGACCAGAGGGGTGGACCAGAGGGGTGGGCCAGAGGGATGGGCCAGAGGGGTGGGCCAGAGGGATGGGCCAGAGGGATGGACCAGAGGGATGGACCAGAGGGATGGACCAGAGGGGTGGACCAGAGGGGTGGGCCAGAGGGGTGGGCCAGAGGGGTGGGCCAGAGGGGTGGGCCAGAGGGGTGGGCCAGAGGAGTGGGCCAGAGGAGTGGGCCAGAGGGGTGGACCAGAGGGGTGGGCCAGAGGGGTGGGCCAGAGGGGTGGGCCAGAGGGGTGGGCCAGAGGGATGGACCAGAGGGGTGGACCAGAGGGGTGGACCAGAGGGGTGGACCAGAGGGGTGGACCAGAGGGGTGGACCAGAGGGGTGGACCAGAGGGGTGGGCCAGAGGGATGGGCCAGAGGGATGGACCAGAGGGATGGACTGTGTTATGCTTCCATTTTAATCAACTAAAGCTGTTTTGCTCCCTGTCAATGGTGATAGTCATGTGGAGTCTAAACGGCTCTCAACAGTGTCCCTGATCTTGTCTCTACAGTTACGCGGCACGTCTCAAACATACACACTGGCAAGTGTAGTTTAGAATGAGAGAGATTTAAAGACACAGTAGGTGTTACTGTAGGCTCTGTTCCCTACAGGAACACCTACTGTGTCTTTAAATCAGGGGTGGGCAAACTACGGCCCGCGGGCCACATACGGCCCGCTGGGCCTTTCAATCCAGCTTGTCCAAGTAATATTAAAAAATAAATTTAAAAAAATCTATTTTCTTTGTTGCCCTCAGGCATCTGTCTGCACTTGTATCCTTAATAACTATGACATGAAATGAATTAAATAATAGATTCAGTAGCCTATATTTGACAGAAAAGTGATATTTTATTTGATATTTCATTTTTTGGATTTTTTTTTTTCACACCAGTGATCGCGGGCCGGCCCTCCGCTACTTGCCTGGATTCGAATATGGCCCTCGGAGGAAAATATTTGCCCACCCCTGCTTTATAGGCTACGTTTCGACTGACCTGCTTAAATTGTCCGATAGGGTTCACTCTATGTCCTGCATTATGCACGTGTTGTAACTAAAAAGAGGCTCCTCTGCTTGTGTGTGCACAGTTCCATAAGCAGCAGCTGAGCTCTGTCCTCATGCCTCACCCGGCCACTGCTCCATTTGGACACAAGCGTCTGCGTCTGGCCGGTCCTCAGTCCTTCACAAAGACCCAGATTTCAGCCGTGCAGCAGAGCCAGGGGCTGCTGGAGAAGATCATCAAGCAGGCCAAGCACATCTTCCTCCGGAGCAGGTCTCTTCAAGTTCCACTTTTCACATCAAATAACACATATTCTGGAATATGTTATTATGTTCCTTTAAAAAGGGGCTTGTACCTCAGGCAGCTCCTCTTTATTTTTATAATTGATCTACATCAGCCATGGGTTTCCCAGTTAAGGAATTTGGTTAGTGCCACTCTACTGGCAGCAAAGGGAATTACACAGGGGAGATGAACAAACCCTAGCTTTCCCCAACATGCTAATGTAAGCACACGGTCTCAATGAACATGGTTTGAGGCAGAAATGCTTTCGGGATACGTATCGGGATACGTATCGGGATATGTATCGTATCGTGACCCCTGTATCGAGATATGTATCGTATCGGGATGCGTATCGTATCATGAGGGTCTTGGCAATATCCAGCCCTAATACAAATGCAGAGGTACAAGAGCTTAGAGCATGTAAAAGGGACAATAACAATACAATTAATGCATAATATTTGTCCTTTGAAATCAGTGTTGGTTAGATTACTTTGTAATTTGTACTTTATTTCTAGATGAAGATCAAATTAATGATCATTCCGCTTATTAAAACTTCCATTTATTGATTATTGCTATAATTTAAACAAAGCAGTGTATCTCAACTTATTTAAGCTTACGTTTATTAGAATGTTGTGTATTTGTACATGTTTGTGTCTGTGTGTATAAAGTGAGGAAAGTAAGTATTTGACACCCTGCAATTTTGCACCTTCTCCCACATAAAAAATGGAACTGTCTGACGTTTTCATCGTAGATGCATTTCCACATTGTATGATTTTTCGATACATTATTTGTATGTTATTGCTGCAAATAAGACTTATTTAAGCAGGGGAACCTTCTGTGCGATGCATGATCTTAAACCATGACGACGTAGTGTATTTCCTTTGAAACTGTGCTCCCAGCTCTCTTCAGGTCATTGACCAGCTCCTCCTGTAGTTCTGGGCTGATTCCTCACCTTTATCATTGAGACCCCACGAGGTGAGATCATGAATGAAGCCCCAGTTCATGTTCTAACAATTGTTCCAACGGTTGATCTTTTTGCACCAAGCTGCTCACCAATTGCCTCGTAGCCCTTTCCAGCCTCGTGGAGGTCTACAGTTTGTCTCTGGGGTCTTTTGACAGCTCATTGGTCTTGCCCATGGTCCTAGCTTGTTCAAATCCAGATTTGCTTCAATAACATAGAAATAAATTATTTGAAAATCATACTCCGATAGCCAGAATTTCTTTGTAGCGTCTGTCACAGTGGAAATGCATCTACGAAGAAAATTTCAGACCGCTCCATAATTATTTACAGTTTAATTGCACATTTATATGCACAAAAGACGTCATTTTGTTTGGGAAAAAATAACATTTAGTTATGTGAAGTTATTTTATTATTATAAGGTGTTGGATTACGACGTTACTCGAAAGGTAATCACACTTAGTCACAATTTACTTAGAGATATTGTCACCATTAAGTGAGTGGTAAATCTTGTGTTCTTAACATTTGTGTTTTTCCCACAGGACCGCGCGGACCATCGACAGCCTGGCCAGCAGGATAGAAGACCCTCAGATCCAGGCGCACTGGTCCAACATCAACGATGTGTACGAGTCCAGCGTCAAAGTCCTCATCACTTCACAAGGATATGAGCAGATCTGCAAGTACGTCCCAGGTTCACTGCCCCCTCCAGACCAGCCGAGGGGGCACAACATCACAAGGTTCACTGCCCCCTCCAGACCAGCCGAGGGGGCACAACATCACAAACTCTGAACCTCTCAAGTGAATGCCAAACAAGCTATTGGCCAAAATCACTTACATACGGGATGACATTAGGGTGACATTAGCTGCAGATGCAGACATATGACCTGGTTTATGGTTCTTACTACGCACATCAAACAAAAGCTGACACAAAGTTTAATATCATCTCTGTCAGAAAGGATCTTTTCACTGGTGCGGTGACGTTTACGGATGGGCAAGCAGACTTTGGGTGTTCATCAATATTTAGTGGATAACATCAAGTGCGTTTTAAACCTTGGTCTCCTGCGTGACGGGCAAACGCTGATCCTACTGAGCTAAACTCCCTGTAAAACTGTCACATCATTGGACGTGAACAGAGCCTTAACTACAAAGCCTTGTCTCTTTCTGTTTGTTGAAACTTGGCTTCTCCTCTGCACATGCGCAGTTGGTGCAGAACCTGTATATTCAGTGTGGTTTGAGGCTGTGTGGTCCTCGAGCGCATGCAGAGCTCTAAAAGCAGCTGCTGTTCACAGCTCTGGTTCTGAACGCTCGTGTTAGAGAGCGGAGCATGAAGGACACTCTGAACACAGCCACTAAATGAAGGGGCAGGAGATGAAGAACCAAGCTTCCTGCGCAGTATTGCTCAGCGGCAGTGTCGTGTGGTCAGGGCCCTCAAGGCAAGCAGTGATTGACCAATAACAAATCTAAAATGACCATGTGTCACAACAACTATATATAAATTGTTCTAAAATATATCCAAATCAGCCCGTTTTCCCCTCACTTCTGCTGCAGCTGCTCAGTCTGTGGGCGTGTTCAGAGGCCCGTTCATGCTCCGCCCTCTAACATGAGCGTTTAGAACCAGAGCGGACAGCAGCTTCTTTTAGAGCTCTGCACATGCTCTGAGGACCACACCGCCTCAAACCCATTGCCTGACCAGCCGTTCCCAACACGTTTTGGCAAACTACTTATCAAAACTGTGTGTGGTTCTGGGGTTCGACCGCTGAGGTTCAATTTTTAGGGCGGAGTTTAGAGCAGAGACAGAGCCAATCACATAAACCCAGAAGTGACGCAAAAAACACGACACTCTTAACCGGATATTACGTAGCCCATGTCAACAAGGCGTGTTCCGCGTTATCCGTCCCCGAACGCAGAAAATGTCTCCTGAATTGCGATGACGCCCTTCGTATAACCGCATCTAACGCACGTTCATCACGGCGAGTAGAGCGGACTTTCCTGATCGTTCAAACCGAAGCCAGAGCAGAAGTAAACACTGGGTCACGGGCCGGGTCACGGGCCGGGTCACGGGCCGGGTCACGGGCCGGGTCACGGGCCGGGTCCGCCATCTTGAATGTTTTGGAACGGGGGTGAAAAGCGCTACTTCCGTATCTCAGTGTGACGCGTTAAAACCTCCGACTGGGATTGGATCAGTAAATGGATGACCGACGATTTCATTGGCTCTGACTCCAGATTCCAGACCCTTACGCATTCGAACAGAATGTGGGCGGGGCTGGCGGGTCAGGCAATCAAACTCATGGATCTGTGCTCAAACCACGCTGAAGAAACCTGTGTGGGAATCTTGGATGTTTGCAAGTTTTACGCATGTGCAGAGGAGAAGCGAACCCAGTTTCAACAAACAACTGACTTAAAAACTATCTTTTGGAGACAAGTCTTTGTGTAGCTAAGGCTCTGTTCATGTTTCTAATGATTAAATGTCAGTTAGATATACAAGCAGTCATTTAACTACATAGCGTGCAAATTTGGATGAATTATTGAATCCGTTCAGGGTCTAGCTCGGGTGTGGTACTTTATCTCAATAGGAGGCGTTTGCCCTTCACGTGGCGGGCCGGGGTTCAAAGCCCCTTGTTGCACTAAATATTGAACACCCCAAGACTAGTTGTCTGTCCATAAAAGTCAACGCACGCTACTACACTGTTATGTGTATATATTTTGGAACAATTTAAATATAGTTGTGACCACACGCCACAGCACAATAGTTAAACGGGTTATGTTTTTGAGCTCTGAAAGACTTTGCTTCATTCTTAAAGATAGTGGGACTGTTTTCCCAGCACAACACACTTTACAAGCCACATCCATAACTTTATTTACATTGTTCTGTACAGGCCACAGCACGGTTTTGTCATATTTACATAAGAACAGGAACAATGGTTTACTCATTTGTCCACCTCTGTAGTGTGTAGTGGGGCTTTTGTGCTTTGTTCTGACGTGTTCATTCACCCTGGGCAGGTCCATCCAGCTGCAACTGAACATCGGAGTGGAGCAAATCCGTGTGGTGCATCGAGACGGCCGTGTGGTCACTCTGTCCCATCAGGAGCAGGAGCTGCAGGACTTCCTTCTGTCCCAGGTAGTAACACTTCAGGGTTACTCGGTCGAGCACAGGCTGAAGCTTATTGTGCGTGTGTGTGTGTGTGCGTGCGTGTAGATGTCCCAGCACCAGGTACACGCCGTGCAGCAGCTGGCCAAAGTCATGGGCTGGCACGTGCTCAGCTTCTGTAACCACGTGGGTCTGGGGCCCATTGAGAGTGTGGGCAATGCCTCTGCGGTCACTGTGGCCTCTCCAAACGGGGACTATGCCATTTCAGGTGAGGGTCAAACGAAGCCTGGAGAACATGTATCAGTGTTGTATTAGATATGCCAATATGTCTCTGCTCCTCTTCACAGTGCGCAATGGCCCAGAGAGCGGCTGTAAAGTGTTGGTCCAGTTCCCCAGAAACCAGAGCAAAGAGTTGCAGAAGAGCGACGTGATCCTGGACTCCAAGTGGAGCCACCTGAGAGGGCCCTACAGAGAGGTGCACTGGAGCAAGATGGAGGGCAGGAACTTTGTGTACAAGATGGAGCTGCTGATGGCGGCGCTCACACCAGCGCCGTGAACTCCCTCTGCATCTCATTACAAACTGAACTTATGTCTCTGAGAAAACTCTTAAAACGTACACATTTACTTTGACATAAAACCGTCAGAGGCAACAGCGTGACAAGAGTGACTGCAGGAGAGCCCACGTTCCTTCATTATTGTGTGTATGTGGGTGAATGTCCAAGTGAGGCATGTCTTCAGTAAAGGTGAGATCTTGCACTTTGGGCTCGGGTCGGTTCCTCAGTGTTGGCTGGAGTTTTAGAGCGGCTGCAGCTCAGTCACATCGGTTTCTGTAAAAACAAAGTCAAAGATGATGTGTTGAATTAAAGGCCGTTGGACTCATTGGTCGAGCCGTGTCATTCACAGTAACCCTAACCCACAGTCCAGACACAATATTTAATAAGTTCTTATGTTGGTCTGAAATTTAGAACTAAGGAAACCAACTTCACCCACGTTACAGCTGCACAAATACAACTGAATCAACATATATGAAAGGACTAATGGCTTATGTTCTAAATGTCTTAATATTTCCAGTTGATGGTTCAGATTGGAGTTGGGTGTAAGAAGTACTCAGTTTTCTTAAGTAAAAGTACATAAAAAGTAAAGGTTTTGAGAACTCTTAAAGCATTTTTTTTAATCACAATCGCAAATGTTTTTGCTGATCTTTGGTCAACAAACGATTCACATCAAGTTCTTAATTTTTGTAGTGAATTTTATGTATACATTTGGTACATTAAGCATGCATTGTACAAACAAGAATAGTAAAGACCTGAATCACCATCCATAGTGCATAAATATACATATTATAAAAAAGATTATTATTAAAAATAACATCTGACACAATCTAGACCTGGACATTTGTGGCCCCGGGGCCAGATGTGGCCCTCAGCCTGTTTTAATTTGCTCCCCTCAAGATTTGACATTCTATTCTTTAACTGTCGGAATCAGAATAAAGTTTGTTTTCATTTGTCAATGAACAGGATTCACCAACATAGGAACTTGTCCTGGAGCAACACAGACATCAAACACTGAACAATGAATACTACAACAATGGACAATAAATAACTACCGGGTATTAAAAATAGGAAAGTAGAGTTAAAAATAGACATGATATGTACATAAAATAAGATATGTAGTGCAATAAAAAGTGACAGTGCAGTGAGTGCAAAGTTCTTAGGCAGTGTTCATGAATCCAACAGCAGAGGGAAAGAAACTGTTCTTGTGACAGGAGGTTCTGGTCCGGATGAACCGTAGCCTCCTGCCTGAGGGGAGTGGCCTCCTGCCTGAGGGGAGTGGCCTCCTGCCTGAGGGGAGTGGCCTCCTGCCTGAGGGGAGTGGCCTCCTGCCTGAGGGGAGTGGCCTCCTGCCTGAGGGGAGTGACCTCCTGCCTGAGGGGAGTGACCTCCTGCCTGAGGGGAGTGACCTCTTGCCTGAGGGGCGTGGCTCAAAGGGTCGGCTGTGATCCGACCTGCTCGTCCATGAGTCCTGGAGACGTACAGGTCCTGCAGAGATGGAAGTCTGCAGCCGATCACCTTCTCAGCAGAGGGCGCTGTAGTCTCTGTTTGTCCCTGGCTGTGGCTCCAGCGTGCCACACGGTGATGGAGGAGGTGAGGATGCCGCAGGAAGTACATCCTCTGCTGGGCCTTCTTGATGAGGAGCTGATGGAGCTCCATAAAAAGCTTTCAACTGGTTCAAAATGCAGCAGCAAGATTACTAACAGGAACAAAAAGAAGAGAGCACATTACGCCAGTGCTGAAGTCTCTTCACTGGCTCCCCGTCGAGTCCAGAATCAAATTCAAAATTCTACTCTTGACCTACAAAGCCATAAATGACATGGCCCCATCCTACCTCAAAGATGCTATAGAACCATATCATCCAAACAGAGCTCTTCGCTCTCAGAATGCTGGCCTTCTGGTGGTGCCAAGAGTCTCTAAAAGTACTGTAGGAGGTAGAGCGTTTAGCTACCAAGCCCCTGTGTTATGGAATCAGCTCCCGACCCATGTTAAATATGCTGACACAGTCTCTTCATTTAAGTCCAGGCTTAAAACGTTCCTCTTCGAAATCGCTTATGGTCAGAGTAGTTAGGAACAGAAACATAAACCCACAGCTTCAGCTACGCTGCCCTAGGAGTAACTGTGCTGGGGGAAGTATGACAGCTTGAGCACTATCCTCTTCTTCTGACTACTTATGCTATCAAACAATATTTATTTTTTAATTCCACTTGCAAACTGTTCACCGCCTTCTTTTTCTTTCTCTCACTCCTGAGGACCTGTGGACCCAGATGTCCCTCTCCTGGTGAAGTGGTCCCTGCCCTGTGTGGACGGTCCCTCATCTGCCTGAAGAGTGGCTCCAGTTCGCCTCAGTCGGTCCCTCTTCTGCCTGAAGAGTGGGTCCAGCTCGCCTCCGACGGTGCCTCATCTACCTGAAGAGTGGGTCCAGTTCGCCTCCGACGGTCCCTCATCTGCCTGAAGAGTGGGTCCAGTTCGCCTCAGTCGGTCCCTCATCTGCCTGAAGAGTGGGTCCAGCTCCAGTCTCCTCGTGTCCGTCTGTGAGAGTCGGATCTCTCCTTCACTGGAACTCCTCCAGGTTTCTACGCTTTTTTCCCAAAGAGGTTTTTTTTTGTAGTTTTTCCTGGCCGAGAAGGAGAGTCTAAGGACAGAGGACCCTGGGACATCGTCCCTCGCCACCACAGACATTGTCTGACTTCATCGCCACCACAGACATTGTTGATTCATTTCTCCCTGTGGCCCTCAGAGGCAACTGTTGTTGTGATTTTGGGCCTTACAAAAATAAATTGATTTGATTTGATTTGATTTGATTTGATTTGGTGGGCCCCCACTTGAGGTCCTGGTGATGGTGGAGTCCACGGTGGAGATGGGGGAGTCTGTGATGGTGAGGGGGGGGGGCTGGAGGGCTGTGACTTTCCTGAAGTCCACGATGATCTCCACTGTCTTCTCTCCATGAACTCCAGGTTGTTACCGCTGCACCAGGACACCAGCCGCTCCACCTCCTGTAGACAGACTCATCCCCGTCCGAGATGAGCCCGATGAGGGTGGTGTTGTCATGGTGATGAGGGTGGTGTCGTCATGGTGATGAGGGTGGTGTTGATGAGGGTGGTGTCATCCGCACACTTGATTCGTGTTAGCAGGGTCCTTGCGTTCGACGTGAGCATTAAATACACAGAATACGTTGTCTTGGTTTTTGTGTGATCGCCGCTTCCACACTTCATTTATTGATCACAGGTGCAGGACATTCATAATCTCAGGTCAACCACATAACAACATAAACGCATGTCATTTGCTGTCAACAACAATCAATATATGGGTGGACACTAAACGAGAGCACGGCTCAACACCCGCGCCTGCTCACATTTAAATACTGTTCATAACACATAAACATAAGTCCTATACACTCTTAACATAAACATTTCAAACTTCAATAGTTTTAGTTTAGTTGCTGGTTTAGTTAGCACATCTTAGTTAGCACATCTTAGTTAGCACATCTTAGTTAGCACATCTGCAGCCAGGTCATTGGTAGGACAATATTCCAAAATGTGTTAATTCAGAAAATGTGTTAATTCACCTAAAACTTTCATGCTAAATTTTGTTTTAAGCATTTCTTTAATACTTTTAGGTTGTTTTCGTCAGTGGTTGCAATGATCAAATCATCAACCCAAATGATTGACACTTTTTCATTGTCATTTACTTTACACAATGATCAGCGTGGGGTTTTGCACAGTTCTTCTCACACAGGTTCAGGCAACAGTTTGTTCCAGTTACGTCCTGACTCTTTTAGTCCAAACAGGGATTTCTCCAGTTCACACACCAGTCTGTTTCCTTCAGGTTTTACTTCATAACCCTGAGGCTGTTCAATGGAAATGTCACATTCAATTGGTGCATGTAAATAGTCCATCAGATGGATGTGAAAACAGCCATTCAGATTCTCCTGAGCTGCTTTTTGTGCCAACTTGTCATACTTGCAGTAGGAGAAAAGGTCTCTTCATAGGCCACACCCCTCATCTAACTGTACCTTTAGCAACACATCGGGCCTTGTGTTTGTTTGATCCATCCGGGTTCTTTTGGATGGCATAGACCCATCTACATCTCTGGTGTGGTCAGGGCAAACGTTACATTGTCCTTTAATGACAGCGTCTCTTCGTCCGTCGCTTTAACACATTCTTTTGCGTCTGGTGAGGTTATGGCCTCTTTTTATGTTTGAGGCAAGTTACACAAAAGTGTGTAATAATAGTCAATATTGGTTAAATCATCCTCAAAACCACAAACATAATCACCATAATAATCAGGTTTCTTCCTCTCCCTTTCAGGATATCGCCTTTGCTCAGTACATTTTTCCTCATTTTGTGTTTCTTCATTCTTTGTTTGGTTCATTCTGCTTTGTAACCGCTTCTTGTTTTTCAGCTACTTGTGGACAAACCGGTGTAGTTTTATCCACCTGCCCGTTAACCACTAAATCTTCCTCATCAGCATGTGGCACTGGTGTGTTCATTTTTGATACAAACTCCACAAGTCTTTGTACTTTACTGTGTCTGAGGAGAACGTCATGAAAGCAAGACACAGTGGACAGTGGCAATACAGAGATGATTTGTTGTTGGGCCCATAACCTGTCAGCAGGGTCCTTTAACACAGTAGTGCATCGCCGTCTCTGATCGAATGACATATTCAGTGACATTTTCCATTGGGGCCTTTGGCAGTGATGTTAACTCATGTTAATGTATCACCCTGGGCTTCCCTTTGCCAGCATAATATTCCCGGAGAATCTTCAGTGCCCCGCGCCCGTCGTCAGCTGCCTCGCGCATCACCAGCGACAGACTCTTATCATCCAGCTCCGTGTATGGCCTCAGCGTTTTTCTCCTCGCCATCTTCGTCATCCTCGTCGGGGCCAGGTGGGTTTAAAATTGTGTCTTTGAACCGCTGGAGACAGAAGTGGCACAAAAACGTTGTCTCCCACAGCTCATATCCTTTCTCGTCACCATCAAACGGCTTGGCGCAGTGTCCTTTTCCCTTCTGCACGCATTTACCTTGGCGACATTCACCTGGCCGCCACTCATCAAACTGTAAAATGGCTCTGGGCCCATAACCTGTCAGCAGGGTCCTTTTAGCACAGCGTTCGACGTGAGCATTAAATACACAGCAGAATACGTGGTCTTGGTTTTTGTGTGATCGCCGCTTCCACACTTCATTTATTGATCACAGGTGCAGGACATTCATAATTTCAGGTCAACCACGTGACAACATAAACGCATGTCATTGGCTGTCAACAACAATCAATAATATATGGGCGGACACTAAATGAGAGCACATCTTAACAATTAGTTTTACGGCGGCGTGGCTGGAGGTGCAGCAGTTTGTGTACAGGGAGAAGAGCAGGGGAGAAAGTACACAGCCCTGTGGAGCTCCTGTGCTGATGGTCCCAGTGTCTGAGACATTCTTCCCCAGCCGCACGCACTGACTCTGATCCGTCAGGAAGTCGGTGCTCCTCCTGCAGGTGGAGTCGGTGCTCCTCCTGCAGGTGGAGTCGGTGCTCCTCCTGCAGGTGGAGTCAGGAAAGTTGAGCTGGGAGAGCTTGTCCTGGAGCAGAGCAGGAGGATGGTGTTGATGCAGAGCTGAAATCCACAAACAGGATCCTGGCGTAGGTTCCCGGGGAGTCCAGGTGCTGCAGGGTGAAGTGGAGAGCCAGGTTGATGGTGTCGTCCACAGACCTGTTGGCTCTATAGGCGAACTGCAGGGGGGAGGTGGGGGGGGGGGGGGGGGCACTCCACACAGAGGCGGGGCTATTCCACACAGAGGCGGGCCCCCTCCACACAGAGGCGGGGTTGTTGTTGGAGAACTGCTGCTCCTGACGTGTGTTGTACTGGGCTCTAGCTCTCGACACCTCTCTGCTGAAGCCGTACTTTGCCTCTTAGTAGCGCTCTCTGTCTCCGGCCCTGGGCGCTGCCTCCTTCTGCCTCAGCCTCAGTTTGGGAGTGAACCAGGGTTTGTCATTGTTGAATGTGACTTTGGTGTGTGTTGGTTTGATGCTGTCCTCACAGAATGTATGACGTCACAGTGTCCGTGTCCTCATCCAAACTATCTGTGGCAGCTCTGAACACCTCACATCTGTGATGTCCGAACACACACGTAGCTCCTCCTCCTCTGCCTCGTTGGTCCACCTCTTGGAAGTCCTTACTACAGGTTTGCAGAGCTTCAGCCTCTGCCTGTACGTGGGGATCAGATGAACCATGACGTGGTCTGACGAGCCCAGAGCGGCTCGGGCCACAGCGTGGAAGGCGTGGCTGACTGTTGTGTAGCAGTGATGCAGTGTGTTCTGCTCTCTGGTCAGGACTTTAATAAACTGTCTGTACTTTGGTAGTTCATGGCTGAGATTCCCCTTGTTACTATCGCCCATGATAATACACATGGAGTCTGGATAGGTCTGCTCTACTTTTCTGACCTGCTCCGCCTCCTGTGTGCACGCGCTCCACCTCCTGTGTGCACGCGCTCCACCTCCTGTGTGCACGCGCTCCACCTCCTGCGAGCACGCGCTCCGCCTCCTGCGAGGACGCGCTCCGCCTCCTGTGTGCACGCGCTCCGCCTCCTGTGTGCACGCGCTCCGCCTCCTGCGAGGACGCGCTCCGCCTCCTGCGAGCACGCGCTCCGCCTCCTGCGAGGACGCGCTCCGCCTCCTGTGTGCACGCGCTCCGCCTCCTGTGTGCACGCGCTCCACCTCCTGCGAGCACGCGCTCCGCCTCCTGCGAGGACGCGCTCCGCCTCCTGTGTGCACGCGCTCCGCCTCCTGTGTGCACGCGCTCCACCTCCTGCGAGCACGCGCTCCGCCTCCTGCGAGGACGCGCTCCGCCTCCTGTGTGCACGCGCTCCGCCTCCTGTGTGCACGCGCTCCGCCTCCTGCGAGGACGCGCTCCGCCTCCTGCGAGCACGCGCTCCGCCTCCTGCGAGGACGCGCTCCGCCTCCTGTGTGCACGCGCTCCGCCTCCTGCGAGGACGCGCTCCGCCTCCTGCGAGCACGCGCTCCGCCTCCTGCGAGCACGCGCTCCGCCTCCTGCGAGCACGCGCTCCGCCTCCTGTGTGCACGCGCTCCGCCTCCTGTGTGCACGCGCTCCGCCTCCTGCGAGGACGCGCTCCGCCTCCTGCGAGCACGCGCTCCGCCTCCTGCGAGGACGCGCTCCGCCTCCTGTGTGCACGCGCTCCGCCTCCTGCGAGGACGCGCTCCGCCTCCTGCGAGCACGCGCTCCGCCTCCTGTGTGCACGCGCTCCGCCTCCTGCGAGCACGCGCTCCGCCTCCTGCGAGCACGCGCTCCGCCTCCTGCGAGGACGCGCTCCGCCTCCTGCGAGCACGCGCTCCGCCTCCTGCGAGGACGCGCTCCGCCTCCTGCGAGGACGCGCTCCGCCTCCTGCGAGCACGCGCTCCGCCTCCTGCGAGGACGCGCTCCGCCTCCTGTGTGCACGCGCTCCGCCTCCTGCGAGCACGCGCTCCGCCTCCTGCGAGGACGCGCTCCGCCTCCTGTGTGCACGCGCTCCGCCTCCTGCGAGGACGCGCTCCGCCTCCTGCGAGGACGCGCTCCGCCTCCTGCGAGGACGCGCTCCGCCTCCTGTGTGCACGCGCTCCGCCTCCTGCGAGGACGCGCTCCGCCTCCTGCGAGCACGCGCTCCGCCTCCTGCGAGGACGCGCTCCGCCTCCTGTGTGCACGCGCTCCGCCTCCTGCGAGGACGCGCTCCGCCTCCTGCGAGCACGCGCTCCGCCTCCTGCGAGGACGCGCTCCGCCTCCTGTGTGCACGCGCTCCGCCTCCTGCAAGCACGCGCTCCGCCTCCTGCGAGCACGCGCTCCGCCTCCTGTGTGCACGCGCTCCGCCTCCTGCGAGGACGCGCTCCGCCTCCTGCGAGCACGCGCTCCGCCTCCTGTGTGCACGCGCTCCGCCTCCTGCGAGGACGCGCTCCGCCTCCTGTGTGCACGCGCTCCGCCTCCTGCGAGGACGCGCTCCGCCTCCTGTGTGCACGCGCTCCGCCTCCTGCGAGCACGCGCTCCGCCTCCTGCGAGGACGCGCTCCGCCTCCTGTGTGCACGCGCTCCGCCTCCTGCGAGCACGCGCTCCGCCTCCTGCGAGGACGTGCTCCGCCTCCTGCGAGGACGCGCTCCGCCTCCTCCGAGCACGCGCTCCGCCTCCTGCGAGGACGCGCTCCGCCTCCTGTGTGCACGCGCTCCGCCTCCTGCGAGGACGCGCTCCGCCTCCTGCGAGCACGCGCTCTGCCTCCTGCGAGGACGCGCTCCGCCTCCTGCGAGCACGCGCTCCGCCTCCTGCGAGCACGCGCTCCGCCTCCTGCGAGGACGCGCTCCGCCTCCTGTGTGCACGCGCTCCGCCTCCTGCGAGGACGCGCTCCGCCTCCTGTGTGCACGCGCTCCGCCTCCTGCGAGGACGCGCTCCGCCTCCTGCGAGCACGCGCTCCGCCTCCTGCGAGGACGCGCTCCGCCTCCTGCGAAGACGCGCTCCGCCTCCTGCGAGGACGCACTCCGCCTCCTGCGAGCACGCGCTCCGCCTCCTGCGAGGACGCGCTCCGCCTCCTGTGTGCACGCGCTCCGCCTCCTGCGAGCACGCGCTCCGCCTCCTGCGAGGACGCGCTCCGCCTCCTGCGAAGACGCGCTCCGCCTCCTGCGAGGACGCACTCCGCCTCCTGCGAGCACGCGCTCCGCCTCCTGCGAGGACGCGCTCCGCCTCCTGTGTGCACGCGCTCCGCCTCCTGCGAGGACGCGCTCCGCCTCCTGTGTGCACGCGCTCCGCCTCCTGCGAGCACGCGCTCCGCCTCCTGCGAGCACGCGCTCCGCCTCCTGCGAGGACGCGCTCCGCCTCCTGTGTGCACGCGCTCCGCCTCCTGCGAGGACGCGCTCCGCCTCCTGTGTGCACGCGCTCACGCAGGAGGCGGGATGTAAACAGCAGCCAGAATGAATGAGGCAAACTCACGTGGAGAGTAGAATGGTTTGCAGTTGATGAAAAGATATTCCAGCTCAGGAGAGCAGCACCTGGAGATCACAGTGACGTTGTTGCGAGTGTAGAAGCAGACACCGCCGCCGCGCCTCTTCCCGGTCAGCTCTCTCAGACGGTCAGCTCGGAACAGTTGGTCCAGCTGAACGGCACAGTCTGGAATGGTCTCGCTGAGCCACGTCTCCGTGAAGCATAACACGGGGGAATAAGAGACGTCCCGGTTTTGTCTTACCAGCAACGTCGGCTCGTCCAGTTTGTTGGGCATGAAATATTCCAGGCGTACGTGCGCCCCGCCTTCTCAGTCTCACGAGCGCGAAAGAAAGAAAACTGGAACTATGTCCGTAGGAGTTGTGGTTCTGATGGATAAGAGCTCTTCACGGGGAAAGAGTCTTATCTATGTAACACGTGACTGCACTTGTGTCCTTAATACAGGTTAGATGATATTAATGAAATAATCAATTCAATAGCCTATATTTGACAAAAAAAGTGTAATATATTCATATATATATATATATATATATATATATATATATATATATATATATATATATATATATGAATATTATATATATATATATATATTTTGTTATATATTTTATTTTATATATATATTTTGTTATATATTTTTATATTAATAATACAAATATAAATACTACTTTCAGTAGTGATGGGTAGATGAACTCTCTCACCATCTGGTGGTCTAAAAGAAGGTGTGGTCTAAAAGAAGGTGTGGTCTAAAAGAAGGTGTGGTCTAAAATAAGGTGTGCTCTAAAATAAGGTGTGGTCTAAAAGAAGGTGTGGTCTAAAAGAAGGTGTGGTCTAAAAGAAGGCGTGGCCTACTGCTTCTGCAAACACGTTAACACGACGCTAGTCAAATCAAATCAATTTATTTTTGTAAGGCCCAAAATCACAACAACAGTTGCCTCTGAGGGCCACAGGGAGAGTTCATTACAAAATGCAAACACTGAATCAGAATGTGTTCTAATGATCAACTCGTTCGTTTGGCCCATCATTACTTTTCAGTCCAGTTAAAAATATGGCATAGTAGTGACGTAAACTGTATACACTTAGTTTGAATTGCCACTGGTCACATGGTCACATGGAGCTGAATGGCCGGTGTACCTGGCATTCGCTTCTGTCGTTTCCAGGCCCTGATGCGGCGGTAGAGTTTCTCCAGGAGCCACACAGTGAACATGAGGAGGGCCGCCACACAGGCCAGGGCCAGCGCTGACACGGACAGGTACTGCAGGTCCTCATACAGCACCTCTGGACAACAAAACACCACAAACCATCAAAGAACACACATTGTACACAAAAGTACTGGGAACAGTTAAAACAAGGTTCACACTTTCATATCATTTAAATCCATTCACAAATATGAATGTTTTGAGTGTAAAACACCAGGTTTCACATGTCACACTCAAGTTACTTATTTTAAGTATGTGACATAAAAGGAAATTAATTCATAGCTACTGTAACTGTTTACAAAACGTCTGGTGACACAAGCGCGCGCGCACACACACACACATATATATGTACGTGTGTGTATAGATCATATAATTATATATATATATATATATATATATATATATATATATATATATATATATATATATATATATATATATATATATATACATACATTTGAATGACACTAAACATCTCCAAAACTAACAAAATGTTGTTATTATAAAATGGTACTATTCATCATACAGAGGCAAACGCAGAAGGAGAGTTACAATATTGATTTCAAACCGGTTTTCACTCTTTTAAATGTGTACACACCACCAGGGGGCGACATCACTTTCTGTGCTGATGTCACGGACCTGATAGTAAACCACTCTGAGGGAACCCTGATCTGTATCGGGAAAAGTGTGGCAGCTGGGGTCAGACCACCAGGGGCAGACCACAAGGGGGCAGACCACAAGGGGCAGACCACCAGGGGGCAGACCACTGTCATGTGTTTTGGGACTTTCCTGAGATATTGGACTGAAATGAATATGAATGAAATTGTATTTCAATTTCATTCATATTCATTTCAGTCCAATATCTCAGGATGCTGTGATTTTGTTTGTATTTATGTTCAACTGATTGTTTTGCTCTAGTTCAAATGTTAACTGAGTTTTGTGAGCTAAAGCTTCCACCTCTGACTTCGGACCACACCTTCTTACACCTGTCATCGTTTGACCCGCCCTCCCCTGGACAGTGGGACCCTCATTCGTCCAGGAGCGTTCCATTGTAGGAACATTTTCAGTTGTATCATCTGGAGTCCAGATGATACAACTGAATCCTTTTCTACACCTTCCTCTCCTTCTAACATGTTTTTTCAGAATTCAGTCTTCTAAGAGGGGGGGTCCCGAAGTGGCTGGGGAGATTGCAGAGACCGAGCCCCCACCCCGAGTCTCTGGTCCAGTCCATCGGTCAGCGGTTTGAACTGCCATTGAAAACATGCTTCCATTTCACATCAATAAATGACTGTTATTTGAACATCTTTGTGGTTGCGTGGCCCTTGCTAATAAAATGTCCGTATAGTACAGATGACTATCACTTGTACTATATAATAATAACTTATAATAAAAGTACACTGAATTCCAAATTATGAAGCAAATTATATTTTTCTCGAGAGTCATCATAATTTCCAAGTCATAAACCTTTAGAGTACAAGTCAAATGTTATTGAACTAACCTCCCACAGCAGACATTCAAACAATCGTATTGTTTTGCATAAAAGCGCCCGTCACTCCTCGACAGGCTCCGGAAATGATAAAGTATGATTGAAAAAAAAAAAGCAACTTTATAATCGCATATTAGACTGAAATAACAGTAATAATTAGAGTTCAAATTATAGCTAAATTACCCTATTTTTAGTTTGATTCACTGATTGTGAAGCTCTGTCTTAATAGTACAATGATCAACACAAGTTATTATTTATTTTCTTAATATGGACATGGCATTGGACGAACCAGATGCAATGTTTTAAGTGTTATATAGTAGAATATGCTCATTTTCAACACTTGTCCATGGGGCCAATTTTGTGAAATATCTCATACCTTGTCTGAGGCGTTCAACTATTTTACACTTTTGGACACAAGAGATCCTTTTTCTTTCATATTGCTTGAAAATGGTGGTCTGCTTAATTAGAACGTTATTCTTAAGTAGTTTTGACTTTAATTGGACTCAGGTCTATGAGTTTAACTGTTAAACAAACATAGTATTTCATAATCACTTCTGCTTCATGTTACTCAGGCGTTTTCAGAGACAATAAACTGAAATGATAAAGGGATGAAGCAAATGGAAGTGTGAGTGCACCTGCCAGCGCTCTCACCTGTCACCTTGAGCACAAAGCCCAGGTCTCGGCTGCTGCCCTGCTCCTCTGTCACCGTGAGCACGTAGAAGCCTGCGTCCTGGAGCCGCAGCTTGGACAGGGCCATGGAGCCGTTGGCGAATGGCTGCACTCGGCCCCTGTAGTCAGCTGTGATGTTGGTGGAGTTCCCTCGCCACATCCCGATGCTGCGGCTGACCGAGCCGGACATGAAGCTCCAGTGCATTGTGGGAACGCAGTCGCACACCACGTCTACCGAGAAGCACACATGGTCCTGCACCGCGCGGCTCAGGGTCCGGGGCCCGGACAGGATGGAGATGGAGATGGCCCCGGCTTCAACACAGCAACATTCAGTGAGATAAAGTTAGTTTAAGCACAAAGTCTCGCCATGTTAACCTTAGAACAAGATACAACTGACCCAGGGGCCCTGCAGGCAGGCACCAGGGGCCTACAGGCAGGCACCAGGGGCCCTGCAGGCAGGCACCAGGGGCCTACAGGCAGGCACCAGGAGCCCTGCAGGCAGGCACCAGGGGCCTACAGGCAGGCACCAGGGGCCCTGCAGGCAGGCACCAGGGGCCTACAGGCAGGCACCAGGGGCCCTGCAGGCAGGCACCAGGGGCCTACAGGCAGGCACCAGGAGCCCTGCAGGCAGGCACCAGGGGCCTACAGGCAGTCACCAGGGGCCTACAGGCAGTCACCAGGGGCCCTGCAGGCAGTCACCAGGGGCCCTGCAGGCAGTCACCAGGGCCCTGCAGGCAGTTACCAGGGGCCCTGCAGGCAGGCACCAGGGGCCTACAGGCAGTCACCAGGGGCCCTGCAGGCAGGCACCAGGGGCCTACAGGCAGTCACCAGGGGCCCTGCAGACAGTCACCAGGGGCCCTGCAGGCAGGCACCAGGGGCCTACAGGCAGTCACCAGGGGCCCTGCAGGCAGGCACCAGGGGCCTACAGGCAGTCACCAGGGGCCCTGCAGGCAGGCACCAGGGGCCTACAGGCAGGCACCAGGGGCCCTGCAGGCAGGCACCAGGGGCCTACAGGCAGGCACCAGGGGCCCTGCAGGCAGGCACCAGGGGCCTACAGGCAGGCACCAGGGGCCCTGCATGTATTTTTGTTTGGATTGTCCCTTTCCGAGCGCATGACCCTAAATACACTCTCTTTACACACACAACACACAACACACACACACAACACACACACACACAACACACACACACACACACACACACACAACACACACAACACACACACACAACACACACAACACACACAACACACACACCACACACACCACACACAACACACAACACACACAACACACAACACACACACAACACACACAACACACACACACACACAACACACACAACACACACACAACACACACATACACACAACACACACAACACACACACAACACACACACTCACACACAACACACACACACACACAACACACACACAACACACAACACACACACACACACATACAATACACACAACACACACAACACACACACATACAATACACACAACACACACAACACACACACACTCACACACAACACACACACAACACACACACACAACACACACACACACACAACACACACACACAACACACACACACACAACACACACAACACACACAACACACACACACACAACACACACAACACACACACACACACACACACAACACACACAACACACACAACACACACACACACACGTCACTCCCATCTCAAACGCAGGCCCCGCCCCCCCAAAACTTGTAACCAATGAAATGACCTGAACTCCACACAATAACAACACATTAATAACAGAAGTGTAAAAGGAACGTTTCACCAGATGTTTAACCACTACGACCAAAAGAAACAAATCTATGACTTTAGTGTTCAAAGCCTCTAGTCACGTGGTGCATCACTATGACACCACAATAACCACCACTAAATACAGGTGAGTCAGAACAATATTCAAAGTTGTATTTATTGAAATATATATATATAGTTAATCCAAACAATACATCTTTGAGTAAAGTAATGAGGAAACAGCGTCATTAGCAGCTCATGACATGAATCCTACAGCAGTAAATGTGGATAAAAGCAGGTCTCAAACTACCGGAAGTCACATTTGGATCTGAATCACGGCTAAAAGCGCCGAACAGCCGCGCGATGCGTGTTTGACATTTCCTTTAGGATCGTCACACGAAGTCAAACCTGCCAAACGAGCCCGGCAGACGTGGGACAAACACACTTCAAACATGACAACAAGCAAACATACAAACAAACATACAAACAAACAAACAAACAAACATTTGAACAGCGATTAGTTTAAGCTGTGGATAAACGTGACCAGCCCAAACCATCAAACTGAAGAATAAAGAGACTATGAAGCACATAT
The DNA here is from genome assembly GCF_026437365.1 of Eucyclogobius newberryi. NCBI lineage: Eukaryota > Metazoa > Chordata > Actinopteri > Gobiiformes > Gobiidae > Eucyclogobius > Eucyclogobius newberryi. The sequence continues at coordinate 4,881,664 of NW_027315724.1, forward strand.
TGTGCCTGTGACACGTACCTCCGCACCACACAGAGAGAGCCAATCCGAGCACCGCAGAGAGCCGCCACATGAGGACCAGGCTGCCCCGCGGCCGCTGCTGCTGCTGCTGCTCACAATCCCGGCTGTGCGCGCCTCACATCGCGCTCTGTCCCGGTCACTTCTGTGGAGCTCATTCAAGTGACACAAGCCGCAGATCGTGGCCGCACCTGCCCGTGTTGTTGTTGTTGTTGTTGTTGTTGTTGTTTTATGGCGGTTGGCATCCAATTGTTGCATTAGCGCCAGACTTTATTCCTCAGACTTTTCGACTGCCCGTGTTACAAGCAGCAGGCCGCGTACTTGTGCGTTTATGACGTATGTGTGCGTACATGACGTCATCATGCGCGTGCTCGTCACCTGCGCGCAGCCGCAGAACGTGTCCGACAGGAAGCGCCGCTTTGAACGCTGCAGGCCTGGAGCCGCAGAGCTGGAGCCGCAGGCCTGGAGCCGCAGAGCTGGACCTGGAGCCGCAGAGCTGGAGCCGCAGGCCTGGAGCCTTAGAGCTGGAGCCTTAGAGCTGGAGCTGCAGAGCTGGAGCCGCAGAGCTGGACCTGGAGCCGCAGAGCTGGAGCCGCAGAGCTGGAGCCGCAGAGCTGGACCTGGAGCCTTAGAGCTGGAGCCTTAGAGCTGGAGCCTTAGAGCTGGAGCCTTAGAGCTGGAGCCGCAGGCCTGGAGCCGCAGAGCTGGACCTGGAACCGCAGAGCTGGAGCCGCAGAGCTGGAGCCGCAGAGCTGGACCTGGAGCCGCAGAGCTGGAGCCGCAGAGCTGGACCTGGAGCCGCAGAGCTGGAGCCAGGGCCGGCCCAGCGAAGTTGCTTAGGGCCCCGAGGCGTTGAAAGGGCCCCCAATCTGGCGCTGATTGGGCAACTTCATTGTGCGCGAGGAGAACGAGCAAACATAAACACAACATATTGGCCATCGACTAGCTTCTGTATCTTGTCGTTCCGTCCCAGGGTCCTGAGAAATACTTTTTGTTATGGTTTCTATGAAGTAAAATAGTTAAACTTCTTCCACCAAAAGTTCCTCAACTTGCACTTAGTGGGTAAATCGTCGTTGAAGTTAGGAAATGTATGAAAATATTAGCCTCTCATAGCATTTTTCGTTCAATTTATCTCAGAAAGTGAAAGGGTCACTCTCTTCATTTTTGGCACATAGACAGACAATACAATGAATATTTGATATGTGAAATATCAGGTCGATGGGCGTGGTCGTCTTGAATTAGTCGTATGTTAAATCATTCAAAATGATCTCATATTGAAACAAGCTCACCATTAGGGTTGTGTTCAAAATATCGATACGGCGATATGTCGTCACGGAATCCATATCAATACTGAGTCACAGTATGGATTTTTTTTTTTTTTTTTAAGTTTTGTGGCTCGTAGGCTTTAAACGAGGTGGAATAGTTCTTTTATTCTGCTGTTTGTGCTGCTCCTCTGGTCGAGGTGAGAAGGAGCTGTGGACCTGATCAGAAGCCGATCTGTGCAGAAGATGTTCAGACCATGTTCAGACCATGAAACATGCAATACTTTACTAGAATGTGTTCCATATATTTCTATTTGGATCAGTTGGATGTGTGAAGTTTTTAGAGCAGAATGAATTTATAAATAAGTGCTTTGTGGATAAACATGACATTTCATACATTGTTGTATCCAGAATAAAAACATGACCCATTTGGTATATTTTTAAGACCCCTTTTTCTAAAATATATCAAGATACATATCGTAATGAGGGAATTGTATCAGAATATACAAGTATCCGGATACATATTGTATCTGTATCGGGATACGTATCGTATCGCAAGGGTCTTGGCAATACCCAGCCCTACTCACCATGGGTTTTTTGACTCACCAATTTTTCACATACATTTCAGATTCGACTTCATCGGCCCCTTAACTGATACTAATAACAACATGTTCAAATAAGTTCAAAATTCTTTATAATAAGTTCCAAATTCTTTAATAATAAAAAATATCCCAATGTACACAAATTCAATAATCAAACAGTTAATACTCCACAATAGGCTACTAGCAGAAAATAGTTTAATTATGCATAACCATCATACTATCAAATAATAACTGTATCTGGACAAATGATCAAGGAGATGGTTTCCTCGGCAAAATCAATGTTATGGAGATGAAGACAGTGGGAACTTCAGAACTGAAGCCCTGAGGAATGACATGTTCCTGTTGGACCTGCAGTTGGGCCAGACACTTAACCCTAACTAACCCTAACCCTAACCCAAAGTGTCAGTTTTTGAAACTTAAAAATGTGAACTTAAACAAATGCTAAATAATATGACACTTAACTCGATACAAACCACTGTGATTTGTTCGAAAAGTTCTTCTTTATTCACATGTGCGGCGGTGTACTGTAATGTCCCATGATCCTTTGGGCCCTGCTATCGGCGTGTGGGTTTTGGCATGATAAACACTTTGACTGGTCTGCTGAAGGGGATGGTCCCCTCGATGTCCGACTGTGGCCCCTCGGACTCGGCCCCGCCTGGAGCTGAGCTGCTGTAGGCCAGCAGGAGGCGCACAGAGATCTGACATGGTTCTGGAACACAACACAGTGACATACTTAAAGCATAACTTGTTACAAGTATCTCAGTGGGACTATCAAGGTTAAATACAGAAAAATGAATAATGTACAAGAGCTCAAGATTGTGTCATCAAACATCGTAGAATTTTAGCCTAATGTTGAACCAATGTAAAAAAAAGTTTTGATTTATTTAGCGAGAGACACACCATGTGACAAAACGGGTTAACGATGCTTAATATTGTGTGTGTGTGTGTGTGTGTGTGACTGTGTGTGTGTGTGTCACCTGTCCATGCGGTGTGTGTGTGTGTGTGACTGTGTGTGTGTGTCACCTGTCCATGCGGTGTGTGTGTGTGACTGTGTGTGTGTGTTGTGTGTGTGTGTGTGACTGTGTGTGTGTGTCACCTGTCCATGCGGTGTGTGTGTGTGTGTCACCTGTCCATGCGGTGTGTGTGTGATGTGTGTGTGTGTGTCATCTGTCCATGCGGTGTGTGTGTGATGTGTGTGTGTGTGTCATCTGTCCATGCGGTGTGTGTGTGTGTGTGTGATATGTGTGTGTGTGTCACCTGTCCATGCGGTGTGTGTGTGATGTGTGTGTGTGTGTGTGTGTGTGATGTGTGTGTGTGTGTCATCTGTCCATGCGGTGTGTGTGTGATGTGTGTGTGTGTGTCATCTGTCCATGCGGTGTGTGTGTGTGTGTGTGATATGTGTGTGTGTGTGTGTCACCTGTCCATGCGGTGTGAGACAGATACACTTGTGTGATGAGCCTGTGTCGGGTGGGTCCGGGCCTCCTGAAGTCGGCGGGTTTGGGGTGGATCAGGTGAGACTGACCGTCTGGGTACTGCACCTACAGACACCAGCGCTCATTATACACAGTCAAAGTCATAAAAGAACAATACAAGGGGCTCTGTAGTGGAGGGGGGGCATCGGATAATTAAAATGTGCAAATTTCACTTCAAAATGGTGCCAGAGAAGGCCTTATTTATCATATCATTACGTCAAGCTAACAATTCTGCATGTGCGCTACATTAGGTCGTTCAAAACAGACAATGTTTTGTAAAAGATAGATTAAAATAAATAAATGAACCATGTCCACTCTCAACACAATTTAAAATCTCTATTGATTTATAATCTGTAATCACACAGTTTTTGATGAAAACTGTTGGAGGAGATGTGACTTTTTAATTCCTGTATTTGTTTCAATATGGCTTATTTCCTGTAGGGTTTAAGGGGTCATAATATTTTTTACCTGTTTTTTTGTGCCAAATTGAAGCTATTTATGTTGATTTTGTTTTGGTCAAAGCGACCATTGCAACCATGTCAATTGTTTTTTGAGGTGGTGCTACTGAGCCCTATTAAAATATATTTTCACTCATAATTTGATCTTACTGAAAGCTGAATTTCAATACCAATTATTTGCATATTTATTTTTGTTTACCACTTGATTTTTGTGTTTTCCCTCAAAATCTAAGTCACACGTTGCGCTCAGGCCCTAATGAACAGACCATTCTCTGTTAGGCCAACATTGGTTTAAATGTGATAATTTCTCTGAATAAAATTATTTGAGGCTAAAATATGTATTTGTTTTGACGACTTCCTGAATCAAACACTTCCTGAACTCCTCCACGTCTGCTCCTCTCCACAAGTGTCGACTTTTCCCCCTGTGTCTCCAGACTTTGCGCAGAGCTTACGGGAGTGTCTCAGTTAAGATAAAGTCCTGCGCCTAGTGGAAGTTTTATAAACACCTCATATGCATCCTACGCACTGAGGAGTGCGCAAACAAGCTTTATAGATGAGGCTCCAGACGAATACAACTTAAGAATGGCTTTTGGAGCTCTCCACTTTACAGCACGGTCTTCTGTTCTCTACACTGATTGGTTGCTCTGACCATCTGTCAGGGACATATTCCTTTGTCTCTTGATTGGATCCTGTTTTAATCGTCCTGCTTCTCCAGTGCTATCATTTGTTACTTTTCCGTGTGCTTGCGTTTGATAATTCCACAGGCTTAGTAGTGCTGGCCCTTGTCATGATCAATATATTCAGATATCTGGTTTATGCCCTTCTCCTGCTGCTAGAAACCCTCTCTTCACTGTGTCCCAGTCATTTGGGTCACCACAGTTGTGCAGTTCGGTCATGTCTCATGTGTGTATCAAACACACCAAATTACACTGTTAGGAGGTGCAAATGCAAGCACAGAGAGTCAGATCTGTGGTGTGGATGTGCAGTAGTGTTGCATTGTTTGGACAGTGAGTGACGTGTTGTGGCGTTGTTCACTGTGAAGCGCATATGCCCAGGTTTAGGCCAGTGTTCCACAAATTTAGGCCCCAGAATTTAGTCAATTAAGTCACAGTCCATTTAAAACAGTAGTTGACAGTTTATTCAACCTATTTAGTACTTAAAGTGCATACATTTGTTGTAAATTGCCAAACACATCCTACAACAGTGAGAAAAACATCAAATACTGGCTAAGAAATTCAACTCAGACCAGCCCTAAAAAAACAAGGCCAAATATAATAAATGTACGATGAACATTTAAACAGAGGTTGTTTGTGGCTGTACCAGGCGGTAAGAAGGACCAGTAGAAACAAACCTGGACTTTGACCGTGTTCTGCGGATCCTGGACGTGCTCTAGGGTCGCGTCGATGTCCAGTGCCACCACCAGGCCAGAGGTGAAGCGCAGCGGGTTGTCAGACTCTCCTGTGGGCTCGATGATGGTCGCTGTGGCCTTTTGAATCTGACACAAATGAGAGAAGCTGCTCAAATGGGTACTTACTGTGACTTTTTCTTTTTTAGCATTATCACTTTAAAATACTTTATGAATAATGTGTTTCTTCTTTTAAATTCTACTCAACAGTGCACAAAGTATTCTATAAAGCTGTGGCATGCAGTCAGCCTGAAGTGGCTGTGGCTGGAAGTCAAGGCGTCTTATAGTGAGCAATACTGCAGGCCAGGAATCATTGTTGTTAATCTCATGCGCTGCGAAACTCTTACCTTGAACAGAGGCCCACTCCCTAACACATGCTTTTACAACTTGAGCGAACGGCAGCTTGTTTTAGAGGTTTGCGCATGCATACTGAGGACACCATAGCCTCAAAACCACGCTGAATAAACCTACACTATGTGGGATTCTTGGATGTTTGTAGCTTGTAGCTAACTGCACATGGGCAGAGGAATCAACAGCGGTGCCAGGTTTCAACAAGTTGCGCGTGGCTCAGGTCCTAGTCACTGGGCAGGACACTGACCCCGCTCAGAGCCACAGCCGCAGCAGGTAAGGGAGACTCAGACCATTTTCACCAATAATCTGCTCCCTCGACTTCTGCCTCTTCACCCTTCTAAACTTGAGTTGAGTGAATGAGTTGTATGGATGTTGGCGTGTGTGAAAATGGTCTGAGACTCCCTCACCTGCTGTTCCTGTGGCTCTTAGCACGGTCAGAAATGATTGTTTGTGATGTCTTATAAAGATCGACATATTGTGGGCTTTTGTATTCACTTTTAACCCATCCAAGTCAAGCGCCATTTGTGCACTGGCCATGGTGCTGAAAGTGAATGCGTATCAAACCCGGGCCTTTATTCTCGTTAAATTATCAGTTTATTCTCATTAGATTACGAGTTTATTCGCGTTAAATTATTAGTTTATTTGCGTTAAATTATGAGTTTATTTGTTGAGAAAATAATCTTTAAAATTATGTATAACTAAATAAGAATGATAATGCAATAGAACTTCTAAAGTATGGTTTTTGCCCGCGCGCGGTCTGGCTGTTGTAAAGAAGTTAAATGACTAATCTATGGCTGGTGCCCCAAAATAAGATAAGATATTCCTTTATTGTCCCACATGGGGAAATTTCATTGGTGCAACGCAGGAAGATACAGAGGCAGATACAGAAGAAAGAACATACCCACACTTACACAGCGTGTCATGTTCGAAATCTTGAACAATATATAGTCCCTCCAGGATGTTTTCAGGACATGCCCGAAACACCTCCCCAGGGAGGCGGCCAGGAGCCATCCGGAACAGATGCCCGAGCCACCTCAGCTGGCTCCACCTGACGTGGAGGAGCAGCGGCTCTACTCCGAGCTCTTAATGGGCTCCTCATCCTATCTCTAAGGGAGCGTCCAGCGGAGGAAACTCTTTTCGACGGCTTGTATCCGCGATCTTGTCCTTTTGGTCATTACCCAAAGCTCATGACCATAGGTGAGGTCAGAACGTAGATTGACCAATAAATTGAGAGCTTTGCCTTTCGGCTCAGCTCCTTCTTTACCACAACAGTCCGATGCAGCAACCGCATCACTTCAGCCGCTGCACCAATCCAACTGTCAATCTCCAGGGGATCTCGTGAACATGACCCCGAGATACTTGAACTCCTCCACTTGGGACATGGACCCAGCTGGAGAGGGCAAGCCACCTTTTTCCAGTCGAGAACCATGGCCTCGGATTTGGAGGTGCTGATTCTCATCCCAGCTGCTTCACACTCGGCTCAAACCGTCCCAGTGCAGCTGCAGGTCTAGGTTTGATGGAGCCATCAGGACAACATTGTCTGCAAACAGCAGAGATGGAATCCTGTGGTGCCCAAATTGTGCTCCGACCCCTGACTGCGCCTTGAAATTATCTCCATAAAAATTATGAACAGAACCGGTGACAAAGGGCAGCCCTGGCGGAGTCCAACATGCACTGGGAACAGGTCTGACTTACTGCCGGCAATGAACACAGCTCCTGCTCCGGTCATACAGGGACCGGACAGCCCTGAGCAAAAGGCCCCGGACCCCGTACTCCCGGAGCACCCCCCAAAGGACACCCCGAGGGACACGGTCAAAAGCCTTCTCCAGATCCACAAAGCACATGTGGACTGGTTGGGCAAACTCCCATGAACCCTCGAGCACCCGATGGAGGGTATAGAGCTGGTCCAGTGTTCCACGACCGGGACGAAAACCACTCTGCTCCTCCTGAATCCGAGGTTCGACTATCGGTCGGATTCTCCTCTCCAGGACCTGGAATAGACCTTATGGGAGGCTGAGGAGTGTGATCCCTCTGTAGTTGGAACACACCCTCCGGCCCCCCTTCTTGAACAGAGGGACCACCACCCCGGTCTGCCAGTCCAGAGGGACTGTCCCCGACCGCCACGCGATGTTGCAGGGACGTGTCAGCCAAGACAGTCCTACAACATCCAGATACTTTAGGTACTCAGGGCGGATCTCATCCACCCCCGGAGCCACGCAGCCTCCGAGTCCTCAGTCTCTGCTTCCTCTTCGGAAGACATGACAGTGGGATTAAGGAGGTCCTCAAAGTATTCCTTCCACTGTCCGACGACATCCCCAGTCGAGGTCAGCAGGTCTCCACCCGCACCGTTCGGCCCGTGAGAGACCTGTCCTCCACTCGAAGGCGAAGGGACCCTCTCGTTCACCGGGGTGAACTGAGCTGAAGGGCTATAAGCCCACACCAGCCCGCCGCCTCTCCCCGCGGGCAACACCAGAGAAGTGGAGCGTCCAGCCCCTCTCGAGGAGATGGTTCCAGAGGCCAAACTGTGCGTGGAGGTGAGGCCGACTATATCTAGTTGATACCGCTCAACCTCCCGCACAAGCTCAGGCTCTTTCCTCCACAGCAAGGTGACATTCCATGTCCCCAGAGTTAGTTTTTGCGTCTGGAGATTTGGTTGCCAAGGTCCGTGCCGTGAACTGCCGCCCAGATCTCTCTGCACCGGCCCCTTACGGATCCTCCTGCAGGTGGTGGGTCCTCGGCCCCACGTGTTTTGGCACCAGACGCTCATCGTCGAGCACCCACCCCAGGCCTGGCTTCAGGATGGGGCCCCGGTAACGCCAATCTGGGCGACGTAACTGGTCTTGGTGTCTCTCTATCCATGTTAACGTAAAACAAGTTATTTTTAAAAATAACGCTACCCAACACTGATCATGGCCAGCATAGCTTTACTGTGAACGGCCTCGCCCTTTCCACAGATCTGAGCTGTAATTTCGACTGGTTTCCATCACCTGTTTGGGTTATGGAAATAAGTTTAATGCAATATTGTGGAACATTCCAGCCAGAGTTTGTCCTCATGACCCCTGTTTGTGTGTGTGTACATGTGTGTGCATTTGTGTGTGTGCAGTACCTGTGGAGGCAGCGTGGGCAGCAGAAGGGCGCTCTGTCTCAGGGTGCTTTGTAGAAGCTTAACTACCTCCACTGGACCGCAGCTCGACAGACGTGGCCTCAGGTCCAGCACTTGGTCCACAAACGTGTCCTTGAGGTGTGGCAGCTCGCTCACAAACAACCTGAGGAGGGAACCGCATGACGGGTTATGAACGCCATTGCCTATACATGCTTTACGAGTATTGTGAGAAAATGTACCTCTGAAAATAGTCAATGTCCATGAGGAAGCAGTCATAACGGCTGCCCAGAGTGTCCAGGCTGATGGAAAAACAACAGCTTAAATGCAACCTATAATGAAACAAGGGCTGTAGACTGTGAGCATATGCAATCATTTTATTTAGAGTGTGAAATTCGCACTGGAAAAGACGTAAACACTTCCATAAATCGCTGTCATTACTGAATTCTCGAAGTCTCGCAAGTTGTTGCAACTGCTCGCGAGATTTGGATGAAACAGATGCCTTGAACGATTGACCCAGACTGACTCAGTCAACAATACTCTTAAACATGCTCTTGTTCGGGAGTTGTTCCTCAAGTAAAACACATGAATGCGTGTTAACTTTTAAGCTACAGTTTAGCATCAAGTTGAGTTAAGCCTTGTGTTTGATTGTACCGGTAGTCCTTGTTCAAGTGTCTTCAACTTCATTTAGCCAAGTTGCTTGTGCTGTTATAACATTATGCAAATAAGGCATGAGTTTAGGTCCGGACTCATTAGGTCCAGGCCTGAACCTAAACCTATGGATTCGAATCCGGACCTGAACCTGAATGTGGGTTTAGGTCTGCATCCCTACCTCAGATGAAAACAGATGGTTTGTGTCTGCCTTGGGTTGTGACTCGCACTCTCTCTCTCGTGCATGTTTTTTGTGTGTGCTGCTTCAAATATCCGATGACTCCTGCAGCACACGGACAGCAGCACCAAGGGACGAGCCACAGCTTGGAGAGTCTCCACTAAACTTTGTGCTCTCGCCTGCCCTGCTCCCGCCTGCCCTGCTCCCGCCTGCCCTGCTCCCGCCTGCCCTGCTCCCGCCTGCCCTGCTCCCGCCTGCCCTGCTCCCGCCTGCCCTGCTCCCGCCTGCCCTGCTCCCGCCTGCCCTGCTCCCGCCTGCCCTGCTCCCGCCTGCCCTGCTCCCGCCTGCCCTGCTCCCGCCTGCCCGGACAGAGGTCCCCTCTGCTTTTACAATGTATACAATGCAGCCCCGAGTTGCAGGCAAAGTGCAGTCCCCCGTGTAAGAATAGTTTTGCCCACTCTCACACAAAGCGCTACTTCTGGGGTTTAAATTGTACTTAAGGCAACTATGGTTTAGTAACAGGCATCAGAATTGTTATTTTCTCACAAAAATATTACGACAGAAAGGGCTGTGGAGGAAGTCTGGTGTGGCTGCGTTACATGTGAACAAGTGTGAGAGCAAGGGAGATAGAATTAAGGCACTGCAGTGGTGTGTAGTCTAGAGCTCTGTGAACCTATTTGACCCTGTGACCTCCCTGGCCCTAAAGCCAGTGCATTCTTGTGTGTGTTCCTGTGCACAGACCTGTGCCTGGTGCGCGCAGACAGCAGCAGCTGCAGAGCCCGAGCCTGCAGGCGCACGTGATGTAGAGCAGCCATCTGTCTGCTCTCCAGACCACTGTAGAGGAACTCCAGACGGAACGTCTCCTCCACCATCTAACGCAAGCACAGACACAAACACACACATGTAAATGACTATGAAACATCTTCATATTAACAAGCATCAGGTTGGCAGGAGTGGGTAATCTATTTTTTTTAAATTTAAGTGTCAGTCTCTTCAGGGAGAGCACATAGGGCCGTATTTTACCCCGGACTTAGCATTATCAAAAGCCTTGGCCAGAGGACGGTTGCAGGCTGGGCTTCTGAAACACATCACTTTTCAGATGGAATTGGGTTATTTATTGTATTGAATTTATCCTTATTAATTTACAAATGCTCTGTTATAAACCAGAGAGTTTCATAGAGTCATCCCAGAACCGCCGTAATTTGAATATATTTATCAAATTTCCCACACAGCCAAACACCAGCTAATGCAAACAGACAGTAAATGTACAAAAGTAGTTTATGCAGCTCCGATACATCTCCTGGGAGCATAATGGCCAACATGGGGTTCCCAACTATGTCCAGGGGCTAAATCAATAGGCAAAGCATGTACTGTATGTCTATGGAAATGCCATCCTCAATTTAGTGTCATAATCATCACCACGACAACCAAATGTTGATCTGGCAATACAAAGTCTACCTGTTGAGCAGCTTGTGTGGCTGTGTTGTTCTGTTTAAGGCACAGGGGCACAGCGGTCTTCCAGAGCTTCTCCTGCAGAGCCTACAGCAGCACATGGGGAAATGATTATCTTCTAAATAAGGCCACAGTGAAACACACACAGTACGACCACCAGGCAGAGAAGTGAAGAGCAGTACCTGGCTGAGCAGCAGCTGGCAGTGCAGATATGTGGCGCAGAAGTCTGCTGCTCCGGCGAGCTCTGTCTGCAGCTCACCTGCACGCTGCAGGTCCCTGGGAACATCAACAACCACATATGCCCCGTTTCAGAGAGAGTTGAAAAAAACATTTTGCAACTCAAAAGGAGTAAGCAGAAGTACAAATACTAGTCC